>NC_042623.1:176698067-177002234 GCF_901001135.1 Rhinatrema bivittatum
GGTAGTAGGACTCATAACCAGCCACAACCCCAATTGGGCAGATATACGTCAATTAAACTCCTACCTGCTCACGTCGGAACAGAGACGCCAAATACAGCAGAACCTGGAAGAGGCTGTGAGGGGCAGTGCCCCTCAGGGGAGTGATCCCGCTACCCGAATCATGCAACTAGTCCCTCAGGCCGACCCCGCCTGGGATCATCAGACCGATAGGGGAAGAGTGGATATCGCCACATACCAACAAGCCTACCTGGCGGCCCTGAAAAAGGGAAGAAGAAAAATAACGAATATGAATAAGATTCATGGCGTCATCCAAAAGAGGGATGAGAGTCCCGGGGATTTCCTGGAGCGACTTATGGATGCTTACCGCAAACACAGTTCGTTTGACCCGGAGGACCCTGGAAATCGGCAAATGGTGGTCATGAGTTTTGTAAGTCAGTCGGCTCCCGACATCCGAAAGAAGCTGCAGAAGGCCGAAGGTTTTGAGGGCATGAGTCTCAGCCAGTTGAAAGCCATAGCAGACCGGGTATTTGGAAATAGAGACGTGGAAGAGAAAAGAGAAGCAAGTAGACACATGAGGGAGAAAGTGACACTGTTGGCCGCCGCCTTCGAGGACACCCAGACGGGAGAGGCCGAGATGTCGACGGGCCGCAAAGGGGAGGAAGGACAAGGCCCCCTCTGGGGAAGAATCAGTGTGCATATTGCAAGAAATAGGGCCATTGGAGGCGGGACTGCGAGGAGTGGCAGGAGAAATACGGGAGCCCAGCAATGGACACTTGTGAGAGAGGTGGACCTGCACCGCTGCATAGGGGCCGAGGGGGTAGGAAGTCGGATAACCCCCAGTGGCAGATGGCGGTGGAGGCGACAAAGGAGCATACAGCCTGAAGGGACCGGGAGCGAAGAGTCCCCACTGACTCTCTGGAGGAAATCCGCGTGGGGACACAACAAATAAGGGACCTGTTGGACTCAGGGGCCCAACGATCTGTCATGACTGCACCAATAGGCCCCCCAACGAGAGAGACTGTCTCCATAGTGGGTGCCTCTGGTCAGGTTCTTACCGCCCCCCTGCTGAAGGAACGAACCATACAAGTAGGCGGGACTACTGTATCCCACCAGTTTATCCACGTCCCTGATTGCCCAGTTCCCCTTATCGGCCGGGACCTGCTGTGTAAATTACAGGCTACACTGAGATTCCAACCAACAGGGGAAGTGCAGGCCTCCTTTGGGGACCAACCAGTGACGCTCATCTGCCCCCTCCGGGAGGAATGGAGATTACACACCCCTCTGATACTCACTTCCTCAACCAGCAGATACCCAGAGAACACTCCCCATGACCGACAAAGGCGAGACCTGATGTCAAGGGTACCCAAAGTATGGGCGGAAGTAAATCCTGTAGGATTAGCCGTGAACGCCCCCCCCCCCCCCCCCCCCCCCCGGGCTGATCGAATTAAAGCGAGGCGCACAAGTGGTCAACCAACCCCAATACCCCGTGCCATATGCCGCTAGATGCAGTATGCAATCACATCTGGAAACACTCCTGAAACGGAGTCCTGAAAGCAACCAGATCTGAGTGGAACACTCCACTGTTGCCAGTTAAGAAACCAGGTTCCGCAGAATACAGACCAGTTCAGGACCTGTGGAAGGTCAATAGCCAGATTGTGGACCTGGTGGCCCTGGTCTCCAACCCGTATTCCATCATGGTCCAAATCCCAGCAAGAACTAAGTGTTACAGTGTAATAGATCTGAAGGACGCCTTCTTCTCCATCCCCTGGCGGAGGACTGCCAGAAATTCTTTGCCTTTACGTGGGAAAACATGCATGAGGGAACCAAGACCCAATAGACCTGGACACGTCTCCCACAGGGATTTAAAAACTCGCCAACCCTGTTCGGAGAACAACTGGCTAGAGACCTGAAGCAGTACCAGGTTGAGCACAGCCCAGTTGTTCAGTATGTCGACGACCTTCTAATCACCCGGGAGACATATGAAGAGTGTGAGAAGGCAACACTCTCTCTTTTACGGCTTCTGGCTGTCCAGGGGTATCGAGCCAGCCAGAAGAAAGCCCAGATTTGCGAAACTCGGGTCGAGTACCTCGGCTTCTACATCCATGAAGGGACATGAAGCCTGGGAATGTCCTGAATCCAGACCATCTGTAGCCAACCCACACATACCAACAAGAAGGAACTAAGAGCCCTGCTGGGGGCTGCAGGATATTGCCGGATATGGATCGCGAACTTTGCCGTCATGGTGGAACCTCTATACGAGAAATTAAAAGGGCCAGAACAAGAATCGCAAACCTTACCATGGTATAAGCCAGACCTAAAGGCCCTGGCAGAGCTAAAACAAGCACTCACAACACCCCCAGTTTTAGGCCTGCCTGATGTAACAAGGCCCTTCCACCTCTTCGTGGACGAGAAAAAACGCATGGTACTGGGGGTCTTGATGCAGCTCTTCGGCACATGGCAAAGGCCAGTGGCATATCTCTCCAAATGAATGGATAACGTGGCAAGAGGCTGGCCCGGATGCCTCCGCAGCATAGCAGCCGCTTGCATGTTGATACAAGAAGCTAATAAGCTTACCTTCGGCCAAACCCTTCTAGTAACCACACCTAACAGCATTCACGGACTCCTGGAGACTCATGGACCAAAATGGATGACCAACTCGAGGCTGGTCAAATACCAGGCGGTGCTCTGTGAGAACCCCAAAGTACAGATCCAGGATACGACTACCCTGAACCCGGCCACCCTCCTCCCGGCTCTGAATCCGGTAACACACGACTGTGAAGAAATCATGACCACCATACATGCTAGCCGACCTGATCTGAAGGACCAGCCCTAGCAGGGCTGGATAACGTTGTTCACCGATGGTAGCAGTCAGGTTGTACAAGGCATCCGCAGAGCAGGATATGCTGTGGTATCCGAAGATGAGACCATAGAGGCAAACTCCCTGCCGGCAGGAACCTCGGCCCAAAAAGCAGAGCTGGTGGCCCTGATTAGAGCCCTAAGGTGGGCTAAGGACAAAGTAGTCAATATATACACAGATTCCAAGTATGCCTTCCTCACCGTACAAGTGCACGGGGTTCTATACCATGAAAGGGGCTTCCTTACGTCCGAAGTAAAAAGCCTGGCGAATGCCAACGAAATTTGTCAGCTGTTAGAGGCGGTATGGGAACCGCTGAAAGTAGCTGTCATGCACTGCCGTGCCCATACGGGAAAATCCGATCCCATAGCAAGGGGCAACCAGCGGGCAGATGAGGCGGCAAAGAAGGCGAGTCTCGAAATCGAACCCCAGCCCCAGCAAGTACTCCTGATCCATTTTCCAGAAACCCCTCCGGTATATTCAGCCGAAGAAGACAGTTGGGCCCGGCAGGAGGCCTGTGGGAGACAAGATGGGTGGTGGATACTGCCAGACGGGAGAGTTTGGGTGCCTGAAGCCCTCGCTTGGTCAGTGGTTAAGGGAGCCCATGACCAGATTCACCTGGGTAGGGATGCACTGATCCGGCTACTCGAGAAGACCTACTACATCAACCGCATCTACCACTGGACCCGACACGCTTCGCGACAATGTGTAACCTGTGCCCAAAACAACCCAAGAACGGGACCGGGCCCCGCTCCAGGTAACATACTCCGGGGAACCAGCCCCTTCCAAGTCTGCCAGATCGATTTCACTCACATGCCTCCTGCTCGGGGATTCCGTACAATGCTAGTGGCAGTATGCACGTATACCGGGTGGATGGAAGCTACGCCCACCCGAACCGAGACAGCAAAAGAGGATACTTCCTTCCTGTTGCACCACATCCTGCCCAGGTATGGCCTCCCCAGACAAATTAACTCAGATAACGGACCTGCTTTTACCAGTAAAGTCACCCAGCAGCTGAGTGTACGACTACAACTGAATTGGAAGCTACACTGTGCCTGGCACCCCCAGAGCAGCGGAGCTCTAGAGAAGGCTAACCGATCCCTCAAATCACAACTTGCCAAGCTCTGCCAAGAAGCCAAAGCTAAGTGGCCGGATCTCCTCCCTCTAGCCCTGCTACATCTCCGGTGCACTCCTAGAAACTCAGGCCTTACCCCTTACGAAATGTTCGGCCGCCTGCCTCCCTTGCCTCCTTTTCCCCATTCGCTGCAGGTGCAAGGGGAAAGCTTGGTAGCCAAACAAATCCAAGCCTTGCATCGCACAGTACAGGCCATACAGCAGTATACAGACTAATTGTGCCCCCTACTTTTGATGACCCCTGTCCATTGCTTCAACGTGGGGGAGGAAGTTTGGGTAAAAGAGTCAGACTGCCTGAAACCCAAGTGGAGGGGACCCTGCATTGTCCTTCTAACTACTCCTACTGTCGTTAAGGTTGCGGGCACACCAACCTGGATCCACTGGACCAGAATAAAGCCAGCAGCAACCCCAACGTGGAGGGTGGTGGGGAAGGATGGGTTGAGGATGAAACTTCATAGAGGGCCCCTTTAGTCCTCTCTAATTGTTGTATTTTGATCCAATTACCACAGGCACCTCATCCAGAAAATGGGAATGTTCATTTTTATCTTGCTGTTCTCACTCTACCCCCACTCAACCTTCCACACTCGCGCCACACTCACGACTGCGCAGAATGTGTAAAGGTGGTGACCCACATGCACGGAAAGTTGCAGAATCAGTCCAGAACCCTTATCTACCAGACTCAAGCCCCTGAGGGATGTACCCCGGCCCCCATTTGCACGGTCCTAACTACGCAAGGCACACAGAGCCTACACCGATGCGTTAGGCAGAATAGGACCATCTGCCACACCCCATCGAGCCCAAGATACTACAATATCACCATATATGCTGGGATGGCAAGGTATCCGGCCACCCCCCTTGTGAAGGGGAATGGCAAGTTATTTTATGTCAACTCTACACGTGCGGTGGTGGGAGGCCGGGACACTTGCACCCTCTGGTTTGATGCTTACACTGCCCTCTCCCTCCATCCCCTGGCCACGAGCTGTGGCTCAGTCTCCTGGAAGCAATCATATCAGTTCAACCACAAGTGGATGTGCGAACAATGTCTACTACCCCCTACAGAAGAGCAACCCTGGTGGCCCTGCCAGGGCCAGGGTTGGAATGCCATGTGCTTGTATACCGGGGGGGGGTGGGGTGGTGAAAGGCTTCATGAATGTTCAGGGGGGGTAAGTGGCCTGGCCCAAGGGGCCGGCAACCTAGTATCCCTCCTATGGCACATAAAACACCAGAACCGGCCGTGGAAGGGTACCTGGGACTTTGGTATCGACGGCACAGGACAGGACCCTCCACTTATCTGACCATCCAACAGACATTAGAGATGCCCTCGTCTAATGTACATAAGTCCACTGTTCTGGGCTACCAGGAAGTATATGATGAGATAGAGAAGGCCAAAACAATACCTAGAACTGACTCGGTCTCTACTCACACGAAGAATATGTTCTTGAACCTAGCAGAAAACATAGCGCTCAGCCTCAATGTCACCAATTGCTACGTGTGCGGGGGCACCAACATGGGCAAACAGTGGCCCTGGGAGGCAAAGGAAATGTCCCAAAATGAATTCGATGCACTGAACACTTCCCTTGTATACAATCGTACTCGAATCCCTTATGAGTGGGCCCTTCAGACTAGTATCATCGGTCAGTGCTGTACCTCCCGGGTCCCAGATGACACCTACATCCACTTGGTGGGAGATACTGTCTGCACCGGAGTCCTCACTTTCACCCCTAACTCCACCACATGGTGGCAGACTGATAACGATCCCCTGCCAACCCCTCTGTGGGCGGACCCAGTGCTAAATCAGACATGGTTGAATGGGGGAAACTCTGCTACCATCTGGACTGCTCCTGATGGTTATTACTATATCTGCGGCCGACGGGCATACGAACATCTGCCCTCTGCTTGGGCAGGGACCTGTATCTTAGGTACCGTCCGACCTAGTTTCTTCCTCCTGCTGCTCACTGCAGGGGAACAGTTAGGGATTCCTGTATACGTCAACAAGGGCCAGGCTAAAAGATCTGCCATGCCCCTGAAAATCAGTGAGTGGAAGGACGATGAATGCATTATCCAGTACTATGGCCCCGCCACCTGTGCAGCAGACGGCTCATACGGTTATCGCACCCCCATTTACATGTTAAATCGGATCATCAAGCTCCAGGCTGTCCTTGAGCTCATCACAAACGTCACCGCCCTCGCTCTCAACCTTCTTGCGAAGCAAAACACCAAGATCATGACTGCCGTGTACCAGAATAGACTGGCCTTAGATTACTTACTAGCCCAGGAAGGAGGTGTGTGCGGAAAATTTAACCTCTCCAATTGTTGTTTGCAGATAGATGACCAGAGCAAGGTTATCCAGGACCTTACGGACCGAATGGTCAAGCTTGCACATGTCCCTGTCCACAGGTGGTAGAGTGCTTGGGATTGGGTCGACGGACTCGGTGGTTGGTTTTCCACAATTGGTGGGCTCAAGGGAATGTTTGCTATATTAGCAATGTTAACTCTGTTTTGACTTATAGGACCCTGTCTTATCCCTTTCATGCTCAACGGCCTTCACCGGATGATAGAGAATATCGCTGAACCTAAAACCGCCACGCAATTCCTGTCACTGCACATGTATACCCCTGTGCCTTCCTCTGAGCCCACTTAACCATTCATTTGCTCTGCTCTCGGCCACCTTCCCACACATGCCAAGTCGGGCTACAAAGGGGTTTGTGCCAATAGGGCCCATCCGTCTCAAACCCGTGAAGCAACCACCAGGCTGTGTGAGGATATAGGGCCTCTGAGCACTTCATCCGCTAACTTTCTCTCTGTTCCTTCCAGCTCTGCTGCCACTCTGCAATGGTGTGATACTTTTCATGACGAATGTTAAAGTAACAAAGGGGAGACTGAAGGGGGCCTCGCATCGACCCGGACCCGAATGAAGGCAACTCCTAACATTAGGACCCAAGGCATCAGAACCACCCGTTCCACAAGGGGTCAACTGTCTACTACAAGGCTTACTGATAGGATAGTGAGAAGCAAAAATGTATTAGCCAGTCTGCTAGTAAGCTGTCATGCTTTTCCAGCTTTCACGCTGTTTTTATTAATGCTGATGTCTTAGGTTTCGTTTATGACTGGCCAGCAAGCGAACATGCTAGAACGACCGCCTGCAAACTAGTGCGCAGGAGCAACCGAGACAAAGGAAGCACTGTGCATACAAGGTAGTGCTACTGTTACAAAGCCGCAAATCATCATGCCCTCCGCAGGACTGCAAGTCCCGGCAGTACTTTCACTTCCTGTGAATCCGGAAGTGCCACGCTGCAAAAGAGGCGGTACCCAGCCTCTCGATTAAAATGTGTGATGCTTGCTCACTAACATTTAGAACACATGTGTAGAGATAAAGAACTGTGAAAATGTATATAAGGCGACACCCTGCTGGGCGGGGCATGCAGTCTTACTGATACATGTCAGCTGCATCTATTGCTAGCAAATAAACTTTTCTTTCTCGGACCAGTGCCTGAAGTCTTCTGTTTGTTACCTGTTACACCCAGACTGAGGCTAGCAGTATGAGGTATTCAAGAAATGCTTAGAACTGTGAACGGTTTCACTTCCCCCATGTGCTCTGCAGAGGCCCTTGCGGAGCCCCCATCCCCCATTTCCCAGGCCACAGGCCGTGAGGTACAGAGAAACAACAGAACTTCATAAGCAGACTGACATGTTGGTCAATGATTATGTGTCCCTGTTTCCTGCTACTCTAATTCCACCAAACGCTGTGGTACTGATGCTGTCCATCCTTTTCTCCCCCATCTTCTACAGAGCGCTCTGGTCCCAGGCAGCAGAGGTCGGATGCCAGCTGGGAAGGCCCAGGCACCAGCAGTGACCCACCTGGGACAAGGCGGCCACCGATGCTCACCAGGCCCTTCGTGATTGATGCCAGGACTCAGTGGTCGGATGAGGAGGAGGAGGAGGAAGAGTTGGGCCCCACAGCAGCAGGCCAAGGCAGCCCCCTCAACCTGACCGAGGCCCTTGAAGGTCTGGAGTGGGGGGCTTCCCCCACCGCTCTGCATGCAAGCAGCCCACTCGCCTTCGAGACAACTCCGCCCACTCAGGATACCCCTGTCATGTCTCCATGCAGCCCTGCACCAGCAGCTGTGGCTGCAAAGCACATCCCCCAGCACCAGTAGACCCACCACCAGCATCACAACCAGCTCCAGCTGCCCCACCCTTCCTACCGACCCAGGAGCCTATCACAGGCACACAGGCAGAGCAAATCCGGATGGAACTGCGTGGGCTAAGGAGAGCCGTAACACAGCTGACCCGCCACTTCCAGCTCCACACTGCATCGACCACCCAGGCATCCACCAGCATGACAGCAGCGATTGCCACACAAAACACCATACTGCTCCAAATCCTGCAGCGGATGGCGGACGAGCAGGCATCATCGTCCACAGCCTCGACACCCCAAGCCAGTCCCTCAGGGTCCCGAGGCTGCAGGGGCCGACCCCACAATAACATGCCACCTCCCACAGGACCAGCACGACGTGGAAAAGGGCCCTGAGGGGACCATCAGACACCAGAAATTGGGTAGGGCAGTCACTCCCACCCACCACTGGGATGGCCATCCCGCAGAGTTGCAGTGCTGCCGAGATGGAAGGGGATGCATCACTGCCTGCTCCCCGCAGATTTTCAGTGCCACTGAGATGGAAGAGGATGCATCACTGCCTGCTCCCCGCAGATTTGCAATGCCGCTGAGATGGAAGACGATGCATCACTGCCTGCTCCCCATAGATTCGCAGTGCCACCGAGATGGAAGAGGATGCATCATGCAAAGCAGATGAGGCACCACCTCCCACCCACCTGGTCAGCTGGCCCACCGGCCTCTGCTGCGCCACTCTGCTGTGTGCCACCGGCCTCTGCTGCGCCACTCTGCTGTGGGGTGCTTTCTGTTCTCAAGGATTGCAAATTCTGCCTGTGTGCTGTGGGATGACTTGTGTGCTCAAGGGCTGTTAATGCTGGTTGTGGGGTGCGCTCTGTGCCTCATGGCTCCAAATGGCACTTGGCCTGTCTCGTCCTGGGCCTTCACCGCTGTTGCCATGCCGCTGCTGTCTCGTCCTGGGCCTTCACCGCTGTTGCCATGCCGCTGCTGTCTCGTCCTGGGCCTTCACTGCTGTTGCCACACCCTTCATGTGTTCCCCTGCTGCCTATATGCTGAACTGCAGGATATCTTGTCTGCTGGCCAAACTTTTACTCTGCTGGCGGGCCTCTCAGGCAATCCCCTTTCAGTGCACTCTTTTAACATGGACCGCTTAGGGCCCGGACTTTCACTCTGCTGGCAGGCCTCTCAGGCATTCCCCTTTCAGTGCACTCTTTCAACATGGGCCACCTGGGCCCAATGCCAGTCAACACATTGTATACTGTCCAGCGGTAATCTGTGTATTGCAGGATATAATGCTATTGGGGTGCCACTTCCTGTTTCTCTGTTCTTAGGTAATCATGCTTTGCCAGTACTGATAACACCCACTATGTGCATATGTGTATATACTCCTTATGGTGGAGTGAGGTAGCACGGAATTGGACCACTTTGGATCTATTAGCTATCTAGTACTTGCTAATGACTACCTAGGAATGTTTAATGTATGGTTAAACTGCTGATCTAATACTTCACTATACCCTGCACAATGTTGTCAGGAATAAATTTCCGTTTAACATGCCACCTTTTGTGTCCTCTTTATGATCCTAATGTGCCCTTGGTGTACACCTGCCACACCTAGCATGCTGCATCACACATTGGACCAATGCAGAGTTTCCCAACTGAACCTCAGCCAGGGGGAACCTGGCTGAGGTTCAGTATAGCAACATCTGCACCTGCCATTGAAATACCTTACAGGTAGGTTCAGGTACTAGGAGGGTGCTAAGAGGGACCCTACAGAGTAAACATTAGGGGAGTAAATGACATGTCCCTCACAATAGAAGAGGTACTGTTCCCCAGTACAAGGAATGCACAGTAAGGGAGCGTTCTGATGTATGCCTACTCTCATGACCTGTGTGGGAAGGGGTGGGCAGCAGTCTATTCCATTTGCAGTGCTCATGTCAGGCACTGTTGGCGGTGATGAGTCCAGACACGTATTTCTTACCAGTGATCAGTATTATAGTTATCTTGCCCTGAGAAACACCACGTATGTGAGCCTAACCGATGCTAAGGTACTAACCAAGTTAGCTTCCTAGATTGGTCTGTCACATGTGCTGGTAAACGGAAGATGGCTTCCAACAACTCTGGGTGACTCACAGACAGGTTGCCAACATCTGGTGCCATGCAGGACATCCATTATAGTGGTGGATCATGCATACGCTAAATTTCCAAGTGCTATTAGCACACAATAGTGTGTAGCCATTCTCATCTGCACATGCTTAGCATGTACCATGTGCATACTGATATATCAGTGTACATCCCCACCATGGCAGCCTGTACATGGATTCCTTGTGTGGCAGGGAAGGTTTCATATAGTTACTGTCTTAGCCTTAAGGTTGTGAGGCATGGGAAGGGTTGTGTAGTTCTATGCATGCCGTGTATTAAAACAGTTTCACAGACTGTCAGCGGATAGGTTACTAGGCTGTTGCTAGTCGTACAGAGAGGTTAATATATGAATGCTGATGTGTCATACCCGTTGACATGATGCAACCTGTATAAGGCATGTTAAACAGGTCTTACGTGTGTCGATCCGGTGTCCATGTGCACACAGATTTGGTGAGTGCTGGCGTGCAGTCAGTGTTAAGTACCAGTATATTAATTGGATGGCCAGAAAAGGCCAAAGGTGGCAAGAAGTGGTCACCATCCGTTGTGGCACACATCCCACTGGTGCCGTCTCCCAGCTGTGGTGTGTGCATGCACCCTTTATAATGTTGGCCACGTCCAACATGTGATCATTGTCTGAAGGGCAACACTGTGTGGTCCACAATTCTACAGTCTCTTCACATATATTACCTCATCAGACACAGATATACAAGCCACTCTCCAAGTTTTAGTGACATTGTTGATAGTGCATGTTGTTTGGACAACCAGTTCAGTCCACTGACAGGTATCTGTCAGTGTTGAAAAATATTAGGTTTACATTAATGACTATTAACAGAACAAGAAACATTTACATGCTGCAGAACCCCAATGTTGCTCACACATCAGTATCGACAGAATATTAGTGTTTGCACATACTGTATGACCTGTGCAACCATCACATAATATACCCACCTCAGCCCTGGTCTTCTACATACTCTGTCTGGAAGCTGCTGTACCTGCAAGCTTTTCTTGAGGGACATCATGTGAATGGGAAGTATACCCTCTCAACGGATCGATATGGGTGCATCTATCTCAATTGGAGGGACATGTAGGCCCATATCTGGCCCATAATCCCTCTATTGTTGCACACAGCTCAGTTAGCACTGACTGGGAAGACGACTGTGCGGCAGCTCCTATGGAATACATAGCTGGGCGGCGAGCTAAAGGGGACCTGCCCACATATAGGCTGTCAGGCATTGACATAGTCCCAACGTGTGAAGCTATATGTATCACTGGGTGTCCCATACTTCGGTACTCAATTATGAATTGGTTTGTGCGGCCGTGGAGGACACAATCCCTGACAGATGGTCTGCCACTGTAGGTGGACATCCGGAATCTCACAGCCTTCTACCTCTTGCCATACATGCTCTAAGGTGTTGCCTAGATGTCCAGCCCACTGTGTGGCCTGTGTATGTAGTGGTTCACAGGACAGGTGCAACAGTGATCACTGCAATGCTGTTTGTCAGCACCCTTACACATAGCTTGCTTCCCTGACGCACTGCACCTCATGAAGGTCAGGTTGCCATGTCCGAGAATACAGCATGTAGCGTTCAGCATGTTTAACATCTGCACATCCAGGTAATGGAGCTCCTGGACCACAGAACTGTGCCGCTGCATGGAGCACAATTGTAAAGGATGCACATGTGCTTGGCCAAGGGGGCAGGTATTACCACCCTGTAGCCGGGAATGGCAGGGGCTCATGGCTACTTTGGCCCTCCTGATATCCCCTTGTGGAGGACATCTCCGGGTGCAGCCAGGTGGCGTGCTGCCAGAAGGGAGCACCCTTATAAGGTACAGTACATGGAGGCTCTATGTGTAAGTCTGCATGATATCATGGGTGAGGGGCAAAACTGAGAGCGGTTGGTGCAGAGGAAGGGTGTGTTACACAGAGGCTAGGTACCACCTGTACCACGAGATGCCATCTTGGTACGGGCTGGTGCTGTGGCCAGCAACATTGTTTTCCTAATGGCAGAGACACACACCCACCCGTGGCATTTACAGAAGCTGGGTGGGATGGCCTTCCATAGATTGCGTGAGGACTGAGTGGAGATAGGGGTCTGGTCAGTGTGCAGACCGACATCATCCCAACTGTTCACCTTCCAGGCCAGCCTACCATTGTACTGTACAGTAGGGATGTGCATTCGTTTTCGCCGTTTTGGCGATCCGCAACGTATATTGCACTATTCATAGTATTCGTGGGGAAGCGAAACGGATCGCGATTCCCCACGAATACACGAATCTTCGCCGAATTATATGGCCACCTAAATAAAAATTTAAACAAAACCCCCACCCTCCTGAACCCCCCCAAGACTTACCAAAACTCCCTGGTGGTCCAGCGGGGGGGCCGGGAACCATTCCCTGCACTCACACCCTCGGTGCTGGTTTCATCATGGCGCCAATAGCCTTTGTCACAGGGGCTACCGGTTCCATTGGTCAGCCCCTGTCACATGGCCATCGGCGCCATCTTGTGCTCCTACCATGTGACAGGGGCTGACCAATGGCACCGGTAGCCCCTGTGACATAGTATGGGCAAAGGCTATCGGCGCCATTTTGAGTACTGGCATCGGACGGCCGGAGTGCAGGAGGTCGCTCCGGGACCCCCGTTGGACCCCCAGGGACTTTTGGCCAGCTTGGGGGGCCTCCTGACCCCCACAAGACTTGCCAAAAGTCCAGCGGGGGTCCGGGAGCGACCTCCTGCACGCCGGCCGTCCGATGCCAGTACTCAAAATGGCGCCGATCACCTTTGCCCTCAACATGTCACAGGTACCGACGGTCGGCCCCTGTGACATAGTGAGGGCAAAGGTGATCGGCACCATTTTGAATACTGGCAGCAGATCTGCCACAGGTGATCATTTACTCTTGAACAATTTTATTGCTGTAGCAGACTGCTGGTTTACTTGCAGCAGTTCCCAGTTTTTTGATGTGTAAAGCATTCTGCTGCATTTTCTGGACACATAAAGTTATCACTTGCTATGAGTATCCTTTGTTACACCTTGCCCAAGCTGCTTTTTAGGTAGAAACAGACACTGACGAGAGTTAAAAAAATGAAATAAAACCTAGCAGATCCATCTAGTATTTGTATATGAAGCTTCAATGTCTAATGTAACCAAAATCAATTCTTCCTCGGGAATCTGTTTGTTCTAACATCTCGATAAAATGTGAGGAATCTTGAATATAAGATGGCTTCTCAGAAACTGTGGGTTTTAAAAAAAATATCAATGAATGTGGAGAGAGGTTTGAGCAGGGAGCCTATCACTGCCACAATTGGTCTGCCTGGTGGATTAGTGAGAGACTTATGGACCTTGGGTAAAATGTAAAAGGTAGGCATGATTGGGTGTTCAACTTTTAAAAAATTGATTTCCTTACTAGTTAGGAAACCGCCACCTTCAGCTATATTCTGTAATCCATCAATCTCTTTTTTAATTTTGTTGGTTGGATTAAAGTCTAACTTGTGGTAAAAGGATACATCTGATAACTGTCTATGAACTTCACCTACGTATTTGTCAATGTCCATAATCACTATGCCTCCTCTTTGTCAGCTGCTTTTATAACCATATTAGAATTGTTCTTCAATCTACTGCCTCTTTTTCTTTTTTGGTCATGTTAAAAGATTTATTGCAAGAGCCCTTACTTTCTAATTTTTTAATTTCTTGTAAGACAATTGTCTCATAGGTGTGGATAACAGGGTTTACTGTTCCTGGCGGAATCCATTTGCTTGTTTTTTTTATAATGGAATTATCTGAATATGAAAATGGTTTAGATCCGGAAAAAAACTGGTAAGAAAAGCATTATAACCAGGCGTTGGAACAAAGGAAAGACCTTTATTTAATGCACTTGTTTCATGTTCATTCAAAAATATCAAGGAAATGTTAATAATCCTGTTGTCGGTGTCTAATTGTGGTACCTCTGATCTGGGTAACGGTTGTAATTGTTGTGGAAGCTCCCTCCTCTCCCTCTCCCTCTTCCTCTCCACTCCCCCCTTCCCCTGAAAAAAGAAGTATATGACTTTGGTTCGAATGTTTCTTCTCTTACTGAGTCTTTCCTAACTGAGCCTTTTTTACAGAGTTTGCCTAATTCAAGTAAACGGGTCATAGGTCTATCCAGTAAAGGTCTATCAGTCATAGTGTTGCTAAAGAAAGGTGCCGATGGGTCAATGTCTTTATCAGTACTACTTCGTATGCGTTTAGCATTCTTATCTGTATTGGGGCTGCCATATGTTCTTTTATCATTCCTTACTTCTCTGTCTGTTGGTTTAGCCTGCTCTTGCCTAGGAAAATTATTTTTCCTGTATTGTTGTTTGTTGGTATATTGCCAAGAATACACTCTATTATTTTTATAATCGATCTCATCTCTTTTGAATTTCTCATACTTTGTAGCTTTAAGCTCCTTCATAAAACTCTCAACATTGTTCTTATAATCCTCATGGATGATATCAAAACAGAGATTGTTTTTTTTCAAATATTCTAATTGAGTGTCTAATTCATTCATAAGTCGTTCCTCTCTTTTTTTCGAAGTTTTGATAGCCAAAATCATTAGGTCCAAAGAACACTTGTTGAGTATGGCTTCCTAACCGTTCACAAATTCCGAGTCTTCACGAAACATACTTAGAGGTTTATTGATCTGTAGCCCTCTTGGTATGCGTTTATAACGGCAGTAATCAAGGAGCGTGGAAGCATGTAAAGTGCTTCTGATTAAACCTTTGCTGATGCTAATGGCTTGTTCCCATTTCTTCAAGAAATCATCAAACATGTCATCATTGTTAAAAAAAAAAGGCTCCGAAGGGAGGAGTTCATTCAATTGGCCATCTGTGAAACTTAGGATGTCTTTCCATGGCGAAAAAGACATGGTCCTTAAAAGGGATGGGCCCAAAAAGCATTAAGGTAGGCAATCTAGAAAAGCCGTGAGCAAACGTAAGAAGGCAGATGCCGAAGAATGTCTTTTTCAATATCTTTATTGGCTGGACACGTATGAAAACAATAAAAACACCCGACTCAGGCCGAGTTTCACCACATCCGAGTGGCTGCCTCAGGGGCTATGAGATAAACATACATAAATAAACAATGAATAAGGCCAGCAAGATGTAGGTGAGGGTATCTGCTGATGACTGGAGATGTAATCCAAGGCCAGGCTAAAGTTGCAGGAAGGCAGCACTCAGGTATGTCATGGGTCCAGGCAAAAGTCAGAGGCAGGCAGTGATCAGTCATATCTAGAGCCCAGGCAAGGATTAAATCAGGTATCCATCTGAGGAAGGGAAGAGGGATGGATACGGCTGGATTAGGCTAGGTAGGCAGAGAGGAGCCAGCTGGAAAGAGTGAGACTGGAAAAGGATGAGACGAAGACTGGAACAAGCAGGGCAGATGATGACTGGAATAGGCTGAGACAAAGACTGGGACAAGCTGGTATGAAGATTGGAACAAGCGGGGCAGACAAGGTCTGGAACAGGCTGAGTACCAACATATTCTACATGAGGTAGCCGGATCTGCTGCTGAGGCAAGTTGCAACAAAGACACTACCCTTATATAGGGCATTGCGAGTGATGTCATCATTAGGCGACACGGGGACTTTCTCACCATAGTTCCTTCAAATGGGAAGACATCATGCGCGTGTGCCTAGAGAGAGATACAGCGAGTTGATGCTGCCTGTGTCCTGCTACGTGGAGTTTGGCAGTGCCCTGGCATTCAGTGCATTGGAAGGCGGAGTGACCAGCCCGGCCAAGGAGGAAAGGATGGAGGTTCAAGAGTTTCAGGACTCTCTCCTGTCTTTGTTCTCTTCTCTCCCATTACACTTTTAACATGTCTTCTGGTGGTTCCTCCTCTGCTGCCATCCTGCTATAAGCTGGTGTGCCTCAGGGTTTTCTCCTGAACCTCTCCTCTTCTCCTTGTATATAATTCCCTTGGTGTTCTGATTTCCTCTCATGACTTTCAATACCATTTCTATGTTGACAGCTCCCAAATTTACCTTTCTATACCAGAAGTTCACCAGAAATCCACTCCCGAATCTTGGTCTATTTGTCTGACATTGCTGCCTGGATGTCCTGCCGCCACCTTAAACTCAACATGACCAAGCCAGAGCTCCTTATCATTCCCCCCAAGCCCACCTCCCCTCTTCCTCTTTTCTCTGTTTTTGTGGATAACACAGTCATCCTCCTGGTCGCATCAGCCTATAACCTAGGATTCATCCTTGACTCCTCTTTCTCTTTTTCTATGCATATCCACAACTCTGCTGAAACATGTTATTTCTTTCTTTATATCATTGCCAAAATCCATCCTTTCCTTTCTGAACACACGACCTGAATCCTAATCCACTCTCTCATTTTCTCCCATTTACACTATTGCAATCTGCCTCTCACAGGTCTTCTGGCAAACCATCTCTCTCCACTGCAATCTGTGCTAAATTCAGCTACAAGACTTATCTTTTGCCAAAGTCACTATGCTCACATAACCCATCTTCTGAAGTCACTGCATTGGCTCCCTATCCGTTCCCGCATACATTTCAAGCTCCTCTTTCTCACCTACAAATACCTTTGCTCTGCAGTACCTCACTACCTCTCCTCTCTTATCTCTCTCTACACCCCTCCTCGTCCACTCCGCTCGTCAGAAAATCACTCCTATCTCTGCCCTTCTCCACTACTGCGCCATGTACTTGGAATGGTATACCTCAACTGGTACGTTATGTTCTCTCTCTCACCATATTTAAATCCCATCT
The DNA here is from genome assembly GCF_901001135.1 of Rhinatrema bivittatum. NCBI lineage: Eukaryota > Metazoa > Chordata > Amphibia > Gymnophiona > Rhinatrematidae > Rhinatrema > Rhinatrema bivittatum. The sequence continues at coordinate 176,715,065 of NC_042623.1, forward strand.
AAAGTCCCAGCTTTTTGAAGCTGCTTTTAAATCTTAGGCCTGATTGTTCTTAGCCTCATTAACTGTCTTTTCTTTCTTTCTTTTCTAACCATTGTCTTGCTTAATGAATTACCCAAGTCATATAGATTACTTCAATGCATGGCTGAAATCTTGGTGTAAGGAAGAAAGTTCTGAATATATTAGGGGCTGGGGCCATGTATGGAACAGGAAAAGGCGTTATGTCAGAAATGGCTTACATCTGTCTGTGGCAGGAAAAAAGATCCTAAGTTATAAATTCAAATCCTATGCCATAATGCATTTAAACTAGAGGGTGGGGGTGGCAGAAGGAAAATGGAATGTCTCCCCCCAAATCTCAAAGAAATATGGGTGAAGGGGATAACAAAAGTCAGTTGAATAAGGCACAAAAGAAGTCCAAGAAGAAAAGCAACCTGAAGGAGAGAAGCTGGAAAGCTCTGAGCATAAATGCTCGTAATCTGGGTAATAAAATCCCAGACCTGCAGGATCTAATGATGGAGGCGGACGTGGACATTGTTGCTGTTATGAAGGCATAGTTCACGGATTCTCATGATTAGGATACAGCCATACCAGGCTATAGCTTATTAAGGAAGGACAGAGAGGACAGGAAAGGAGGAGGAGTAGCACTTTATGTCAGAAGCAATATCCAAGCAATTGAAATGCAAGGATGGACACAGAAAACAATATGAAAGACGGTCTAGCAAAGCCAGTAGGCAAATAAAAAGAAATAGACATGTCACCTTAGATGTAGGGATATTGTATATTTAGTGCAATTTCAAATGATGCTTTATTCGTTGTACAATTTCAAATGATGCTTGGAATTATGCCCAACAGAGGCCGAGTTTCGCCAAGATAGGGCTGCATCAGGGGGTAAAAAATACTTTAGGTAAAAAGTAACTAAATAAATAAATTAAAAACAAGTATAAACATTCAAATTGTGTATAGACAATACATTAAACCAAATAATAAAGAATAAAAGAAAATTAAGCACAAACCGCTAAATCACATATAAAGAAATGAAAATAAATATTAAAGCTAAAAAACAGAAAAACATATGCGAAAATACATATAAAATGAGACAAAGTTACAATGAAAAAATTTGATGTAAAATCAACATAAATAATATATAGTATTTGAGAAATAGCTTAAGAAGATAAGTAAAAAAGAAATGCATGCATGCATCATATGAATACAGTTATTGTGAATTTTCTAAAAATATGTGGATAATATATTTTTTAATATATTGATCTTATTTTCTCAACAAAAAAGAATACCATAAGGTGCCTGTCTATACTAATGAAGAAACAAGGTGAATAAAATTGTATATATAGTGATAAACTATGCATACGAAAGCTGACAAGTGTGGCTGTGTACAATTTGAAATACTGTAAGAGAAACAACATAAATATAACTGTGAGGGCAGTGATAAAAATGAATATATAATGGACACATAAGGAAATTAATGAATTATTGTTGACAAATCTTACCAAACTAAAATTTATCGTGATGATTTGTCTCTTATAGCATGGTAATAAATTACGGGAGGTGAAAATTAAACTTACTCTGAAGAGAGAGCCATGTTAAGCGGAGAGCCACAGGGATCGGTATTGGGACCAGTTCTGTTCAATATCTTTGTGAGTGACATTGTGGAAGGGATAGAAGGTAAAGTTTGTCTATTTGCAAATGATAGCAAGATCTGCAACAGTGGACATGCTGGAAGGAGAAGAGAGATTGGAAAGTGATTAAAGGAAGCTTTAATTGTGGTAAAAAATATGGCAGCTGAGATTCAATACCAAGAAGTGCAGAGTCATGCACCTGGGATGTAGTAATCCAAAAGAGATGTATGAGATGGGGGTAGAGGTGGAATGGCTGATGTGCATGGACCAAGAGTGGCATCATGTGGTGATAGTCTCTGGTGATCTGAAGGTGGCAAAGCAATGTGACAAGGCGATAGCTAAAGCCAGAAGAATGCTGGGCGGCATAGAGAGGGAAATAACCAGTAAGAAAATGGAGGTGGTGATGCCCTTGGGCAGGTCCTTGGTGAGGCCTCACCTGGGTACTGTGTTCAGTTCTGGAGCCCATATCTCAAAAGGGACAGAGACAGGATGGAGGCAGTGCAGAGAAGAGCTATCAAAATGGTGTGGGGTCAATATCAGAAAACCTATGAGGAGACACTAAAGGGTATGAATATGTATACTCTGGCAGAGAGGAGGCGCAGGGGTAATACTTTACAGACCTTCAGATACCTAAAAGGTTTTAATGATGTGCAATTGTCAAGCCTTTTCCGTTGGAAAGAAATCAGTAGAACTAAGGGTCACGACTGCAAGGAGGGCGCCTCAGAACCAACGTCAGAAAATATTTCTTCACCTCCAGAGGAAGTGTTGAAAACCAAAAGAATTCAAAAGGACATGGGGTAAATACTATGGATCCTTAAAGGCTAAAGAATGGAAATGAAGAAAAGAGTGCATAGAGTGACTTGATGATACAGCACTTAGTACCCTTAACCAATAAACCTTGATACTGTTGATGCAACTCCATCATTGCTCTCTGCTTCAACGGCAGGGGGAGAAGGGGAATTGGATTTGTTCAGCAATCAATGAGGGCCCCGACTTTTACAGTCTGGAAAAACAAGTATGAGGGTAACTTGCTGATGCGGTAGTTATTACCCTTAACCATTAAGACTAACACTTTCATGCAACTCAAACATTGCTCTCTGCTTCAACAGCAAGGCATAATGGGAATTGGATTCAACAGCAATCTGTGAGGGCTCTGAATTTTACACTGTTGGAAACTGATAAGAACGAGGGTAATGGGGAATTGGATTCAAACAGCAACCAAAGAGAACCCTGACTTTTATGGTCTGGGAAACTGATAAGCATGGGGTAACCTCCACGGTGCAGCACATTCTACCATAAGCTTACTGGGCAGACTGGATGGACCATTTGGTTCTTTTCTACTGTCATTTCTATGTTTCTTTAAGTCTCTTGTCCTGTATGTTTCTCTTATTAGATTGTGTGCTCTATGAGCAGGGACTGTCTTATTTGTGTGCTTGTACAGTACCACCTCGTAGGTTGTGTAGTGTATAGAAAAGTTGAATAGTCCTTACACCCATGTCCTTCCTTTCATTAATCATGAACATGTGTCAGTCAGAACATCGCTGTGTTCTTTTCGCACAGAAAGTCATGAGCAGATGCAGGATATTGACATTTGCACAACGTTCCATGCTTGGACAGAGTCTTAAGATCTCCCAGATGACATGACGACAGCAGGAGAGCTGTCACCTGAGATCCTGGGCAGAGCGTGGGGGGCATTCACAGTATATTTAGGAGCTCTCAGAACAGAGCTCTCTACTCAGAAGCCTTGTGTATTGTAGCTCAAACTCAATATACAACCAACTCAGCCATGAAGATCGCAGTTGCCTTTCTGTTGGTGGCTTTGAGCCTCTGCTATCAGGGTAAGTAGCCTTTAAATTATTACAGAATATAGAGCAGAAACCTCCATTTTCCTGGTCTGACCTTTCACACTACTGGAGGCAGAGAATTGCTGAGTGGACACTTGATGGGATCATTTGCATGCAAATGCCCATAATGCTGAGACCAGGGTGTATGGGGATCTGCTGTGCAGGGTCCGAATGTCAGTCGAACTGTTAATGGCAGGATGCCTACTGGCAGGATGCCCACTGAATAGCTAATGCAATTTTAGATCTAATTCTCAGTGGAATACAGGATTTGGTGAGAGAGATAACGGTGGTGGGGCCGCTTGGCAATAGTGATCATAATATGATCAAATGTGATTTAATGACTGGAAGGGGGACAGTAGGGAAATCCACGGCTCTCGTGCTAAACTTTCAAAAGGGAAACTTTGATAAAATGAGAGAAACAGAAAAAAACTGAAAGGAGCAGCTACAAAAGTAAAAAGAGTGCAAGACTTTTTACGGCTTAGTGTGGCCTGCTTATTGCGGCGGTTACTACCCCTAATTGAGCCGGATATACACTTGATGCAGTTCCAGCACTGCTCTCTACATTGATAGTGGGATGGAGGGGAAATAGAACTAGAGAGTACTAGAAGCCAAGCGTAACAAGTATGAGAGAGAGAGGAAAGGAAAAAAAAATACATGGCTTGTTGGGCAGACTGGATGGGCCATTTGGTCTTCTTCTGCCATCATTTCTATGTTTCTATATGTTTCTATGTTTCAAGAGGTGTGTTCATTGTTAAAAAATACCATCCTAGAAGCACAATCCAGATGTATTCCACACATTAAGAAAGGTGGAAAAAAGGCAAAACGATTACCTGCATGGTTAAAAGGGGAGTGAAAGAAGCTATTTTAACCAAAAGATCTTCATTCAAAATTTGGAAGAAGGATCCAACAGAAGAATATAAGATCATGCATAAACGTTGGCAAGTTAAATGTAAGACATTGATAAGACAGGCTAAGAGAGAATTTGAAAAGAAGTTGGCTGTAGAGGCAAAAACTCACAGTAAAAACTTTTTAAAATATATCCGAAGCAGAAAGCCTGTGAGGGAGTCAGTTGGACCGTTAGATGATTGAGGGGTTAAAGGGGCACTTAGAGAAGATAAGGCCATCACGAAAATATTAAATGATTTCTTTTCTTCAGTGTTTACTGAAGAGGATGTTGGGGAGGTACCCGTACTGGAGAAGGTTTTCATGGGTAATGATTCAAATGGACTGAACCAAATCATGGTGAACCTAGAACATGTGGTAGACCTGATTGACAAACTTAAGAGTAGTAAATCACCTGGACTGGATGGTATACACTACAGAGTTCTGAAGGAACTAAAAAATGAAATTTCAGACCTATTAGTAAAAATTTGTAACCTGTCATTAAAATCATCCATTGTATCTGAACACTGGAGGATAGCTAATGTAACTCCCATATTTAAAAAGAGCTCCAGGGGCGATCCGGGAAACTACAGACTGGTTAGCCTGAATTCAGTGCCAGGAAAAATAGTGGAAAGTATTCTAAATATCAAAATCACAGAACATATAGAAAGACATGGTTTAATGGAACAAAGTCAGCACGGCTTTACGCAAGGCAAGTCTTGCCTCACAAATCTGCTTCACTTTTTTGAAGGAGTTAATAAAACATGTGGATAAAAGATGTAGTGTACTTGGATTTTCAGAAGGCATTTGACAAAGTTGCTCATGAGAGGCTTCTAGGAAAAATAAAAAGTCATGGGATAGGTGGGGATGTCCTTTCGTGGATTACAAACTGGCTAAAAGACAGGAAACGGAGAGTAGGATTAAATGGACAATTTTCTCAGTGGAAGGGTGTGGGCAGTGGAGTGCCTCAGGGATCTGTATTGGGACCCATACTTTTCAATATATTTATAAATGATCTGGAAAGAAATACGACAAGTGAGGTAATCAAATTTGCAGATGATACAAAATTGTTCAGAGTAATTAAATCACAAGCAGATTGTGATAAATTGCAGGAAGACCTTGTGAGGCTGGAAAATTGGGCATCAAAATGGCAGATGAAATTTTATGTGGACAAGTGCAAGGTGATGCATATAGGGAAAAATAACCCATGCTATAGTTACACAATGTTAGGTTCCATATTAGGTGCTACTACCCAAGAAAGAGATCTAGGCGTCATAGTGGATAACACATTGAAATTGTCGGCTCAGTGTGCTGCGGCAGTCAAAAAAGCAAACAGAATGTTGGGAATTATTAGAAAGGGAATGGTGAATAAAACAGAAAATGTCATAATGCCTCTGTATCGCTCCATGGTGAGGCAGCACCTTGAATACTGTGTACAATTCTGTTCGCCGCATCTCAAAAAGATATAATTGCGATTGAGAAGGTATAGAGAAGGGTGACCAAAATGATAAAGGGAATAGAACTGCTCCCCTATGAGGAAAGACTAAAGAGGTTAGGACTTTTCAGCTTGGAGAAGAGAAGGCTGAGGGGGGATATGATAGAGGTGTTTAAAATCATGAGAGGTCTAGAACAGTTAGATGTGAATCGGTTATTTACTCTTTTGGATAGTAGAAAGACTAGGGGGCACTCCATGAAGTTAGCATGTGGCACATTTAAAACTAATTGGAGAAATTTCTTTTTCACGCAACGCACAATTAAACTCTGGAATTTGTTGCCAGAAGAAGTGGTTAGTGCAGTTAGTATAGTTGTGTTTAAAAAAGGATTGGATAAGTTCTTGGAAGAGAAGTCCATTACTTGCTATTAATTAAGTTGACTTAGATAATAAACATCCATATTACTATCAAAGGTAACATGGAATAGATTTAGCTTTTGGGCACTTGCCAGGTTCATATGGCCTGGATTGGCCACTCTTGGAAACAGGATGCTGGGCTTGATGGACCCTTGGTCTGACCCAATATGACATGTTCTTATGTTCTTATGCCCTGCATTAGGGGCTTAGAACATAGCACGATAATTAGCACTGTGCCTGTTAATTCTAACGCACTTGAAATGAGCAGGTTCCTATGTCCTTACAAAGCTTCAGCCTCCAGAACTGAGCACAGTGCTCAGGGTGGGTCTCCCCAGCATCCTGCAAATGGACAATAATTAAGTCTTATATCCCACTGGTTGCTTCCCATGCCCCTGAGCAGGACCTTTCCTTTTCCTAATGTTCATTACACTCACTGAGAACCTGCAGCTCATCAGAGATGATTATTCCTACGTCCCCTTCCAAGCATCTGTCAGGTTAAGGACTCAGGCTACAGTGCTGTCCTGGCATTGGTCAGTGCAGTGAAAGCCATTGGTTAATGTGATGGAGAAATAAAATTATTGAATAGCATCACCCCACCAATCTTATTAGATGGGAGTGAGAACAGGGATCTATCATTAACCACAAACTCTACAGAATAGGACAAACCATAGTATAAACTCTGTGCTCTATTATGCAAACACACGCTCCTTGTCCACAGAAACTCCCAGCAATGAGAGCAGAGCAGAATTAGGACACTTCCCCTTACTACGCAGCATACAATAAAGAATATGCACGATCTGCTGTCACCTCAGAAACAGCGACCAAATTCCCTCCATTACCAGGCACTCTTGGAGAAATATGAGCAAAATATGTTCCATCCTGCCAACAGGCCAGAACCGTAATCTGACCGGGGACAGAGAATTCCCCTTTCTATATCCTAGAATTTTACTGGACTCATTATTATTTTGTAAGTTTTCCCTATTAATTTAATTACCTTGGGGTCATTCTACTTGTAAAACTGTGGACTTTTAGAAAATAGTGCGATGGACACACGCAGACATTTCCACGCGCCCGAAGTGTATGCGTGAAGGGGAGAGGCAGAGTCTAGGTCATGCATACATTTTTATTTTAGAACCAGGGACGATAACCTTAAAATGAGCATGTATTTACATGCGAGCACACATGCACTGTAACTTTAAATCATACACACAGTTGCACAATATGATATAAAATGTGCCTACCATGCGTATGTGTGCACCTAATTTTAAGCGGTTACTTGAGCAAATGTAATTTGCATCTCTTCCTTAGTACTTTTTCAGATTTAATGCTCCCAGGAAGGTGGATTTTAAAACATGCTCACTTGAAAGTCATTCACCAGTTTGGCCTCTCCATTTGCAGTCATCCAGACCCCTCTGTTTCCTCTACCTGCACTCCCCTCATCCAATCATTTTAGGCCTAAAATAGATTTCTGCAGACTTCCACCTTATCAAGAGCAGAGGTAAACATGCGTGGCTAACAGCTGCCGCAAACTGCAAATGCCGGATTTAAAAGTAAGAGTTCAGAATGCCCTGATGCACTCCAGCTCTGCCCCATTTTTTACTCACGCATGCATGTAAACACAAATAATTGGTGGCTTTTAAAATACGAGTTGCTTGTCCACGCCCCATATATTCACATGTATGGCCTTTTAACGCGAGCAACTCTTTCAATATTCACTCCTATGTCTGTAAATTCTTTTGGCAAATTAAGCGAACCAAATAGCAGGTTTAACTCTCCGCTCAATTTTGCTGTAGGTCTGCTTTGAAAAATGTTTGCACGTAATTTCTGCACGAGTTACTGGCGATGTGTTAAAATACCCCTCTGTATGTATCACTTTGGAAAGAAACATAAAATGTTCACACCAGTAACGATATCTGAATCCAAGATATCTGGTACTGTGAAATGGTTTATTTCCATTTCGTAAATAATTTTTTTGTTGGCACTTGATAACAACGTCCAGTATTTTGGTGGAGAAATTGTTGCTGCTGTGAATAAAATGAAAGAATGATCTGAAAATGAGAGCTTCAGTGAAAGAAAAAACTTGTTTCATCTCTTTCTCATCCAGATACCGCTGCCTCCGTCACCCAAAACAAAGAAAGCATCAGTGCGAAGGACACTGGAAAGGATTCTCCCAAACGTAAGCTAAAATTTTCACAGGCTGCAAACTGTCTGCTAATGCTGGATTTAAAAATATGAGTTCAGAACACCCTGATGCACTGCAGCTCAGCCTGTGCTGGCTCAATAAGAAATATACGAATTTCCCTCATCCAGACAGCTGACTCCTTCCCTTAATCAGTCATCAGGCAAACATCTTTTAAGTTCGAAATACTTATTGCACAGATAATTTTCCATTACTCACAATTGTTGCTTCCAAATGTATATATGCCCCAGGCAGAGATCTTTGTAGCTGGAGATAGGCAGGAGAAGGGAGATGGAGTTTCTTGGGAATCAGGATGAGAAGACAAGGGGTTCTGAAGCTGATTAGTCTTTAGAATTAAAGCGATGACGAGAGGTGTAAAAAGGCTATTTGTATTTCAGAGGCTGCAGGCACTTCTAGCCTTTTTTGCCACCTGGCTTAGACTGACTAACAGTCTTGGGAAGTGATTACAAGAAACGTCCCAGCAAACTGGGGCTAGAGGAAGAGATCCAATGGTAGCGAACCTAGGATCCATGTGACACAGGGGGGGCATGAAGGGCAGTTCCTTGAGTCAATAAGGCACTTAAGAAGACTCAAGTTTGATTGCGTGGGCATGCAGGCCCTTCCCAATGAGAGAATCAGGGGGGAGGGAGTTTCTCTTAAAGGCAAAACTTGCCTTAAAGGCAGGGCTCACAGGCTTTTATCATGGGTTACAAATAAAAATGTACTAGTCACAGTTAAACTGCAGTGTATATACAGATACCAAAATGTACCCACTGCTGGGGACAAAACACCGCCCCATTGTTTACTCATGCACGCATGTACACACGCATAATTTGTGGCTTTTAAAATACGAGTTGCTTGTCCACGCCCCATATACTCAGATGTATGGCATTTTAACGCGAGCAACTCTTTCAAAATTCACCCCTATGTGTGTAAATTCTTTTGGCAAATTAAGCGAACCAAATAGCAGGTTTAACTCTCCGCTTGATTTTGCTGTAGGTCTGCTTTGAAAAATGTTTGCATGTGATTTCTGCATGAGTTACTGGTGATGTGTTAAAATACCCCTCTGTATGTATCACATTGGAGGGACACATAAAACGTTCACACCAGTAATGATATCTGAATCCAAGATATCTGGTACTGGGAAATGGTTTATTTCCATTATATAAATAATTTTATATTTTTGTTGGCACTTCATAGCAACATCCAGTATTTTTGTGGAGAAATTGTTCCTGATGTGAATAAAATGAAAGAATGATCTGAAAATGAGAGCTTAAGTGAAAGTGAAAGACTTGTTTCATCTCTTTCTCATCCAGATACCAAAGCCTCCGTCAGCAAAAACAAAGAAAGCATCAGTGTGAAGGACACTGGAAAGGTTTCTCGCAAATGTGAGCTCAAATTTTCACAGGCTGCAAACTGTCTGCTAATGCCGGATTTAAAAATATGAGTTCAGAACGCCCTAATGCACTCCAGCTCTGCCCCATTTTTTACTCACGCACGCATGTACACACGCATAATTTGTGGCTTTTTAAATACGAGTTGCTTGTCCACGCCTCATATACTCACATGTGCGGCCTTTTAATGCGAGCAACTCTTTCAAAATGTATCCCTATGTGTGTAAATTCTTTTGGCAAACTACGCAAACCAAATAGCAGGTTTAACTCTCCGCTCGATTTTGCTGTAGGTCTGCTTTGAAAAATGTTTGCACGTAATTTCTGCATGAGTTACTAGCGATGTGTTAAAATACCCCTCTGTATGTATCACTTTGGAAAGAAACATAAAATGTTCACACCAGTAACGATATCTGAATCCAAGATATCTGGTACTGGGAAATGATTTATTTCCATTATATAAATAATTTTATCTTTTTGTTGGCACTTGATAACAACGTCCAGTATTTTTGTGGAGAAATTGTTGCTGCTGTGAATAAAATGAAAGAATGATCTGAAAATGAGAGCTTCAGTGAAAGAAAAAACTTGTTTCATCTCTTTCTCATCCAGATACCGCTGCCTCCGTCACCCAAAACAAAGAAAGCATCAGTGCGAAGGACACTGGAAAGGATTCTCCCAAACGTAAGCTAAAATTTTCACAGGCTGCAAACTGTCTGCTAATGCCGGATTTAAAAATATGAGTTCAGAACACCCTGATGCACTGCAGCTCAGCCTGTGCTGGCTGAATAAGAAATATACGAATTTCCCTCATCCAGACAGCTGACTCCTTCCCTTAATCAGTCATCAGGCAAACATCTTTTAAGTTCGAAAATTTATTGCACAGATAATTTTCCATTACTCACAATTGTTGCTTCCAAAGGTATATATGCCCCAGGCAGAGATCTTTGTAGCTGGAGATAGGCAGGAGAAGGGAGATGGAGTTTCTTGGGATTCAGGATGAGAAGACAAGGGGTTCTGAAGCTGATTAGTCTTTAGAATTAAAGCGATGACGAGAGGTGTAAAAAGGCTATTTGTATTTCAGAGGCTGCAGGCACTTCTAGCCTTTTTTGCCACCTGGCTTAGATGACTAACAGTCTTGGGAAGTGATTACAGGAAACATCCCAGCAAACTGGGGCTAGAGGGAGAGATCCAGTGGTAGCGAACCTAGGATCCATGTGACACAGGGGGGGCATGAAGGGCAGTTCCTTGAGTCAATAAGGCACTTAAGAAGACTCAAGTTAGATTGCACGGGCATGCAGACCCTTCCCAATGAGAGAAGCAGGGGGGAGGGAGTTTCTCTTAAAGGCAAAACTTGCCTTAAAGGCAGGGCTCACAGGCTTTTATCATGGGTTACAAATAAAGAATGTACTAGGCACAGTTAAACTGCAGTGTATATACAGATACCAAAATGTACCCACTGCTGGGGACAGAACACCGCCCCATTTTTTACTCACGCACACATGTGCATACGCATAATTTGTGGCTTTTAAAATACGAGTTGCTTGTCCACGCCCCATATACTCAGATGTATGGCATTTTAACGCGAGCAACTCTTTCAAAATTCTCCCCTATGTGTGTAAATTCTTTTGGCAAATTAAGCGAACCAAATAGCAGGTTTAACTCTCCGCTTGATTTTGCTGTAGGTCTGCTTTGAAAAATGTTTGCATGTGATTTCTGCATGAATTACTGGTAATGTGCTAAAATACCCCTCTGTATGTATCACATTGGAGGGACACATAAAACTTTCACACAGTAACGATATCTGAATCCAAGTTATCTGGTTCTGTGGAATGGTTTATTTCCATTATATAAATAATTTTATATTTTTGTTGGCACTTGATAACAACATCCAGTATTTTTGTGGAGAAATTGTTGCTGCTGTTTATAAAATGAAAGAATGATCTGAAAATGAGAGCTTAAGTGAAAGTGAAAGACTTGTTTCATCTCTTTCTCATCCAGATACCAATGCTAAGGTCACCCAAAACAAAGAAAGCATCAGTGCGAAGGACACTGGAAAGGTTTCTTGCAAATGTGAGCTCAAATTTTCACAGGCTGCAAACTGTCTGCTAATGCCGGATTTAAAAATATGAGTTCAGAACGCCCTAATGCACTCCAGCTCTGCCCCATTTTTTACTCACGCACGCATGTACACACGCATAATTTGTGTCTTTTTAAATACGAGTTGCTTGTCCACGCCCCATATACTCACATGTGCGGCCTTTTAATGCGAGCAACTCTTTCAAAATGTATCCCCATGTGTGTAAATTCTTTTGGCAAACTACGCAAACCAAATAGCAGGTTTAACTCTCCGCTCGATTTTGCTGTAGGTCTGCTTTGAAAAATGTTTGCACGTAATTTCTGCATGAGTTACTGGCGATGTGTTAAAATACCCCTCTGTATGTATCACTTTGGAAAGAAACATAAAATGTTCACACCAGTAACGATATCTGAATCCAAGATATCTGGTACTGGGAAATGATTTATTTCCATTATATAAATAATTTTATCTTTTTGTTGGCACTTGATAACAACGTCCAGTATTTTTGTGGAGAAATTGTTGCTGCTGTGAATAAAATGAAAGAATGATCTGAAAATGAGAGCTTCAGTGAAAGAAAAAACTTGTTTCATCTCTTTCTCATCCAGATACCGCTGCCTCCGTCACCCAAAACAAAGAAAGCATCAGTGCGAAGGACACTGGAAAGGATTCTCCCAAACGTAAGCTAAAATTTTCACAGGCTGCAAACTGTCTGCTAATGCCGGATTTAAAAATATAAGTTCAGAACACCCTGATGCACTGCAGCTCAGCCTGTGCTGGCTCAATAAGAAATATACGAATTTCCCTCATCCAGACAGCTGACTCCTTCCCTTAATCAGGCAAACATCTTTTAAGTTCGAAAATGTATTGCACAGATAATTTTCCATTACTCACAAATGTTGCTTCCAAAGGTATATATGCCCCAGGCAGAGATCTTTGTAGCTGGAGATAGGCAGGAGAAGGGAGATGGAGTTTCTTGGGATTCAGGATGAGAAGACAAGGGGTTCTGAAGCTGATTAGTCTTTAGAATTAAAGCGATGACGAGAGGTGTAAAAAGGCTATTTGTATTTCAGAGGCTGCAGGCACTTCTAGCCTTTTTTGCCACCTGGCTTAGACTGACTAACAGTCTTGGGAAGTGATTACAGGAAACATCCCAGCAAACTGGGGCTAGAGGGAGAGATCCAATGGTAGCGAACCTAGGATCCATGTGACACAGGGGGGGCATGAAGGGCAGTTCCTTGAGTCAATAAGGCACTTAATAAGACTCAAGTTAGATTGCGCGGGCATGCAGACCCTTCCCAATGAGAGAAGAAGGGGGGGAGGGAGTTTCTCTTAAAGGCAAAACTTGCCTTAAAGGCAGGGCTCACAGGCTTTTATCATGGGTTACAAATAAAGAATGTTCTAGGCACAGTTAAACTGCAGTGTTTATACAGATACCAAAATGTACCCACTGCTGGGGACAGAACACCGCCCCATTTTTTACTCATGCACGCATGTAGACACGCATAATTTGTGGCTTTTAAAATACGAGTACTTGCCAGGTTGTTATGGCCTGGATTGGCCACTGTAGGAAACAGGATGCTGGGCTTGATGGACCCTTGGTCTGACCCAGTATGGCATGTTCTTATGTTCTTATGTTCTTATGGGTTGCTTGTCCACGCCCCATATACTCAGATGTATGGCATTTTAACGCGAGCAACTCTTTCAAAATTCACCCCTATGTGTGTAAATTCTTTTGGCAAATTAAGCGAACCAAATAGCAGGTTTAACTCTCCGCTCGATTTTGCTGTAGGTCTGCTTTGAAAAATGTTTGCATGTGATTTCTGCATGAGTTACTGGTGATGTGTTAAAATATCCCTCTGTATGTATCACATTGGAGGGACATATAAAATGTTCACACCAGTAACGATATCTGAATCCAAGATATCTGGTACTGGGAAATGGTTTATTTCCTAGGGATGTGAATCGTTTTTTGACGATTTAAAATATCGTCCGATATATTTTAAATCGTCATAAATCGTTAGGGCCATGATACAATACCAATTTCCCAGATTTATCGTCAAAAAATCGTAAATCGGGGGAAGGGGGAGGGCAGGAAAACCGGCACACTAAAACCCCCTAAAACCCACCCCCGACCCTTTAAATTAAATCCCCCACCCTCCCGAACCCCCCCCCCCAAATGCCTTAAATTACCTGGGGGTCCAGCGGCACACTAAAACACCCTAAAACCCACCCCCGGCACACTAAAACCCCCTAAAACCCACCCCGACCCTTTAAATTAAATCCCCCACCCCAAATGCCTTAAATTACCTGGGGGTCCGTAGCGGCGGTCCGTAGCTTAAATTACTCCCGGGTCTGTAGCTAAATCGGGGGAAGGGGGAGAGCAGGAAATCCGGCACACTAGATCGTGGTGTCTTCAGCCGGCGCCATTTTGCAAAATGGCCGCCGCAAAATGGCGGCGGCCATACACCAATACGATTCGACGCAGGAGGTCGTTCCGGACCCCCGCTGGACTTTTGGCAAGTCTTGTGGGGGTCAGGAGGCCCCCCCAAGCTGGCCAAAAGTTCCTGGGGGTCCAGCGGGGGTCCTGGAGCGATCTCCTGCCGCGAATCGTTTCCGTACGGAAAATGGCGCCGGCAGGAGATCGACTGCAGGAGGTCGTTCAGCGAGCCGCTGGACCCCCAGGTAATTTAAGGCATTTGGGGAGGGTGGGGGATTTAATTTAAAGGGTCGGGGTGGGTTTTAGGGGGTTTTAGTGTGCCGGTTCACAATTTTAACGATTTTAACGATACTCTAAACACCCAAACGGCGACGATACGATTCCCTCCCCCTCCCAGCCGAAATCGATCGTTAAGACGATCGAGGACACGATTCACATCTCTATTATTTCCATTATATAAATAATTTTATATTTTTGTTGGCACTTGATAACAACGTCCAGTATTTTTGTGGAGAAATTGTTGCTGCTGTGAATGAAATGAAAGAATGATCTGGAAATGAGTAGGGATGTGAATCGTGTCCTCCTGCAGTCGATCTCCTGCCGGTGCCATTTTCCGTACGAAAACGATTCGCGGCGGGAAATCGCTCCCTGACCCCCGCTGGACCTCCAGGAACTTTTGGCCAGCTTGTGGGGGGCCTCCTGACCCCCACGAGACTTGCCAAAAGTCCAGCAGGGGTCCGGAAGGACCTCCTGCCGTCCAATCGTGTTCGTCTATGGCCGCCGCCATTTTTCGGCGCCATTTTGGAAAATGGCGCCGGCTGAAGACAACAAGATTCAGGAGCAGGAGCCCGTTCCGGACCGCTGCCGTTCCGGACCGCCGCTGGACCCGCAGGTTATTTAAGTCATTTGGGGGGGGTTCGGGAGGGTGGGGGATTTAATTTAAAGGGTCGGGGGTGGGTTTTAGGGGGTTTTAGTGTGCCGGCTCACGATTCTAACGATTTATAACGATAAATCGTTAGAATCTCTATTGTATTGTGTTCCATAACGGTTTAAGACGATATTAAAATTATCGGACGATAATTTTAATCGTCCTAAAACGATTCACATCCCTAGAAATGAGGGCTTCAGTGAAAGTGCATGTCTTTCACTTGATTGATAATATTCGCTAGTATGTTAGATGTATTAATTCAAAATGTTGTTTCTCATAATGTGTTATGTAACTTAATCATTTCCCAGTTCTTCATCTCCTTGTTCTTTGTAAGACACATATGTTATGTCATCCCAAAGTTATATGTAAACCGAAGTGATTAGTAACATTGTTACCAGAACCTCAGTATATAAAAATGTTAAATAAATAAATAAATGAAAGCCTTGTTTCATCTCTTTCTCATCCAGATACCAAAGCCTCCGTCAGCAATAACAAAGAAAGCATCAGTGCGAAGGTGATTGGAAAGATTTCTCGCAAATGTGAGCTCAAATTTTCACAGACTCCAAACTGTCTGAAATATTTTTTGGTAAGTATGCATGAGCAGCACTAACACAGAGCTGGTGAAGGAATGTGTGTTTAAGTTCACTCTTTTTATTTTATTGAAATATCATTAGCTTTGATGCTCAAGTTAGAAAATTGTAACTAGGGGAACCCTCGCCCCCAAAGCCGTGATCTGCTCCTTCCCACTCACTACCTCCCACTGCCTTGATCCACCACTGACCTTCCTCAGACCCCTGCCTCTTCCCAGCCGCAATGCTACTCTGCCTGCTACTGCCTGCTCCTTGCACTTTCTCTCGGGTCCTGTATGAGTCTTTGCAGGACAGTGAACAGGGTCCTGATTTCCTTTCTCTTCCCTTCTAGCAAGTTTGTCAAGGCTAATTGTATTTTTTCATTTTACTTTTTGTATCATTTTACCCTTCCTGCATTTCTCTCCTCCTCTTGTGTCTGTTTCTATGCTCTTCTCTCCCACTCCCTCCCTCTCTGTCTGTGCTGTATTTCCTCCCTCTCTCCCCGTGTCTTTCCCAGTAGTTCTCTCTCTGTTCTTTCCTATCCCTCCCATCTCTGCACTTCTTTCTCCCCTTCCTCCGTGTATCTCTGTATTCTCTGCTCTTCTCTCTTCCCTGTCTGTCTCTGCCCTCCTTCCCTATATTTCTTTTGCTCTCAGCTCCCTTCCTCTATGTTTCTGTCTGTGCTCTTCTCTCTGTGTGTCTGACCTTCTTCCCTGTATGTTTGGTCCTCTCTTTCCTCCTCTCTTTCCTTAACTCTTTCTATTTTTGAAAAAGAAATACAAGAATAACTTGTACAGAACAGGGTATCTAGTATAAATTAAATAGGAACACATCAGGATAATTACCCTATAACGTCCACGAGAGAAATCCAAGATAAATTTAGGGACAATCCTAAAATATAATACCAGAAAGTCACTCTATTTAGAGAAACTAACTCTCAGTATAGTGTATATACAGCTCGGGAGAGACCCTGCACATAGGCACATAGGTATCTATCGCATTAAACAATGGAAGTACTGTCCCAAGAACTTCTGGAGTCAATAAGCAGCAAAGCTGACAAGCCCCCCCAAAAACCGAATCTTCTCATTAGAAAAGATTAGACATTTACATGGAAAACAAAGTAAAAATCTGGCCCTCAAGGTAATAACCTCTTGCTTCATTGCCAAAACTTTTTTCTACGTTCCTTTGTAGCCCTACAAAAGCCAGGAAATATTCGAATCTTACAACCCATAAACAAAATATTAATTGAATGAAAAAATAATGGATACACCAGATCCCTATCCTGTAATGAAGAAAAGTGAGTGAAAAAGTGTCCTGATGAGCTTTGTCCTCAGTGGTGGATTCTAACAGTGCGGAAACATCCAGATCTTCCATCGCATGTTTTGATTAATCCTGAGCAATGTCCCCATCCCACCAGATCTCTTCACAGGCAGATAATATACTTTGCAATTTTTTTGGCATAGCCCCCTCTTTATCCCATTCCTCTCTATATATCTCACTCCTAGGTCTCTGCTCTTCTCTTTCTCCTACCTGTGCATCTCTGCTCTTCTCATTCTCCTCTCTCCCCAGTGTGTCTCTCCTCCTCTCTTTCTCTTCTCTCTTCAGTGTCTCTACTCTTTCTCCTCTTTCCTCCGTGCGTGTCTGCTATTCTCTTTCTCCTACCTGTGCAACTCTGCTCTACTCTTTCTCCTCTCTCCAGTCTCTGCTCTTCTGTTTCTCCTCTCTCCAGTCTCTGCTCTTCTTTTTCTCCTCCTCTCTCTCCAGTCTCTGCTCTTCTTTTTCTCCTACCTGTGTGTCTCTGCTCTTCTCTTTCCCTTTCTTCCCTGTATATCTCAGTCTTGTGCACCTACTCTTAGCTTTCTCCTACCTGTGCATCTCTGCTCTTCTCTTTCTCCTCTCTCTAGTGTGTCTCTGCTTTTCTCTTTACCTTCCCCCCTGTATAGCTCAGTCCTGTATCTCTACACTTCTCTTTCTCCTACTTGTACACCTCTGCTCTGCTCTTTCTCCTTTCTCTCCAGTATGTTTCTGCTCTTCTCTTTCTCCTCTCTCCCTAGTATGTCTCTTCTCTTTCTTGTCTCTTCCCAGGGTGTCAATGATCTTCACTTTCTCTTACCTGTGTGCCTCTGCTCTTCTCTTTCTCCTACCTCTGTGCATCTGTTCTTCTTTCTTCTATCTCCCAAGTGTGACTCTGCTCTTCTCTTTCTCCTACCTGTGTGCCTCTGTTCTTCTCTTTCTCCTCTCTCCTGTTTCTCCTCTTTCCCCAGTGTGTCTCTGCTTTTCTCTTTCTCCTACCTGTATGCATCTGTACTTCTTTCTTCTCTCTCCCAAGTGTGACTCTGCTCTTCACTTTCTCCTACCTGTGTGTCTCTGCTCTTCTCTTTCTCCTATGTGTGTGTCTCTGCTCTTCTCTTTCTCCTACCGGTGTGCATCTACTCTTCTCTCTCCCCCAAGTATGATTCTGCTTTTCACTTTCTCCTACCTCTGTGTCTCTGTTTTTCTCTTTTTCCTCTCTCCCCAGTGTATCTGTGCTCTTCTCTTTCTCCGATCTGTGTGCCTCTGCTCTTCTCTTTCTTCTCTCTTCCATGTAACTCTGCTCTTCTCTTTCTCCTACTTGTGTGTCTCTGCTCTTCTGTTTCCTCTGTCTCTCTCTAGTATGTCTCTGTTCTTCTTTCTCCTGCCTGTGTGTTTCTGCTCTTCCCTCATTCTAGTCAGTGTGCTTCTGCTCTTCTCTTTCTCCTTTCTCCCATTGTGTCTCTGCCCTTCTCTTTCTCTCCAGTGTGTCTCTGCTCTTTTCTTTCTTCTCTCTCCCCAGGATGTCTCTGCTCTTCTCTTTCTTCTCTCTCCCATTGTGTCTCTGCCCTTCTCTTTCTCTCCAGTGTGTCTCTGCTCTTCTCTTTCTTCTCTCTCCCCAGGGTGTCTTTGATCTTCACTTTCTCCT
Source organism: Rhinatrema bivittatum (assembly GCF_901001135.1). Classification (NCBI taxonomy): domain Eukaryota; kingdom Metazoa; phylum Chordata; class Amphibia; order Gymnophiona; family Rhinatrematidae; genus Rhinatrema; species Rhinatrema bivittatum. The sequence continues at coordinate 176,733,790 of NC_042623.1, forward strand.
ACCTGTGTGTCTCTGCTCTTCTCTTTCTCCTACCTGTGCATCCCTGCTCTTCTCTTTCTCCTCTCTCCCCAGAGTGTCTCTGCTTTTCTTTCTACCTGTGTGCATCTACTCTTCTCTTTCTTCTCTCTCCCAAGTGTGACTCTGCTCTTCTCTTTCTCCTACCTGTGTGTTTCTACTCTTCTCTTTCCCCATTCTAGCCAGTGTGCTTCTTCTCTTCTCTTTCTCCTCTCACCCCATTGCGTCTCTGCTCTTTTCTTTCTCCTCTCTCCCCAGTGTGTCTCTGCTCTTCTCTTTCGCCTACCTATGTGCATCTGCTCTTCTTTCTTCTCTCTCCCAAGTGTGACTCTTCTCTTCTCTTTCTCCTACCTGTGTGCATCTGCTCTTCTTTCTTCTCTCTCCCAAGTGTGACTCTGCTCTTCACTTTCTACCTTTGTGTTTCTGCTCTTCTGTCTCCTCTCTCTCCCCATTGTGTCTCTGCTTTTCTCTTTCTCCTGTGTGCATCTCTGTTCTTCTCTTTCTCCTTTCTCTCCAGTGTGTCTCTTCTGTTTCTCCTCTCTCACCAGTGTGTCCCTGCTCTTCTCTTTCTCTTACCTGTGCGTATCTGCTCTTCTTTCTCTTCTCTCCCAAGTGTGACTTTGCTCTTCACTTTCTCCTAACTGTGTGTTTCTGCTCTTCTCTTTCCCTGTTCTAGCCAGTGTGATTCTGCTCTTCTCTTTCTCCTCTCGCCCCAGTGTGTCTCTGCCTTTCTCTTTCTCCTACCTCTGTGCATCTGCTCTTCTTTTTTCTCTCTCCCGTGTGACTTTGCTCTTCTCTTTCTCCTATCTGTGTGTCTCTGCTCTTCTGTCTTCTCTCTCTCTCTCCAGTATGTCTCTGCTCTTATTTCTCCTACATATGTGCTTCTGCTCTTCTCTTTCTCCTCTCACCCCATTGTGTCTCTGCTTTTCTCTTTCTCCTACCTCTGTGCATCTGCTCTTCTCTTTCTCCTCTCTCTCCTTTTTGTCTCTGTTCTTCTCTTTCTCCTCTCTCTCCGCTTTGTTTCTGTTTTTCTCTTTCCCTTCCCTCTCTGTAAATTTTTGGTGGGGGAAATACTGTGAATTGTAAGTTGTGCATAACTGAGATGTGTGGTAGAACAGAGTGCACACTGAGCTCTGATGTACTGTGAGGTAGTAGAAAGAGGATTAGACAATTCAGAGAGATAGATGGGCAGAGCTGGGGAATTGAGCCAGTGAGAGGGGTGGAGCTCAATTTCCTCATATGGTAGTAGAGAGAGGATTGGACAATACAGAGAGTGGGGCGGAGCCGAAGAGAACAGGGAGGAAGAGGAGAAAGCTCAATTTCAATACAAAGAAAAGAGAGACCTGGAGAGTAGGGAAGATCTGGAGAGTACAGGGATGGAAGGGATGGAAGGGGCAAAGCTAAATTTGCACACCAGCCTTGAAGGCACAGGGCAACTTTCCTCCTTATTATAGGCAGATATACTGCAATTCATTATTTGTCATGCAAGTGGTGCACAAAATAATCTACTGTGCCCAGGACACCTCCCCAGGGAATTCTCTGGGCAACAATACAATCCCCAGACCGCACAGGAAAACAAAACCACACAGTACAAAGTTTTATAAACAATTTTACTTATGAAGCAAAAGAGGGAAAATGGAGAGACAAAAAAGGCAGAAACCACAAGAGAGCAATGATAACTGCACCAGAAATATGCACAGACAATGAGTAACAATTTCAGAAATCTACTTCTCCCTTCTACTCCCCCACCCTCCCACCATAGGGGTACGGACAGGGGGACAATGTGGAGAGTGAGAGGTGTAGAAAAATTCCCCCAGCCATAACATTCCCCTTCCCTGATTCTCTCCCACCTCATCCATAGAACTTCTCAAAAAAAGCTAGAAAGTGGAGAGTACATACCTCCCCTCAACAGAGAGCTGCGGAGGAGGGGGCGCAACTCCACACCTTCACAAACACACTGCTGGGGAATATGAGAATGAACATACACACATACTCTACACACTCACTCCAACTACATCACCACCCCCTCCTGCAGTTAGGAGCGAGGAAGGAGGTAGCTACAAAATGGAGAGAATGAGAGTGGAGCGCACAAAGCACAAATACACACACACAGCCCCCATGCATAATCCCACCTATATCACTAGCTTCCTCCCTACACACACACATCTCCCCATGCATAATCCCACCTATATCACCAGTTGCCTCCCTACACACACACACACACACACACACACATCTCCCCATGAATAATCCCACCTATATCACTAGCTTCCTCCTTACACACACACATCTCCCCATGCATAATCCCACCTATATCACCAGCTTCCTCCTTACACACACACACACACACACATCTCCCCATGCATAATCCCACCTATATCACCAGTTTCCTCCCTACACACACACACACACACACACACACATCTCCCCATGAATAATCCCACCTATATCACTAGCTTCCTCCTTACACACACGCATCTCCCCATGCATAATCCCACCTATATCACCAGCTTCCTCCTTACACACACACACACACACACATCTCCCCATGCATAATCCCACCTATATCACCAGTTTCCTCCCTACACACACACACACACACACACACACACACACGCATATCCCCATGCATAATCCCACCTATATCACCAGCTTCCTCCCTACACACACACACACACACACACACACACATGCATCTCCCCATGAATAATCCCACCTATATCACTAGCTTCCTCCCTACACACACACATCTCCCCATGCATAATCCCACCTATATCACCAGTATCACCAGTTGCCTCCCTACACACACACATGCATCTCCCCATGAATAATCCCACCTATATCACTAGCTTCCTCCCTACACACACGCATCTCCCCATGCATAATCCCACCTATATCACCAGCTTCCTCCTTACACACACACACATACACACACACACATCTCCCCATGCATAATCCCACCTATATCACCAGTTTCCTTCCACCACACATACACACACACACACACACATCACCCCATGCATAATCCCACCAGTTTCCTTCCTCCCCACACACACATCTCCCCATACATAATCCCACCTATATCTCCACGTAAAATGTCAAAAACCTTGGAGTCACAATAGACAACCATCTTAACTTTAAAAAACACATCAATAATACTATAAAGGATGGATACTACAAACTGCACACTCTAAAAAAAACTAAAACCCCTCCTATATCCATGTAATTTCCGTACAGTACTTCAAACCCTCTTATTTGCCAAAATTGATTACTGTAATGCCCTTCTGTTCGGCCTACCCAATTCCACCATCTTACCACTACAAATGTTGGAAAACGTTGCTGCGCGCATCCTCACTAACACAAGAAGGTCAGAACATATCACTCCTATACTCAAGGATTTGCACTGGCTGCCTGTTGCTCAAAGAGTCACTTACCAAGTATTATCATTAATACATAAGACCCTACACACTGAAAACATGACCTGGCTCAATAATGCCATACATTTCCGTAAACACTCAAGAACCCCTAGAGCACAAAATGCAGCCACACTTCACACACCCTCTCACAAAAGGATCAGACTAGACACAACTAGAAAACGTGCCTTTGCCATAGCTGGCCCCTCTTGCTGGAACAGTATGCCACCTGATATTCGTCAGGAATTATGCCCGAAAAAATTCAAGCAAAAACTCAAAACATGGCTGTTCTTAAAAGCCTTTCCTTAAAGTGCCCATACTCGTATTTCAGCATTTCACCCCCCCCCCCCCCCTTAGCTTCATTATATCTCTTAAGTTCCTTGCTACTCCTGCCCCGCCCTTGCCCTACTCTCACGATGTACATCATGCCATTTCCCATCTATTTCAACGTTCCTCTCTGGAAATGCTCCCTCCTTTTAAGAATCTACTCCTTCCTCATCTTGCAATGCTCTTTCTCCCACTACTCTCCTTGCCCCCCCTTGCATTTACCTTCAATTAATTTCTGTAAATTAAGTACTTTTCTTCTGCGTTCTCTAAAGTTCTCCCAATCATATCTCTATAAATATGATTCCTTTATTCTTTGCAGCTGATTATTTGATGCTTCTTTAGTTTATTCAACTTCCCCCCTCCTTGTTTGCACTTCTATGTATTAATTTGTTATTCGCTATTTCTTAACACTGTTATGAAACTTTAACTGTCTAGCCCTATTTTGAATATTTATTGTAAAGCACTGCCACTAATCTCTGTTAGTTCTAGCATTGCTGCTAAACATTGTTGAATGTAAACCAACATGTTGTTACTAAACGAATGTCGGTATATAAAAAAATTTCAAATAAATAAATATCACCGATTTCCTTCCACCATACACACATACATCTCCCCATGCATAATCCCACCTATATCACCAGTTTCCTCCATACACACACACACACACACACATCTCCCCATACTTAATCCCACCTATATCACCGGTTTCCTTCCACCACGCACACACACACACACACACACACACATACACATCTCCCGATACTTAATCCCACCTATATCACCGGTTTCCTTCCACCACGCACACACACACACACACATACACATCTCCCGATACTTAATCCCACCTATATCACCGGTTTCCTTCCACCACGCACACACACACACACACACACACACACACACATCTCCCCATGCATAATCCCACCTATATCACCAGTTTCCTTCCACCACGCACACACACACACACACACACACACACACACACATCTCCCCATGCATAATCCCACCTATATCACCAGTTTCCTTCCACCACACACACACACACACACACATCTCCCCATGCATAATCCCACCTATATCACCAGTTTCCTTCCACCACGCACATGCATGATCCACACACGCACATGCATGATCCACACACCACATGCATGATCCCAACTGTATCACTGGTTGCACACATACACACACACACACATTCCATCCCACAAATCTCACCTACAGTGTCAGCTCCTCCCCCTACCTCCCCCCCCCCCCCACACACACACACCGGGATGAGGAGGGAGGACAAAGTAGAGACTGAGAGGTGGAAAACGTTCTCTCAGCCATGCAACCCTCCCAACACTCACACCTCCCCACTAGACACAAACTTCATTTACACCATTGCCTCCAACCATGTATGGGGACAAGAAGGAGAGAACTGCAAAGTGGAATGTACAAGGGAGGAAGAGTGTGTGCACACCCTGGCCCACACCAATACTCACATCCACACATACACATGATAGAGGAAAAGAGTACCCTCCCCATACACATACACACACACACACACACACACACCAGGGGAGGTTCAAGGAAAGGATTGAAGTAGGGGGGGAAAGTGGAGCATGTAAGGGGGAGATGGGGGACCTTTGTTGAAAGGGACGAGAAGGTGGATATAATCCCCCCAAGCCCTATATCCCTCACCACCACACACATACACAATATAGAAATCATGCCCACACCCCCTCCTGTACCCATTCCTCCATTGGCAGGGCTGGTTGGATAAGTGAGCACAGGTAAAGCCCTTACAAAGTCAATAAATGAATGGGCATTCTCCTCAGGTGTCATCTTACTGATGCTGGGAATTATTTCATTATGTGGGGTGGGGATGAGAATTCTGAAAGGCCTGTTCCTTGCTCACTGCTCTAAAACTCTTTCCCTCTTTTATTCTGACATATTAACGGATGTCGAAAGTATCTGGAGAAAACTGGTAAAGACTTCTTTTTATGAACAGCATTCACAATCTGATACCAGATTTTGGCCCTGGGACAAAGTAAAATCATATGAGAACAATGTAAGCAGCAAGGAAGGCATGCAGGGCCCTGGCAGGAGAGAGGAGCAGGAAGCTCTCCCACCGTTGACTCTAGTCTGCAGCGGGAGGTGAGGGGAAGGCCTGTCCACCACAACAAATGGAGGTCAGGATGAATAGAGCATTGGCTGGAAGTGTGAATACTGGGCAGGGGGAGAGAGGGGTAACAGTAATTTCTCACAGGACAAGCAGGATGGTAGTCCTCACATCTTCACAGGATGGAGCCCATTCACGGAACCCTTTTGTCAAAATTTCTAGAACTCTAACTGGCACCTACTGGGCATGCCCAGCATGGCACTAAACCTGCTCACCCTTCAGTCTTCTTTTTTCCGCACAGCAGTACCCACGTGGTTTAAGGAGCTCCACAGATATTCCTGACAGGAATTTTCCTCACGGAATTACTAAAAACTTTCATACCCCACAGGGGTCCCTCTTTCGAAATTTTGACTCCACGGTACTTCGCTAAGTTTTTTACCCGTTTTCAGTCAATTCCTGTCGAGTTTGGCCCTCGCGGCCTACTGGCTGTCGACTGCACCGCGGCTAAATTTCTCAAAGGCCATGGCGTCGGGGTTCCATCGGTGCCCGGACTGTACTCGCACCATGTCCATAACAGACCCGCATAAAGTCTGTGTAATGTGTCTCGGGTGCGAGCATGATGTCCAAATGTACCTTAATGACACCAAAAGGTTGCAAGGCCAGAATGGAGAAAATGGAATTTCTCTTCCATTCTCAAGCTACGACGCCGTCTATTGCATTGACATCGTCTGAATTGGCGCCGTCCACTTCGCGCCAGTATCAGTCACCAGCCGGAGACCATCTGGCATCGACGACTGCCCAGTCTTCGACTACCTCTACTCCCGCTCAGGACCGAGGGGATCGTAGAGAGAAACATCGGCATCAACACCGGATGTCTCGGACCATCGATGAAGGAAAATCAATCATCGACCTCACCGTCATCCGAGCCGCCATCAAAGAAACCCCGTCCAGAAAAGGCATCGACCCTTTCTGCAACTGGGTCACCGAGGCAAGCCTCACCTGGACGGGTATAGGGAGCTGTGACTCCGCCTTTAATGGTGGTCCCTCTGGCTATGCCTCTGCCTCCTTCTTTCCTTCCGGAGCCGGGGCTGCTTGCTCCAGGTCTCCGTGAAGAACTGGACCGGATGGTTCAGGAGGCTATCGATAAGGTGATGCACAGACTCCAAGGTCCCCCAGCGCCGATATTGGTGCCGGTCGCAGAACCGACCATCGATCCCATTCCGGCAGCATTGGCACCGCTGCTCTCGAAGATGGAAGCGCTCATAGCTGCTTTTCCACCGATGGATCCTGGGCCACCGATGGCTCTGGTGCCTTCCCTGCTTACCCTGTCATCGGGAGGAGAAACACCATTCCGCATTCCTCCATCGGGAGTCCTGCCGATGCCTCAACCATCGATGCCGATGTGCCCATCGGTGCCACCGATCCATCCATCGATGCCTTCAATGCCTGCACCGGTGCCCTCGATGCCTTCATCAGTGCCTCCAGTACTTCCCTCGATGCCTTCAGAGCCTAAACCAGGACCTTCAGGAATACCATCGTCTGTCCTTCTCAGGTTCCTAGAGGGGCAGGTGCTGATCCCTATGACACCTGGAATGTTGATTCATCTCAAGACACCAATGATTTACCATCGCCACCTTCCCCTACTGAAAGTAGGAAACATTCTCCTCCAGAGGTCTTGTCCTTCATAAGTTTTGTGAAGGAAATGTCTGAATTGGTTCCCTTCCAATTGCAGACTGAGCAAGATGATAGGCACCAAATGATGGAGCTGTTACAATTCCTGGATGCTCCCAAGGAAATAACCTCCATCCCTATTCACCAGGTTCTTTTTGATCTTCTCAAAAAGAATTGGGAACACCCTGGTTCCGTAGCCCCAGTCAACCGAAAGGCAGATACCACTTACCTGGTATAGTCGGCCCCAGGGTTCCAGAAACCTCAGCTGGATCACCAATCTGTGGTTGTAGAATCTGCTCAAAAGAGGGCAAGACACTCAAAACCCCATTCTTCCTTCCCCCCTGGTAAGGAGCAGAAATTCCTGGATGCCATTGGCCGGCGTGTCTTCCAGGGTTCAATGCTCATCTCTCGGATTGCCTCTTACCAACTCTATATGACCCAATATAATAGGGTCTTATTCAAACAGATACAGGACTTTGCAGAGTCCCTGCCTCAGCAATTCCAGGAACAGCTTCAAACCCTGGTACACAAGGGTTTTGAGGCAGGGAAGCATGAAATAAGATCCTCTTATGATATCTTCAAAACCGCTTCCAAGGTATCTGCAGCTGCTATTTCTGCAAGAATATGGGCCTGGCTTAAGTCTTCGGACTTGCGCCCTGAAGTACAAGACAGATTGTCTGATCTGCCCTGCATAGGAGACAATCTGTTTCGCGAACAGATTCAACGGACGGTGGAGGAACTCAAGGAGCATAATGAGACCCATCGCCAACACTCTCTGATGCTTTCTGAGTATTCCTCCAAACAGCCATTCAGGAAGGATACTAAAAAGTCATTCTTCGGTCCAAAGAAATCCTATCCACCACCGTCTAGAACTCGTTCCACGAGGCCTTTCCAAAAGGCCCAGTCTCATCAATCTCGAAAACAAAAGCCGCAAGCAGCTCCTCAGCCGGGCCCTGCTTCAGTTTTTGACTCCTGCACAGAGAGCAGCAGCCAGCTTCCACTGCCTCAGATACCAGAACTGGTCCAAGAACCGATCCCTCAGGCCCACCACTAGCAACAACCCCCTGCTCACAGAAATCTCCATTTACCTCTACCCTTTGTCATCTAAATGGGGTTTTCTCCTCGGAGGGGGCTGTTACTAGTGATGGGCCTCAGGGATCGGTCCGTGGACGGACTCTTTTCAACATTTTTGTGTAAAAAAGGGAGGAGGGGTGGGAGGGGGCCAGATTACAGGCAGAGAATTCATTTCCAATTGTTCTTTTGATTTCCGGAAGTTCGCAAGTAAATGTACGTGCATAGGCCTGGTAGGATTTCCACGCACAGCCCTAACTTTCAAAGTAGATTCACAAGTCTGTGAGGACTTTCTATGCACATGTGCAGAGTTATAAAATTACCTTCCCTGTGCATAAACCACATCATGTCAAACACTGTAACAGAGCTCCCACTGAGAATCCCTCCCCCTGGGGGCTCAAAATGAGAAGGTTATAAAGAAACACAGAACCAGAGACTGGACTGAAGGCTCCTGGTGACTTAGAGCTCGGGTCTAACACTGGTGTCATCCCTTTAAAGTGACTATAATGCTGTGACCTTTTCCAGTGTCCCTCGTCCTTAAACTCACTGCTCTCATTCTTTCCTCTAGAAAAATTCTGACCTGTTCAAGCAAGTGGTAAGCACAAACCTTTCCTCCTGCTCATTGTTCCATATGACTTTACTATTCTGTGTCCGTCCCATAAAAGCCTCTTCCCTAAACTCACTGCTCTCATTCTTTCCTTTAGGTTTCTGATATTGACCAGTGATTGGTCTTAAGGTAAGTCTTAACCTTTGCTATAGCAAACTTTCCATAAAGTGACTTTGCTATTCTGTGCTGTCTCCTGAGAAGTTGTTACAGCTCTGATTCATTTTTTATTTCTTTACCTGTTCTTACATTCTACAACTTTCAAATAGTTGCCCAGTGTGGATTCCAACGTAGAACTGCATTAAAACATAACAAGAAAATGTATAACATTAAAACAAAATACTCTCCTTAGGCATAAAAACATAAAACCAGCCATGAAGTTGTTTAAAAAGAATAGTTTTTTAGATTTCTTTTCTCGAATCCAAATAATTGGCTTCCCTCTCAGGGCAGCAAGGAAAACATATCCGATTGTGAGTGCTAAGACGGAGAATGATCTCTCCTGTGTTTTGTTTCACGCAGGCAATAGTTTCACATAGACGAAAGAACAAGTTGATTCTGTCCTGAGAAATGTAGCACCTGCATTGATGTAAATCCTTCTAACGATTAGAAAGACAGGAAGGATTTTCACTGCACAGCACCTTGTGCAGGAATTAGAATTTTAAACCAGACTCGCTGCATTGGCATCTGATATAATGCCGGTAGCCTGGCACTAACACTTTCATGCTGTCCTATACCAGTAATTACCCTGCCTGCCCCATTTTGGGTCATCTGCAGATCCTGGGAGTCCTGCATACAGGGCATACAATAATCTAGGTTGGTTAAAATAAAAGCTTGAGTCACAGTTCTTAAATCATTGGCTGCAATATAATATTTCAAACAACGTATAGTTTTTAACTTAAAAAGGTAGCTGTAGCCAGAGCTTTGATGTGAGATTTTAGGACCAATGTAGAATCAAGCAGCACTCCTAAATTTTGTGCCTCTGTAGTTATATGTATTAAACATCAGCAATTTTAATCTGGAGAGATGGTTCCAGCAGAGGAAATTTTGACATAGCAGCAGTTAAAACTCATTTATTCCCTATCGTGCAACTACTGATAGACTCTAAACATTTTTTTTTTAGCAAATCAACAGGGGTCCTGCTATCTTACAAGCATGAAACAACAAATTATATGAAATATGATATTCCCAGTTCATCCAGTATTTTTCCTAACAGCTGAATCTCAATATATTAACCAATAGCGAGAATGAAGCAGACACCTTGGGCACTCGTGACTCCAGTGGCTTCCATGTTGAACATTTGTCTCCCACTATCCCAGACAGGAATGATCTAAACCATCCTAAATCTGTGGCACCCATCCCAAGAGTTGGTAATTGTTGAATCAGAATGCTCTGACATGCAGCGTTAAAGGCTGCCATGACAACTGAGTTGAACCAATAACATCGATGTTCCTTATCATATGACAACTTAGCATATATAATACACAAGTAATGTCTCAGTGCCTTGAGCCTTTCTAAATCCAAATTTATCCAGATCTAACAAATTAAACTCATTTAAATAATGCTCTAGCTGCTCTGAAACACACTTTTCCAAAAGTTTACTTAACGTAGGTAAATTTGCAACAGGTTTATAGTTTAGAAGGAGATCTTTAGGGTTCAGCTCTTGACTCTGTGCCTGCTGCACTAACCCAGACCTTTGCTCCTGCTAATTGTTCCATAAAGTGACTTTGCTATTCTGTGCCCATCCTATGAAAATCCCTTCCCTAGACTCACTGTCTCATTCTTTCCTTTAGAGTAGAGTTATTGCTTCTTTGGATAAGTGCAAACCTTTGCTTTTGATAATTGTTCTTAGAAATTGAGTGATAGGTTTAAATTTAGGTCACTGGCTCTGAAAAAATTCCTCTTTGTAAGCTCTGTTTCTCTTTTCTCCTATAACTTGGCCTTGGGGTGTAACTGCTGGTAAAAACCAAATTCCCATTTTCCCTAATATTAACAGTTTAATCAGGGTGAGAGCTCCCATGCTGAAACAGTAAATGATGGCAGATGAAGAACAATTGGCTCCCCCAGTCTGCACAGCTGAGATTCTTCCTCTCTGGTTTTCTGCCACTTTGGGGAGATGAGCACAGAACTTCCCATACTCAAACCAGCACCTGCTTCCCATCTCCACCAAACTCCTTCCCTCCCCCGAACCCTTTCCTCATCTTCACTAGAACTGTACCACAATGTTCCAGAATTTGGCAATTCTGCTTCTATGAACCCACAATTCACTGCCCCCAACATTGTGCAGCTTCAGGCCAGTCCTGGGGTTCAGTACCGTCACCGTGTACACCAAGCTGGAGTGGCTTGGAAGAGATCCAATTCTGTTCTCACACTACTTGGGTCACTGAGCCCTGGGGAGGTGCTTCTAGCCGTCCCGTGTAAGGAAAGTTTGTGATGTGGGGGAGCAAACATGGATCCTACAGCAGCAAATACTGGCAATCTCCTGCCTTACAGCGAGAATCCTCTAGGGTCTCTGTTTTATTAATCAGAGAGCAGGAATGGGACCGGTCTTCATTAGAGAATTTTGCATGGAAGGAAGGGAATGTGAGGAACCAATCATCTGCTTCTATACACTGCAGTCAGAGCCCATGAGCAGCCAATCAGCTGTTTCTACAGTGCAGTCAGAGCCAGTAAGTAATCAGGATGCTCCCATACTGCAAACGAGTAGCTAATTAACAGGTCCCCATCATGCCCTGGGAACATCTCCCAGTGATCCATTCAGAAGGATTTTTGTATTTTTCTGTCTCAGGCCGACCCTGCTCTGTATTTATTACTCTTATTCTCTCTATTAGAGAGGTCCAGCCAGTGCCCAGGATCAGCCGATGAGATCTGAAAGGTGGTGACTGCTGACGGCTGAATCCTTCTGCTCTTTTCTGTTCAGTACAAGGGATTTTCTTCCTTTTCTGCTGGCACACGAAGCATCTTATCCTGTAGAGACGTCTTATGATTCTGCTGTCCCTTGTATCGCTTCTTCAATAAAGTAACAGCCCTGCAGTTCCTGCTCCTTTTGCTTTGTTGCTCTTTTCCAAGCAGAGAAGGGGTAATTTCAGGGTGCTGGTGGGGAATCAGTTGTTTCCCTGATTTCTAAGGCTTTATACATGGAAATGACCCAGGGGTCAATGCACATAAAAATATGCATGCAACATGGTTTCACATTCAGTAATATATAATAAATAGTCAGATACTCACTGTATTCAAAACCTTCAGAATATACCACAAAAATGTTCATGAAATTTCAAGTTAATGTGAAAAAAAGAAATCAGAAGGAAACAATTAAGAATATCTAGGACTGTAGTCCACAATTTACAGGGAAGAGACAGTAAAATCAACTCAGGACACTGAGTGGCTGTTTGGGGCATAGAGAGCAGGTATTATTTAGTGGAGTTACTTTTTTCCTTAAGTTCCACTGTGTAGAAAGCTGATGATGTGTTTTATACAGAGCAGCTTAAGTGCTTTTTTTTTTTTTGGGAGAGAGTATAAATGATGACTCTAAAAAAAGTCCAAATGTATCTTTATTTGAGTGGAGACATAAATTCATACAGGTGCCCTGTATGAATTTATGTCTCCACTCAAATAAAGATACATTTGGACTTTTTTTGGTGTCTAATCCATTTTGTTACCCACACGGCGTTCTTAAACAACCTACCCTCCTGCTTTATCAGTCTAAATGATGACTCTATACAGTTCTGTAGGGACCTTCTTGTATTGCAATTATATTGATCCTTATCAATATTATTACACTACATTATTACTACAAGCAGTCATGTGTACTTTTATACAAAGTGTGGGGGGAGGTACTCCAGGGGGCAGAGATGAGACTTCTTATATGCTTTCTTCGTGATGTGAGAAAGCATTAGTGAAGCTGCACAAGTTCTGTCCTATGAGGATCAGGTGTAACTATGTGTGAGTGATTTTGTGCACAAAATAGGCCAAGTACTTGAACAGTTGTTCAATCTATGTATGGTTGTGGTAAAGAAAAAAAAACAAATACAGAGAATGCTGGTATCCCCTGGCCTTCCCTTCCTGATAGGATCTGCCACTTCAAGATAAAGAAGTATCCCTCAGCCTCTTCACCTGCTGACAGGATCTGCTACACAAGAAAACACACAGTCACACTCATTCACACTGTAAGTCATCACACAATAGCAGGATCATAGTGTTTATTATTATTGATGCTAAGTTATATTCCAAAAGCAAGGCAGAGTACACAGATATGGCAAAGGTAATAGTTGCAATGATAATAATGTAGTACAAGCCTTTCTTACAGTTATTAGGGCAGCTGAGTTGCTTCTGTGGGTGAGGATTCTCTCTTTTATCTGTCCTTCTGTTATTCCCTCTTTGTGTCTGAGCATCTAGAACTACATTTTGAGAAACGTATGTCATTTTCCCAGGCAATTGGTATGATCAGGACACCCCTGATTGGGGTGGTGCATTCCACAACATCTTAAAAAAATAAGGTGGTAACCATGGAGCCTTGACGATGACTTCCCTAGGGATCAGTGAAGAAGTGAGTGCAGGTATAAGGTTCTAATCCGCAGCACAGAATTAAAAGGAGAAATAAGAGACAGTTTGACTAATAAAAATGTACCAAAAATTGTCTGAGGCTGAAAATAGTAAACTCATATAGAAATTCTCTTAATAACACAAAATAAAAACAGCTAATGGGTAGTGCATAGTACTATTTAATAGTGTGACATCAGCAAAAGTAGGGATCTGCTGAGCTCAGAAAAAGAAAAAACAGTTATAGAATGCAACAGTTGTGAGCCAGAAGGCTAAGTAAGCAGAGGTGCTGTCGAGGTACTCTGACTTCTAGGCCTATAAAAAGTAAACCACAAATAAATAATGAAAGAACATTCACACTAATAGGGAAGGATGAGTGAATGAATGATTTTGCTAAAGGTAAGGAGATAGCTAGGAAAGTTTAAATATAAAGTTGATGCTGTTCCACGTTTAGTACAGCAATTAGTAGGATTAATACTAGAGTGTGAGTGGTTGTGGTCCTTAGTATTGATGAACACTGGAAAATTGAAAATTTAGAGTGGTTCATCAAATGAAGTGAAGATCACATGAAATATACTCCATGCTGAAAAGTTTAATTAGAGATACTGCCGAATAACAGAGAAATTGTTGATAGCAACAGAAATAACAATACTTGACAAAGTCAAGTATTGAATACGCTAATATATATATATATATACAGAAGCCAAAGTCTTTACCTGATGTAAGGGATATTTAAATTTAATGTAGCAGGAAAAGAAGGATGAATGTTTGACTGACAAAAGTGATTTTATTATTTTGTGAAATTGTTCTTTCATATAAAAAAAATAGGGATGTTATAATTATCTTTTGATTTATACTAGCTAGATATTCAGTAACAACAAGCTACAAATACATTTACATTGAGGGTACATACCAACTAGCTTACTGAAGACCTGGAGAGGTTGTAGGGAGATAGTTTCTTTTGTAGGGATGTGAATCGTTTTTCAACAATTAAAATTATCGTCCGATAATTTTAATATCGTCTTAAATCGTTATAGAATACAATACAATAGAAATTCTAATGATTTATCGTTAAAAATCGTTAAATTGTGTTAGTGCGCACTAACGGGAGTTAGTGCGCACTAACAGAAAATGATACAAATTGACACTTTCCAGGTCAGTGAAGGTCAGTTAGGAATGAATATGTATTCCTATTGGCTGGCTGTCCTCTTATCTATTGATGTTACCAAGGTTCCCACTGAGGTGATGGTTGGGGGGATGGGAAATGGAACTGGAAACTCACGAACACCAACAGAAAATGATACAAATTGTTGACACTTCCCAGGTCAGTAAAGGTCACTTAGGAATGAATATGTATTCCTATTGGCTGGCTGTGCTCTTATCTATTGATGTTACCAAGGTTCCCACTGAGGTAATGGTTGGGGGGATGTGAAATGGAAACAGTTGGAAGCTTGACAAAAAAAGTAATGTGATGATCATCACTCATGTGACTAGAACTTGTTTGTTTATTATTTTTGTTAGCAGGCACGTGAAATGCTAGTGCATGTTGAATTTGCCAATCACTGTGCATTTTAGAAAGGTGGTCCTGGCTGGAACTACACAGTTCAAATATATGTGGTAATTGATTGTTGGTAAGTGTATTTTTTAAGTAGCCACACTGGCCACCAGTATGTTTACTTTTCCTCCTACTTAACTCACTAGCTCAGCTTTATAAGAAGGGCTTCTCTGCTTGTGTGTTGCTTTTGTTTGGTGTGAGGAGAGCAGAAACATCAGATCTTTATTCAATCTACTACAGTCATCTATTATATTAGCCTACTCAATTTTTTTTAAATGATTTATTATATCACTGAATTAATAATTAATTATTATTAGGTGGTGGTGAATGTCTGACTAGGCTACTAGCCTAGTGTCACTGGTGAGGCTAGTGACATTTTAGCAGAATTATAATTTATTTTTATTAGTACTGCAGCATTAATATATTCAAGCCTAGGTAGGCAGGCAGTGCACCACTCCAGCAGTCACATCATTGCTTCCTGTGCATTGCATTATGTGCACACATTGACTCCAGTTTGGAGACAAGGCAGGTCTCCTTTACTGCACACATTGACTCCAGCTTGGGGAAAATGGCAGGTCTCCTTTACTGCACACATTAATTCCAGCTTGGGGATAAGGCAGGTCTCCTTTACTGCACACATTGACTCCAGCTTGTGGAAAAGGCAGGTCTCCTTTACAGCACACTGACTCCAACTTGGGGACAAAGCAGGTCTCCTTTACTGCACCCATTGACTCCAGCTTGGGTACAAGGCAGGTCTCCTTTCCTGCACACATTGACTCCAGCTTGGGGAAAAGGCAGGTCTCCTTTACAGCACATTGACTCCAGCTTGGGGAAAAGGCAGGTCTCCTTTACTGCACACATTGACTCCAGCTTGGGGAAAAGGCAGGCCTCCTTTACTGCACACATTGATTCCAGCTTGGGGATAAGGCAGGTCTCCTTTACTGCACACATTGACTCCAGCTTGTGGAAAAGGCAGGTCTCCTTTACTGCACACATTTACTCCAGCTTGTGGAAAAGGCAGGTCTACTTTACTGCACACACTGACTCCAGCTTGGGGACAAGGCAGGTCTCCTTTACTGCACACACTGACTCCAGCTGTGGAAAAGGCAAATCTCCTTTACTGCACACATTGACTCCAGCATGTGGAAAAGGCAGGTCTCCTTTACTCCACACATTGACTCCAGCTTGTGGAAAAGGCAGGTCTCCTTTACTGCACACATTGATTCCAGCTTGGGGACAAGGCAGGTCTCCTTTACTGCACACACTGACTCCAGCTGTGGAAAAGGCAAATCTCCTTTACTGCACACATTGACTCCAGCATGTGGAAAAGGCAGGTCTCCTTTACTCCACACATTGACTCCAGCTTGTGGAAAAGGCAGGTCTCCTTTACTGCACACATTGATTCCAGCTTGGGGAAAAGGCAGGTATCCTTTACTGCACACATTGATTCCAGCTTGGGGAAAAGGCAGGTCACCTTTTCTGCACACACTGACTCCAGCCTGGGGATAAGACAGGTCTCCTTTACAGCACATTGACTCCAGCTTGGGGAAAAGGCAGGTCTCCTTTCCTGCACACATTGACTCCAGCTTGTGGACAAGGCAGATCTCCTTTACTGCACACACTGACTCCAGCTGGGGAAAAGGCAAGTCCCCTGGTATCAGGGTTAGGGCACTGTGTGCAGGAAGATCACAACACTCCTGGTATTAATAGGGATAGGGCACTGTGTACATGAAGATCACAACACCCCTGGTGCCAGGGTTAGGGCACTGTGTGCAGGAAGATCACAACACCCCTGGTATCAGGGTTAGGGCACAAGTTCTAGTCACATTGACTGATCACATTACTTTTTTTGTCAAGCTACCAACTGTTTCCATTTCCCATCCCCCATATACTGTCAGTGGGAACCTTGGTAACATGAATAAATAAGAGGGCAGCCAATAGGAATACATATTCATTCCTAAACTGACCTTAACTGACCTGAAAAGTGTCAAATTGTATCATTTTCTGTTAGTGCGCACTAACTCCCGTTAGTGCGCACTAATCAGAAAAAACGATTTTTAACGATTTTTTAACTAAAAAATCGTGCCAAACACGATTTTCTTCTCCTGCCAGACGATTTCGATCGTTAAGACGATAGGGCACACGATTCACATCCCTATTCTTTTGTTGATTTTATTAAATAATAAGTTAGTAGGAGAAAGAAGAAAAAGAAGAAGAAGAAGAAGGAGACAAAATGGAAAACTGGCCAGCACCTACAGAAGAAAAAACAGATAAGTTGATATACCAAAAGGACATTTAACACTTAAGTCAGGACTGAGCACACACAAACATCAATTTTGAGTTATTAAAGATAATATACAGGAAAAGGCAGTGAAAGAATAGAAACTAAGACAAAGTGAGAAAAGAAAAGACTTTATTGAAAGAATAATACTTACCTGAATCCCAAGGAAAGAAGTAGAAATACTGGACCTAAAAACAAAAAAAAGAAAAGGAAACTCAAATAATCAATTCTTTTTAGTTAAAGAAACAATATATGGAACATTAACTACATTACAGAGATAAAAGGAGAAAATAAAGAGTAAGTCTTATCTAATAAGTAGCTGAAGTAGAAGCAACAAAAGATCCTTCTTGTCATTTCTTCTTTAGTTGTAGGTTGTAATTTCTTTAGAAGATAGAAGAGAAATATATATGATAAGTATTGTTTAAATGTGCACATTGTTATTGAGAAACAGTATTATTATTTTGAAAAAGAGTTTTAAATAAAACATCAAACTACTACAGTATTGTTCTATAGAGATGTGAATCGTGTCCTCGATCGTCTTAACGATCGATTTCGGCTGGGAGGGGGAGGGAATCGTATTGTTGCCATTTTTTTTCCTGGCACTGAAGTCAGGCTAACTGGTCTGTAGTTTCCCGGATCACCCCTGGAGCCCTTTTTAAATATTGGGGTTACATTAGCCACCCTCCAATCTTCAGGTACAATGGATGATTTTATGAAATTTCATTTTTTAGTTCCTTCAGAACCCTGGGATGTATACCATCCGGTCCAGGTGATTTACTACTCTTCAGTTTGTCAATCAGGCCTACCACATCTTCTAGGTTCACCGTGATTTGGTTCAGTCCATCTGAATCATCACCCATGAAAACCTTCTCTGATATGGGTATCTCCCCAACATCCTCTTCATTAAACACTAAAGCAAAAAATTAATTTAATCTTTCCGCGATGGCCTTATCTTCTCTAATTGCCCCTTTAACCCCTCGATCATCTAACGGTCCAACTGATTCCCTCTCAGGCTTTCTGCTTTTGATATATTTAAAAAAGATTTTACTGTGAGTTTTTGTCTATACAGCCAACTTCTTTTCAAATTCTCTCTTAGCCTGTCTTATCAATGTCTTACATTTAACTTGCCAACGCTTATATATTATCCTATTTTCTTCTGTTGGATCCTTCTTCCAATTTTTGAATGAAGATCTTTTGGCTAAAATAGCTTCTTTCACCTCCCCTTTTAACCATGCCGGTGATTGTTTTGCCTTCTTTCCACCTTTCTTAATGTGTGGAATACATGTGGACTGTGCTTCTAGGATGGTATTTTTTAACAATGACCATGCCTCTTGCACACTTTTTACCCTTGTAGCTGGTCCTTTCAGTTTTTTTCTAAGTATTTTTCTCATTTTATCAAAGTTTCCCTTTTGAAAATTTAGCACGAGAGCCGTGGATTTGCTTACTGTCCCCCTTCCAGTCATTAATTCAAATTTGATCATATTATGATCACTATTGTCAAGCGGCCCCACCACCATTACCTCTCTCACCAAATCCTGTGACCCACTGAGATCTAAAATGGCTCCCTCTCTCATCAGTTCCTGAACCAATTGCTCCATGAAGCTGTCATTTATTCCATCCAGGAACTTTATCTCTCTAGCATGTCCCGATGATACATTTACCCAGTCAATATTGTGGTAATTGAAATCTCCCATTATTACCGCACTAACAATTTGGTTAGCTTCCCTAATTTCTCTTAGCATTTCTCTTAGCCTTGACCAGGTGGATGGTAGTATAATCCTATCACTATAGTCTTCCCCAGCACACAAGGGATTTCTACCCATAAAGATTTGATTGTGCATTTAGTCTCATGCAGGATGTATAGCTCATGTTCTCTTTTTTTTAATGGTAAGAATGTTTCTATGGTAAATCTATGTATGGTAGGCACATGTCTTCTATAAATTTCATAATTAAAATAGTGTACATTACTTTCTGAAAATAATGTACTTTGATGTATTAGATGGGAATTATAAAACTCAATTGATTTCATATTTGCTGAACTGAATGCTTATTTTGCTTTAAGTAGGTAATTGGTTTTATATTTCATTTTTTGAAATCTTTTTTGGACTTTTGAAGTTTATTGTAAGCAAGAAGAGTTCTCTGTGAGCACTGCAATATTCTTCCCACAGACTCTTGTTTGTCATGTATGTTTGTTTTGACTAGACTGAAAGCTCCATAGAGAAGGGACAGTCATGTAAAGGGGAATTGTTACCATATTACTATGTATATCTGGGCCCTGACTTTTATGGTCTGGGGTACTGATGTATAGATATTAGGGATAAAGCACAGGACTGCTTCTATAGCGAAATCCAAAAGCAAGGCACGTTCAGGAAAGCGCTCTCCCCATAAAAATGTTGCTAGCAGTAATTTTGTTATCAGTTTGACAGTTGCTTGGTTTTGATTGTTAATATTACTATCTTTAATATAAGGCTTGGGAGTAACTTGCACAGAGCAGCAGCTACTACTCTTAACAGAAACATGGAGGTAACCTGCATGAAGCGGCAGTTACTACCCTTAACAAAAACATGGGAGTAATCTGCACAGTGGATATGAGGACCACCTGGTAATTTTCCTGCCTGGTGCGAAGGTGGCAGACCTCACGCGTCACCTAGATAGAATTATAGACAGTGCTGGGGAGGAGCCGGCTGTCGTGGTACATGTGGGCACCAACAACATAGGAAAATGTGGGAGAGAGGTTCTGGAAGCCAAATTTAGGTTTTTAGGTAGAAAGCTGAAATCCAGAACCTCCAGGGTGGCATTCTCTGAAATGCTTCCTGTTCCACGTGCAGGTCCCCAGAGGCAGGCAGAGCTCCAGAGTCTCAATGCGTGGATGAGACGATGGTGCAGGGAAGAGGAATTCAGCTTTGTAAGGAACTGGGGAAACTTTTGGGGAAGGGGGAGTCTTTTCCAAAAGGATGGGCTCCACCTTAACCAGAGTGGAACCAAGCTGCTGGCACTAACTTTCAAAAAGGAGATAGAGCAGCTTTTAAACTAGAACAAGGGGGAAAGCCGACAGTCACTCAGCAGTGCATAGTTCAGAGCAATGTATCCTTGAAGGATACTAATGAAACAGGAGAGTTAGGGCATCCCAACAGAGAGGTTCCAATAAAAGCAAACATAGTCCATGTGCCTATATGTAAAAAATCACCAAAGCTAATGATTTCCAAATTATCCCTGAAAAGCAAGTTGTTAATACAAACAAAAAACATACTTTGAAATGTCTGTATGCCAATGCCAGAAGTCTAAGAAGTAAGATGGGAGAGTTAGAGTGTATAGCAGTAAATGATGAGATTGACATAATTGGCATCATAGAGACTTGGTGAAAGGAGCATAACCAATGGGACAGTGCTGTATCAGGGTACAAATTATATCGCAATGATAGGGAGGATCAAATTGATGCGGGTGTGGCACTTTATGTCCGGGAGAGTATAGATTCCAACAGGATAAAGATCATACAAGAGACTAAATGCTCAGTAGAATCTTTATTTATTTATTTATTTATTTATTTATTTATTTGTTGAGTTTTATATACCATCATAACGGTTTACAAGATTCAAGTTGTAATTTTTCTTAACAGTTTTGAAAAAGGTATAACAGGAAGTATATAGAAACAGAAGTTAAACACTATCATTCTGGAAAAGACGGAGGGGTTGTTTGGTGTTGGATGGAGACAAGGTAATTTTGTGGTTAAGGTTGAAGGTTCAAATGGGTGTTAGGATGATCAGAGGTAAGAGGGTCATTGTAGACTTTGCAAAACAGCCAAGTTTTTAGGTCTTTTTTGAAGGTTTGGAGGCTATGTTGGGTTCTCAGATCTTTTGGGAGGGAATTCCAAATTGTAGGGGAGGCAATGGAGAAGGCTCTTTCTCGTGTTGTTGTCAGATTAGCATCTCTGATGGGGTGGATGTTTAGACATCCTGAGTTGTTTGAGCGTAGGCTTCTTTGGGGAAGTTGGGGGTTATGTTTAAATCATTTAATCCTTGTTGTTCATTGTTTAGGATTTTGTGTACGATGGTCATGGATTTATGTTCAATTCGCGCTTTAATTGGAAGCCAGTGTAGAGAACTCAGTGTGGGTGTTATGTGATCATTTCTCTTTGTTCCAGTCAGAATTCTGGCTGCTGAATTCTGCAGAATCTGGAGAGGTTTGAGGTTTGAATAAGGTATTCCAATTAGTAGGGAGTTGAGGTAATCGATGGTGGAGAAAATGAGGAGCTGTAGGACAGTTCTGAAGTCGTAAGGGTTGAGGAATGGTTTTAGATGTCTTAGGGTTAGTAGTCTGTGAAATCCTTCTTTAGTTTTGTTTGATATGTGGTTCTTGAATGAAAGCTCTTTATCAATGATAATTCCTAGGTTCCTGGTGTGGGTGGCAGGGAGTATAGATTTCTTTTGTTGAGTAAAAGAAGGGGTGGTGGGGTTGGGTTGGGTTATTGTCCATGATGATAATTTCAGTTTTGTCAATGTTGATTATGAGTTTCAGTGAAGTCAGTAGATTTTTAATTGAGATAAGTAGTGCAGAGATTTCTTTGTAGGTGTCTTCAATTGAGTTTTGAATGGGAATTAGCAGCTGAATGACATCAGCATAGATGAAGTGGGTGATTCCATTGTCTTTCAGTAGTTGGCAGATGGGAAGAAGGCATATGTTGAATAAAGTGGCCGATAACGCTGATCCTTGGGGAACTCCAGTATTAAGGTCAAATCTTTTGGATGGGTTGTTGTTAATTAATACTTGGTAGGTTCTGTCAGATAGATGAAGAGAACCATTGAAGGGTGTTGTCAGTTAAACCAATTTCAGATAGGCGTTCAAGCAGTATTTGGTGGTTTACTTTGTCGAAAGCAGCTTAAAGGTCAAGGAGAATGAGTAGGTATTTTTTTCCTTTGTCGAAGCATCTTAATATTGTGTCATTTAAGGAGAGTAGGAGAGATTCTGTGTTTAGATTTTTTCTGAATCCATATTGGGATGGTGATAGGATATTGTTTGATTCTAGATAGTCGTCAAGTTGGGAGTATACGACTTTTTCAATAGTCTTGGCTATGAAAGATAGGTTTGAAATAGGGCGGTAGTTTGTAAGGATTTCAGGATCTAGGTTGTTCTTTTTTAGAATTGGTTTGATTATTGCAGACTTGAGGCATTTGGGGTAATTACCTTCAGTCAGGGATAAGTTGACGATCTTGGTGATGGTTTTAGAAATGGTGGGTTCAATTATTTTTAGGGCTGTTATAGGGATGTTGTCTATTGGATGGTTGGCGGGGTTCATATTTTTTATGATAGATTGAATTTCTATGGTGGAGGCAGTATCAAATTTTGACAATGATGAGGTTGCCTTGGTGTTTAGTTTGATGTTTTGGTTGTCGTTGGTTATGTTGGTTTGCACTAGTTGAGATATTTTTTTGTTGAAGAATTCAGCAAAGTCATCGCTTCCATGTTTGGTGCATGAAGAATCTTGGGTGGTTTTTGTTAGTTTTTGAACTATTGAGAATAGCATTCTGGGGTTGTGATAAAATTTGGAGATTTTGTTGGAGAAGAATTCTTTTCTAGTATTGTTGATGATGTTTTTATATTATGCCAAGTGGCATCGATATGTATTTAGTGTAGTTGCATTTTTGTTCTTTCTCCATTCTCTTTCTTTTTTTCGAAGAATACGTTGGCTGTCCTAATATTATTATACCATTGGTTGGTGTGTTTGGATTGTTTTCTTGTCTTCGTAACTGTGGGATTGATGCTGTCTGCTAACTTTTCGGTAATGTTTAGCCATGAAGTCATTGCATCTTCGGAGTTAGATAGATTTATATTAGTTAGTTCAGCTTGAAGTGTTTTTTGTAGGAGTTCAGTGTTGAAAGGAGGCCGGTAAGAGATTTTGTTTAGAATATTTTGTGGTGGTTTAAGGTTGAGGTTGATGGATAAGTTGGCATGGATTAGGTGGTGGTCAGACCAAGGTATATCTGTGGTGTGGATTTTTTTTGATTGCCAAGTTTCTGAGTTGATAAAGATGAGGTCGATGGTGTGACCTGTTTTATGAGTTGGGGTTTCAATTATTTGCTTTAGATGTAGTGTCGATAGCGCATCACTAAAAGCAACCAAAATGATAAAGGGGATGGAACAGCTCCCCTATGAGGAAAGGCTGAAGAGGTTAGGGCTGTTCAGCTTGGAGAAGAGACGGCTGAGTGGGGATATGATAGAGGTATTTAAAAAAGGCTCCAGGGGCGATCCAGGTAACTATAGACCAGTGAGCCTGACTTCAGTGCCAGGAAAAATAGTGGAAACTATTCTCAAGAACAAAATTGTAAAGCATATAGAAAGACATGATTTAATGGAACATAGATGGATTTACCCAAGGGAAGTCTTGCCTAACAAATCTGCTTCATTTTTTTGAAGGGGTTAATAAACATGTGGATAAAGGTGAACCGGTAGATGTAGTGTATTTGGATCTTCAGAAGGCGTTTGACAAAGTCCCTCATGAGAGGCTTCTACGAAAACTAAAAAGTCATGGGATAGGAGGCGATGTCCTTTCGTGGATTACAAGCTGGTTAAAAGATAGGAAACAGAGAGTAGGATTAAATGGTCAATTTTCTCAGTGGAAAAGGGTAAACAGTGGAGTGCCTCAGGGATCTGTACGTGGACCGGTGCTTTTCAATATATATATAAATGATCTGGAACGGAATACGACGAGTGAGGTTATCAAATTTGCAGATGATACAAAATTATTCAGAGTAGTTAAATCACAAGCAGACTGTGATACATTGCAGGAGGACCTTGCAAGACTTGAAGATTGGGCATCCAAATGGCAGATGAAATTTAATGTGGACAAGTGCAAGGTGTTGCATATAGGGAAAAATAACCGTTGCTGTAGTTACACGATGTTAGGTTCCATATTAGGAGCTACCACCCAGGAAAAAGATTCTAGGCATCATAGTGGATAATACTTTAAAATTGTCACCTCAGTGTGCTGCAGCAGTCAAAAAAGCAAATAAAATGTTAGGAATTATTAGGAAGGGAATGGTTAATAGAACGGAAAATGTCATAATGCCTCTACATTGCTCCATGGTGAGATCGCACCTTGAATACTGTGTACAATTCTGGTCGCCGCATCTCAAAAAAGATATAATTGCGATGGAGAAGGTACAGAGAAGGGCAACCAAAATGATAAAGGGGATGGAACAGCTTCCCTATGAGAAAAGGCTGAAGAGATTAGGGCTGTTCAGCTTGGAGAAGAGACGGCTGAGGGGGGATATGATAGAGGTCTTTAAGATCATGAGAGGTCTTGAACGAGTAGATGTGACTCGGTTATTTTTACTTTCGAATAATAGAAGGACTAGGGGGCATTCCATGAAGTTAGCAAGTAGCACATTGAAGACTAATCGGAGAAAATTCTTTTTCACTCAACGCACAATAAAGCTCTGGAATTTGTTGCCAGAGGATGTGGTTAGTGCAGTTAGTGTAGCTGGGTTCAAAAAAGGTTTGGATAAGTTCTTGGAGGAGAAGTCCATTAATGGCTATTAATCAGTTTTACTTAGGGGCGGATTTTAAGAACCCTGCTCGCCTAAATCCGCCCAAATCCGGGCGGATTTAGGCGAGCAGGGCCCTGCGCGCCGGTGAGCCTATTTTACATAGGCCTACCGGCGCGCGCAGAGCCCCGGGACTCGCGTAAGTCCCGGGGTTTTCTGAGGGGGGCGTGTCGGGGGCAGGCTCGGTCGGCGCGGCGTTTCGGGGGCATGTCGGGAGCGTTTCGGGGGCGGGTCCGGGGGCGTGGTTACGGCCCGGGGCGGTCCGGGGGCTTGGTCGCGCTCTCCGGACCCGGCCCCAGGTCGCGTCCCGGCGCGCTAGCGGCCCGCTGGCGCGCGGGGATTTACGCCTCCCTCTGGGAGGCGTAAATCCCCCGACAAAGGTAAGGATGGGGTTTAGACAGGGCCGGGCGGGTGGGTTAGGTAGGGGAAGGGAGGGGAAGGTGAGGGGAGGGCAAAAGAAAGTTCCCTCCGAGGCCGCTCCGATTTCGGAGCGGCCTCGGAGGGAAAGGAGGTAGGCTGCGCGGCTCGGCGCGCGCCGGCTATACAGAATCCATAGCCTTGCGTGCGCCGATCCCGGATTTTAGCGGATACGCGCGGCTCCGCGCGTATCTACTAAAATCCAGCGTACTTTTGCTTGCGCCTGATGCGCCAGCAAAAGTACGCCAAATCGCGCGGTTTGAAAATCTACCCCTTAGGGAATAGCCACTGCTATTAATTGCATCAGTAGCATGGGATCTTCTTAGTGTTTGGGTAATTGCCAGGTTCTTGTGGCCTGGTTTTGGCCTCTGTTGGAAACAGGATGCTGGGCTTGATGAACCCTTGGTCTGACCCAGCATGGCAATTTCTTATGTTCTTATGTTCTTAAGATCATGAGAGGTCTTGAACGAGTAGATGTGAATCGGTTATTTACACTTTCAGATAATAGAAGGACTAGGGGGCATTCCATGAAGTTAGCAAGTAGCACATTTAAGACTAATCGGAGAAAATTATTTTTCATTCAATGCACAATTAAGCTCTGGAATTTGTTGCCAGAGGATGTGGTTAGTGCAGTTAGTGTTAAAAAATGTTTTGGATAAGTTCTTGGAGGAGAAATCCATTAACTGCTATTAATCAAGTTTACTTAGGGAATAGCCAGTGCTATAAATTGCATCAGTAGTATGGGATCTTCTTGGTGTTTGGGTAATTGCCAGGTTCTTGTGGCCTGGTTTGGCATCTGTTGGAAACAGGATGATGGGCTTGATGGGCCCTTGGTCTGACCCAGCATGGCAATTTCTTATGTTCTTACTATCCTTAACAAAAACATAGGAGTAACCTGCATGGAGCGGCAGTTACTTTCCTTAACAAAAACATGGGAGTAACCTGCACGGAGCGGCAGTTACTATCCTTAACAAAAACATGGGTATAACCTGCATAGATTGGCAGTTATTATCCTTAACAAAAACATGGGAGTAACCTGCATGGAGCGGCAGTTACTTTCCTTATGGACCACTTGCTGGGCAGACTGGATGGATCATTTGATCTTTTTCAGTCATCATTACTATGTTACTGTGTTACTATGTATATCTGTACAGTGCTGTGTATGTCTAGTAACACTTTAGAAATGATAAATAGTAGTAGTAAGTAATAATAGATGAAAATTGACTTATAGAACAGGAAAACTCAGAGATGTAGACAAACAGAATGTAGATAAGCAAAAGGCAGATTGGACCTTTTCTTTGAAAACCCTTTAATCTGCTGAAAACAAATATTAACCTAGTCTGAAAATTCTTCAGAACATAAAAAAGAATGAGATGATTGTTTTGTATGAATGATATTCCAGTGGGGAAGAGTTTTAAATAAGTCCTCCCCTTTCAAAAAGAAAGCACTAAATATATTTTAATTTTTTGCGGCCCTGCCCTGTTTCAATTTCAACCAACTTTATTTGTTTTTTGCAAGCATACATTGTTGCTGCAATGGGGGCAGAAGGAAGCACACAGTTATACTTACAAGAAAACTCAGCAGCTGTACAGTACTAGACACAATCCAAGAAGCAGTATGGCTTTTTATTTTTTATCATATATGCAACTCAAGCCACTACAATGTGACAGGTGATGGAAGCAAAGGGACTTCTCGCTATGCTTCTTTGAGCACATCCATGGATTTCTGCTATATTTCAGCAGCTGGTTATGTTACATTGCCAAGTATCTTGGTTTAAAGTTAGTCTAAATATATTTCTTACTAGCTTTCAAGATGTAGGCTTTCTTCATCAGGTCAAAGCAGAATGAGCAGGTTAATTCAAAGAATGATATTGCACAAATAGAAGTGAATTAAAATTAATTACAACAGTGGTATGAAGAAAACCAAAAAAGGGTAGGGTGAGGGTGGAAGAGGAAGTGATGTGTTTTAGTAGAGTGGTGAGAAGACAGGCAACAGGGGTCTTTGCATAAAGATTAGCATGCACTGTAAGGCTGTTTAGCATGCACAGAAATCAATGTGCTATGCAGTGAGGTCCATATTCAAAGACCTGCTGAGTAGGGAAGTTGCTTGGGTAACTTTCTTAGGGTAGCTTCACTCCAGGTATTCAGTGGCACTTACCTGCTGAATGTGCCCGGATAAAATTATCTGGATACAATTATCTGGGTAACTTGAAGGACAGTGATTTGTCCAACTAGGGTTTCCTCATTAACATTTTCTGGACAACGTTGACCATTGGTGCTAATCAGATAAAGTGAAACCATGGTCTGGGAATGTCCCTAGCATTGCTTGTTCTTACTCATTTTATTTTTGTGCAGGCAATGATTTTTTTCTGACAAAATTTACTTGGGGAATAGGAGAAAAATATAAAACCATGGGGTTTGTTTTGTTAACTCCACAAGTTAGCCAGACAAGCCCTTTGCCTACATACCTCGTAGGCCCTAGTATACACACTAACCTGTGGTCAGAGGACCTTAGTGGATATGTGTTAAAATTAGCATATATTGTGGAGAGATTCAAGATGGTGGACCAGCAGCATGAGCGTGTTGAGCTCCTCTCCCTGTTATCGAGGTCTTTTTCCTCAGTTCTTCTTTTTTCCTGGAAACAGAAAGCTAGACAAAGAGCTTTCTCTGCAGCTTCGTCTTTGCCTCCAGCCAATGGACGCCCACATTATCTATGGTAGGTTGCTGCTGGGGGTAGAACCGCTGGAGAATGTGAGAGAAGTTGAGTGCCTGTCTCTCCTTGGCTCTTCAACCTCACTGAGCCCAGCAGACAGAATGCTGCCGATGGACTTTGCTGCCCGCCGCCTTGACGGGAAGCATCGCAGAATGATGATGCTCTAGCAACAGCCCCAGGGCTAAGGAACGAGGAGAGACTCGCTGAGGCAGCCTTGTCCAGCCATGCGAACACAGGAGGCTGTGCTTAAGGAAAATTCTTTTCTATCAGTTAAAATGGAGAATTTGGATAATACGATAAGGGGATGTTAAAAAGACTTTTCAAAATGCTCAAAACTCCAAAACGTTCAGTCTGTCTTCCACCTTGCTGTTAACTGGGCGCAAGATGCAAAAACAGGGATCTAATCCTTTCCTTTAGGGGGTCCTCCCTCTCAGTCAGGAGCTGTTCCAAATATCCAAAATTCTCTTTCAAAATCCTCAAAAACTCTTACCCTCCAAAACATCTTTACTTGATCATGACTTGAGGACCTACCCAAGTTTTCTCCTACACTATGATGATAACTTTTAAACCGGTGTGCGGGCGCACGCATGTGTGTATTTGTCAGCCCATGCACAGGGACATGGCCATTTTATTATATACACGCGTATATGCACATAATTATAAAATAGCCTGACTGCGTGCACATGTGTGTGCAATTTTAAGTGGGTGCGTGCCTATGTGTGCAAATGCTGCTTCTACCACTTAAGTGGGAGGGGGGGGGGGGATTTTAAAAGATGTGCGTGCTGACACCATTACCAGTTTTCCCAGTTTGTCCCCAGTTCACCCAGGTGAGGGATAGGACTTCCAACACCCCCCTAGTTTAATAGCCCTCCTTCTCCCCTGTTGGCCCCGATCTTTAAAACCCCACTGATCTGCCTAGAATTTTTTTGTTTTAAAACTTACGCATCATCCTTAGCAGCTTTTAAACTAGAACAAAGGGGAAAGCCGACAGTCGCTCAGCAGCGCATGGTTCGGAGAGAGGTATCTTTAAAGGATACTAATGATGCATTAGAATTAGGGCATCCCGACAGTGAGGTTCCAATAATTAGAAAAGTAGTCCAAGTGCCTGTAACTAAAAACTCACCTGAGCTAAAAAATTCAAACTTATCCCTATCAATTAAAAAGCAGAATAAAAATACAAACAAAAAACAAACTTTGAAATGTTTGTATGCTAATGCCAGAAGTCTAAGAAGTAAGATGGGAGAATTAGAATGTATAGCAGTAAATGATGACATAGACTTAATTGGCATCTCAGAGACATGGTGGAAAGAGGATAACCAATGGGACAGTGCTATACCAGGGTACAAATTATATCGCAATGACAGAGAGGAGCAGTTGGGAGGAGGTGTGGCGCTTTATGTCCGGGATGGCATAGAGTCCAACAGGATAAACATCCTGCATGAGACTAAATACAAAATTGAATCTTTATGGGTAGAAATCCCTTGTGTGTCAGGGAAGATTACAGTGATAGGGGTATACTACCGTCCACCTGGTCAAGCTGGTGAGATGGACAGTGAAATGCTAAGAGAAATTAGGGAAGCTAACCAAATTGGTAGTGCAGTAATAATGGGAGACTTCAATTACCCCAATATAGACTGGGTAAAAGTATCATCGGGTCACGCTAGAGAGATAACGTTCCTGGATGGAATAAATGATAGCTTTATGGAGCAATTGGTTCAGGAACCGACAAGAGAGGGAGCAATTTTAGATCTAATTCTCAGTGGAGCACAGGACTTGGTGAGAGAGGTAACAGTGGTGGGGCCGCTTGGCAATAGTGATCATAATATGATCAAATTTGAATTAATGACTGGAACAGGGACAGTGTGCAAATCCAAGGCTCTCGTGCTAAACTTTCAAAAGGGAAACTTTGATAAAATGAGAAAAATTGTTAGAAAAAAACTGAAAGGTGCAGCTACAAAAGTAAAAAATGTCCAAGAGGCGTGGTCATTGTTAAAAAATACCATTCTAGAAGCACAGTACAGATGTATTCCACACATTAAGAAAGGTGGAAAGAAGGCAAAACGATTACCGGCATGGTTAAAAGGGGAGGTGAAAGAAGCTATTTTAGCCAAAAGATCTTCATTCAAAAATTGGAAGAAGGATCCAACAGAAGAAAATAGGATAAAGCATAAACATTGGCAAGTTAATGTAAGACATTGATAAGACAGGCTAAGAGAGAATTTGAAAAGAAGTTGGCTGTAGAGGCAAAAACTCACAGCAAAAACTTTTAAAAATATATCCAAAGCAGAAAGCCTGTGAGGGAGTCAGTTGGACCGTTAGATGATCGAGGGGTTAAAGGGGCACTTAGAGAAGATAAGGCCATCGCGGAAAGATTAAATGATTTCTTTGCTTCGGTGTTTACTGAAGAGGATGTTGGGGAGGTACCCGTAATGGAGAAGGTTTTCATGGGTAATGATTCAGATGGACTGAATCAAATCACAGTGAACCTAGAAGATGTGGTAGGCCTGATTGACAAACTGAAGAGTAGTAAATCACCTGGACCGGATGGTATACACCCCAGAGTACTGAAGGAACTAAAAAATGAAATTTCAGACCTATTAGTAAAAATTTGTAACTTATCATTAAAATCATCCATTGTACCTGAAGACTGGAGGATAGCAAATGTAACCCCAATATTTAAAAAGGGCTCCAGGGGCGATCCGGGAAACTACAGACTGGTTAGCCTGACTTCAGTGCCAGGAAAAATAGTGGAAAGTGTTCTAAACATCAAAATCACAGAACATATAGAAAGACATGGTTTAATGGAACAAAGTCAGCATGGCTTTACCCAGGGCAAGTCTTGCCTCACAAATCTGCTTCACTTTTTTGAAGGAGTTAATAAACATGTGGATAAAGGTGAACCGGTAGATATAGTATACTTGGATTTTCAGAAGGCGTTTGACAAAGTTCCTCATGAGAGGCTTCTAGGAAAAGTAAAAAGTCATGGGATAGGTGGCGATGCCCTTTCGTGGATTGCAAACTGGCTAAAAGACAGGAAACAGAGAGTAGGATTAAATGGGCAATTTTCTCAGTGGAAGGGAGTGGACAGTGGAGTGCCTCAGGGATCTGTATTGGGACCCTTACTGTTTCAATATATTTATAAATGATCTGGAAAGAAATACGACGAGTGAGATAATCAAATTTGCAGATGACACAAAATTGTTCAGAGTAGTTAAATCACAAGCAGATTGTGATAAATTGCAGGAAGACCTTGTGAGACTGGAAAATTGGGCATCCAAATGGCAGATGAAATTTAATGTGGATAAGTGCAAGGTGATGCATATAGGGAAAAATAACCCATGCTATAATTACACAATGCTGGGTTCCATATTAGGTGCTACAACCCAAGAAAGAGATCTAGGTGTCATAGTGGATAACACATTGAAATCGTCGGTGCAGTGTGCTGCGGCAGTCAAAAAAGCAAGCAGAATGTTGGGAATTATTAGAAAAGGAATGATGAATAAAACGGAAAATGTCATAATGCCTCTGTATCGCTCCATGGTGAGACCGCACCTTGAATACTGTGTACAATTCTGGTCGCCGCATCTCAAAAAAGATATAATTGCGATGGAGAAGGTACAGAGAAGGGCTACCAAAATGATAAGGGGAATGGAACAACTCCCCTATGAGGAAAGACTAAAGAGGTTAGGACTTTTCAGCTTGGAGAAGAGACGACTGAGGGGGGATATGATAGAGGTGTTTAAAATCATGAGAGGTCTAGAACGGGTAGATGTGAATCGGTTATTTACTCTTTCGGATAGTAGAAAGACTAGGGGGCACTCCATGAAGTTAGCATGGGGCACATTTAAAACTAATCGGAGAAAGTTCTTTTTTACTCAACGCACAATTAAACTCTGGAATTTGTTGCCAGAGAATGTGGTTCGTGCAGTTAGTATAGCTGTGTTTAAAAAAGGATTGGATAAGTTCTTGGAGGAGAAGTCCATTACCTGCTATTAAGTTCACTTAGAGAATAGCCACTGCCATTAGCAATGGTCTTAGTTTTTGGGTACTTGCCAGGTTCTTATGGCCTGGATTGGCCACTGTTGGAAACAGGATGCTGGGCTTGATGGACCCTTGGTCTGACCCAGTATGGCATTTTCTTATGTTCTTATGTTCTTATGAAGTAAAATTATGCAGCAACAGAGCCTGGCATGTGCCAGTGCACGTAAGTATTTAAATACAAATTTCAAGTTTGAATCCAGGAACGCCCAGACCACATCCAGGCCCTGCCCCTTTCTGAACTTTTCATTTATGCACGCAGTGACAAGTATGCTTGTATCTGACTGGCTTTTAAAATCTGCTTGGCACACATGTATCTCCCAGTTTTGGCATGCACCGGGCTTTTAAACCCACCTTTAACTCTCTACTGTGAGATCCAGGGATGAGCTCCTCACCTACTGCTCTCTCCTTCCCTCTTCAGTATTTCCTAACTCTCTGCTCTTTGCAGTCTCACCTTCCCTCTGACTCCTGCACATGCTTAGTGGCTATTTATAGTATCGAGACCCATCCCAAAAAAGAGGATGTCCCAAAAGCTGGGGAGGTGCAGAATATGCAAAAACCTATCTACAAAATCCCACCATGACCATTGGGAAAATATTAAAGCACATTCTAATTCCAGCCACAAAATGTTTACGAGAGAATTGCCAGAGTCCAGTATGATTCTGTCCTCTGGCAGCCGAAAATTGCTTACCGTGCTACAGGCTTGTTACAAGGGACCTGCATGCTTCAATTCATTCCCACGAAGTTCATGGAGCAAATATGCACAGAGCAAATTATTAGTTCAAGAGGTCAACTGGTGACATTTTGAAAGTAGGTGGGGATGGGAAAGTAGAGAGCCATGTTCTCACCATCCAAGACTTCTTCATGATCTTCATTAGAAGATATAGGAAGTGGAGACCTGCTGTGGGATGGAGGCATGAAGGCCAATTGTTCTTCAGTCCATGGAGGGACACCTGGAGCTGTTATGCCCCTTGATCTATGTCAGAGCTATTGGAGACCTTGATCTTCAGTCTGGGGAAAATGATTGGTAGCAATAGGGAGGGGCAGTCAGGACTACCAAGACCCTAGATCTTGTGTGTGTGGAGGGGAGGGATCAGGATCACCATAGAAACATAGAAACATAGAAATGACGGCAGAAGAAGACCAAACGGCCCATCCAGTCTGCCCAGCAAGTTTCGCACTTTTTTTTTCTCATACTTATCAGTTACTCTTGGCTCTTAGTAACCTTTTGGTTCTATTTCCCTTACACCTCCACCATTAATGTAGAGAGCATTGTTGGAGCTGCATCTAAGTGAAATATCTAGCTTAATTAGTTATAGTTAGGGGTAGTAACTGCCGCAATAAGCAAGCTACACCCATGCTTATTTGTTTACCCAGACTATGTAATTCAGTCCTTGTTGGTTGTTGTCTGTATATAGATCCACTTTTCTTCATTCCCCCTGCCGTTGAAGCAGAGAGCTATGCTGAATATGCATTGAAAGTGAAGTATCAGTCTTTCTCCCCTGCCGTTAAAGCAGAGAGCTATGCTGGATATGCATTGAAATGCTGGATATGCAAACTCAAGATCAAGACACCAGGGTGTCTTGATCTTGAGTTTGCCAAATGCTTTGTTTCCTTTATCGAGGTGGGGATGAAATCCTCTTTTTACTTTGTGCTGGTCAGCATGGGGGATTTCTAAATGAAGTGGGCACTCACTGTACTTTTAGGCCTTATGTGCATGCTATTTTTTTTTTCATGCCTGCTAAAAAGACTGCTTTTTAGTAGGTGGTGCATCAGTGCTGTTTTAGCATGCACACTTAATCTGGTTTAGTACAGGGTTTAGTGCATCGTTCCCCTCTTTGTAGTAATAGCTGAGAAAGCCCAAGACCATATTATCTATTTGTATGTTTGAACTTGTGCAATCATTTCAATTTTGAATATCTCTTGGTAATTTGAAGTCCCCTTTTAATACTCTGATCATACTGAATTACTGACTTTTTTTATTACATGCCTATGACTAACAAGATCACAAAGTGCACTACAATATACAGTATACTATGAAATGCAACAGAAAATCAATAAAACAGAATCAGAAAATCCATGCAAGGTCATTGATGCTTAAAGCTAAAACTTTTGCGGAAAGCACTCTGGATATTTGCCCCAAACACTAGTTCTAACTAAGCAGAGACAAAAGTCCAACTATTCTTTCCACACATGTTTATTTATACAATTTAAGGTGAATTTTAAAATTCTGACATGCACATTAAATAGGGCTTGGTGAATATGTCGGGCTTGTGCGCATTAATGGGTAAATTAAAAAAAAAAAAAAAGAACACCTGTCCATGGCTGCGCGCCAGCGCACACATGTTATAAAATCCAGGCCGGCGCGCACAGGGGTGGTAGATTTCCCAAGTTTACGCACGGTGACGAAATTGGGCCTCCGCCAGTTCCCTCCCAGTCTGCTCCAATTAAGGAGCGGACTGGGAGGGAACTTTCCTCCCCCCCCCTACCTACCCTCCCTCCCTCTCTCCTCCCCGACCCCATTGAAGGTCCTACTTTTTGTAGATTTCTGTATTTTGGAACTTATGCCAGCCCCTCCCTGCCTCCGGGACCACCCCTCCCCGCCCCCGGGACCACCCCTTGAGAGAGGCCTGGCTCTTTTGCGCGTAATGGGGGCTACATGCACGGCCGGGCTTCTTCTAAAATGTGCGCAGCGCGCGCAAGGCCCGGCCACATGTGTAACCCCTATTTTTTACATGCGGGTTTTTTTTAAAATCAGGCCTTAAGCGGATTTTAAAAGCTGCCGAGATATACGCGTATCTCCCACAGCGCACACACATCTCAGAAGTTTTCAAAAAGGGGCAGGGTGTGGGCATGGTCTGGGCAGGGCGAGGGCATTTTAGGATGTGAACCTGAGATGTGCACATAAATACTTATGCGATCTGGTGTGCATTGAGGCCTCTTGCCGCGTAACTTTACTTTTGCCATGGATGATGTATAAGTTAAAAAATAAAGAAAAAAGGCAGATCTACAGGGTTTTAAGGGTCAGGGCTAACTGAAGGATATGAAGGCTATTAAACTAGGGGGGTTTGGAGAACCTCTCTCTTAACTGGACAAACTGGTAAAACTGGGAATAGCCTGGGCACGTGCCCCATTTAAAATCCTACGATTTACGTGGTAGAGGTGGCATTAGAGTGCACTTGCACAAAGCCACTTAAAATTTGGCGCACATATGCACACGGCCAGGCTATTTTATAACATGCACATATATGCATGTGTATGTTATAAAATGGCTGTGTCCCTGGGCTCAGTCCAACATATGTGCGCCAGTGTGCACCTGTGCGCTCCCTTCCAGGAGTCACAGGAAGATTGGGGCAGAAGATTAGTTGTTTCAAAAAGTTTTAAAGAAATTGGCTTTACACTTTTCTATTTTGACCTAGTTTTGCCCATAACATGGGCAAAACTAGGTCTTTAGGCCTTGTTCATGAAATATATATTTTTTCCATAATCACAAATGGGGGCAAGTTGTTTTTGAGCTAATCCCTAGCCATCATCTGTGTTGATCCCCCAACCTGGGTTATGGGACTGTCAGGGGCCATCTCACCAGGTACATGCGGCTCTATCGCCGCTCCCTAAGTGCCAACCATGCAAGGCATGGGGTCCCCAAGCCCTCAGATATGGGTTTGGAAGCAGGAAGCATTGCTCGAGAACTGCACCGTCCCACTCCATTTCTGCTGTGGTCCCAAAGCTGTGCAATCTGAGCATTAGGAGTCGGTGCTGCTATAGGGGGCGAAGTAGATTTGTGATTCTTGGAGGACTGATTTTTTTTTGTGAACCTCAGTACTAAGCCTGGATGCCCTACCTCAATCGTTCGGCTTCCGGCTCCCTACTGGCTAGATACACCAATGGGCCTGGGAGCCATAAGGTTGGAACCAGTAAGCTCCGACCCAACAGATGCTACCTGGTTGGGGATATCTAACATCCCTGAATCACACTGTATTGGGGACTGCCGAGCCGCAGCTGAGGAGGCTGACCTATGAAGCATTCATCGCAACTAGCCACCAACCCCAGGGAAACACATTAATCCTTCTTTCCCTGACCCTTCCCTACTCAAGACCAAGGATCTCCTATTAGCCTTTAAATATTAGCACAAGAAATTTTTTTATATTAAACCAATTAATACGTTTTACCCCTTAATATTAATTACTTGATTTATGTATTTGTAAATATTTCTTTAAAATATATATATTTTTTGCCAACTGAAAGTTCCAAGTCAATCTCAAAGTCTTCTCTGCTTGGGGCAGGTTTGCTGTGCAGAGAGCCAGCAAAGAGTCCAATAGCAAAGTGAATAATTTACCAGCCAAATGTTTAAAATGAGTTTGTTTTTTTTTTAATCCAAGCAGCAACCAAGCAGTGAAACTGCGTGCTGATAGCCAAGCTAAGCAATGCTCAACCCTGCGCAGCCGAAAAGATCGCATCGGGGGCGCTGAAGAAGAGCAAGTGGGGAGGTCACAGGCAAGACTTTAAACCTCCTACCGGCTCCCCCCCACCCGACGTCATCGTGCAACTTCCCCGGACAATCAGGTGGCCCGATGCTGAGTCGCATCCCGATGATGTCATCACGCTCGGTACCCAGCCAATTAGGGGATGAAGCATCATAGCAGGGACTCGAAGCTATCGGCGGCCCTGACCCGCCCCACAGCTGCCACAATGTCACTGCCATGTTAATCCCCAGTACCCAATTGCCATCACCCACCAACCCCAGTAATTATCCACAGGGTGGAGGGGCCTCCCAGCTGGGTGCCTCGGGTGCCCATTATCAGCAGCACCCACGCATTCACGCTGGGGGGCCGCTGCTATTTTTTATCTGCTCTAGCCTCTACTCCCCACCCCTAGGAGAACCTTCAGTTGTGTTGGCATGTCGCACATGCCCATTCTAAATCACACAGCTGAGAGATGGAGTTATTTATGTAACCCCTCCCTCTGATAAGGATATAAATGGTAATGTAGAGGTTTTTTTTATACATGGACAAAAAAATCAGTGTTGTTTAAGAGACCCCTGTAAAAATCTTTTACTTTAATTTTACTCAAACCGGACGTCAGGCCCCTCTCTCAACCAGCTGGATTTTCAGGTTATCCCTAATGAATATGCATGAAAAATACCTGCATACATTGGATGTAGTGCATGCAAATACATCTCATGCATATTCAGTAGCTATAGCCTC
This sequence comes from Rhinatrema bivittatum, assembly GCF_901001135.1. Classification (NCBI taxonomy): domain Eukaryota; kingdom Metazoa; phylum Chordata; class Amphibia; order Gymnophiona; family Rhinatrematidae; genus Rhinatrema; species Rhinatrema bivittatum. The sequence goes on from NC_042623.1 coordinate 176,771,276, forward strand.
CTGAAAACCCGACTGTCTGGGGAAGAGGGAGTCTGAGGACTGATTTGAGCACCACTGGACTAAGCTGAAAGAGAGCTTTTTGGAGATGATCTGTTAAAGTTACTTTCTTATTCAGAATCATATTTTGGAAGATACTGGGTTTGGTTTTGAGAAAAACCCAAGATGTATGCAATGTAGCATTCTATCCTCCGTCAGAATGAAGATCATCTTTCTCACTAACGTAAAAGCATGGTTCTGATGTTTGTTTTCCTAGCCTGAACTTTACAAGAGAAATGGAAGCTCTGGCAGGGTATCTTGCAAACGTTGTGACAGATGGCTTGTTCCTTTGGCATGCCTGTATGGATGAATAAAACAGTTAAATAGGAACTAGGGAGAAATACCTGGCATTTCCCACCAGAGAATTCATCACAAGGCCGCAGCTAAACAAAGTACTGGGGTATGAACTGTTTCTTTGTTTAAGTAACTGTGCAGCAGAAAGGAAATCAAAACTGATGGCAAATAATGAAGCAACCCTGCCAGTTCATGTTTTCTAGCGAAAGGCTTCTTTCCTTCCTAAATATCATTCATGAATGCCTTTGTTATTAGGGACATGCTTTTGTTGGAAACTAAACTGAAAGTTTCTCAGGGAATTTTCCTGCTGTGTTTCCTTCCATTTATAAAATGAAAGCAAAAAAAAAAAAAAAGTTAATGAAACCCTCTTCATTTTCCCAATATCTTTGTGAAATGTGGGGAGCAAACTTGATCTCCTGAAACCCATATTGGAAGTGTGACCAGAGCATGACTATTTATAAAAAGTAAGCTGGCTTAGCCCTCCCTCTCTCCCACTCAGAAGAAGCAGAGTCAGCACAGCAAGCTCTATCAGTCTGGAATTATGCCAAATTAAACCATAGGAATTCTTTCATTTGGGTCTGAAATTGGGTCATTGTATTTAAAATGAGCTCTGCAGAGCACACTGGTGCAATATAAATCTGATAGAGCGCAGGAGAAATACTCTGTCACTGTCAAAAAAAGCTAGCATGAGGGACTGGTATAAATGGACTTGCACTCAAATGACAAATGGAATGTTAGTTTCTGTGTGTAGGAAATTCTCTGATGCAAGATAATTAACAATGCTCAATACATCGGCTTTTCTAGAGAGCAGCTTTATCTGTAAACATAGCACTGTTGTTTCTGAAATAGCAGGCAAAAAAATAAATGTGACTACGCCTCACATCTTAACTGTTTTTCTTTTATCCACTGACCAATACCAAAATGGAAAAGCCAAAATTTCAAAGCTTACACTTTAGTGTATGTCAGTAATTTTTTTTCTCTGTTTCTTTTTTTTTTTTTCAAGGAATCTATTGCACTCATTATCAAAAGCCAAAGTATTAGTGTAAATTGCATAATTCTTTGGAGGTAAGGTAGTCAAATTAGGATTGAAAGTGACCATGGGAATTTTGGAGTGGGAGTTTAGGTAGAAGCAGTTTACAAAACAAAAACTCATCCTGCAATCCGTAGATGTTAGAGAGAAAATTGTAAGATGTACAGAATCCCATAGAAAGACCAATGCAAATATCTTTTTTCTGACAGAGTGATTGAAGGGAGTGTACAGGGCATATGAACTGCAAGATGAAATCCAATTTCTTTTGACAGCATTACATCTCTGCGCACCCTAATGTAAGTCTGAATAAGGAAAAACTACCACCTGGAGTTCTTCACTGAGTGAAGCACCAACAGAGTCATGGATCCCGAGCATCTAGCAAAACAATACCCATATCCCAAACAAATCAAATATTCAGGGCACAGTGGTATAAAAATAAAAACACCTCAGGTTGGCCCTAGTGGCTCAGATGTAAGTGGTATGTAGAAGATCCCTGGTTCAATCCCCTGGTCCTGTCTTTCACACCCCAGGTCAGCTGGGGCTAGGGATGCAGTGGATGTGTTCACAGTCCCCGGGAGGATGGGAGAAATGGCCATTGCTTAAGAATGATGCGTGGTGACCAGATTCAGGACCCATGAATGCAGGGTTTCGGAAGGAGCACTGGTGCATGACCCCTATCCCAGGACCATCACTGGACCAAATGTAAGACCGGAGGGGATATAAAAATAAAATAGTAGAAAAATCCCCAGGTTGTTGAAAATGAAGGCTCCTGGTGCCAGATCCTAGCCCTGGTTCCAACTGAGCTAGAAGTAGAAAGGCGCAGGGGAAAACTGCCAGGTTAAAAGAAAAAAAATGTAAAATAACTCAAAGCAGCCAAAAAAGAGAGAGGAAGCCAACATCACCCCAAAGCGGTAATTCAATGGCAGTGTTTTTTTTTTCAAGGGGACAAAAGTTAACATGAAAAGGATTTATATAAAAAGGGATATACTCCATGAAATACTAGAGATGTGAATCGTGTCCTCGATCGTCTTAACGATCGATTTCGGCTGGGAGGGGGAGGGAATCGTATTGTTGCCGTTTGGGTGTGTAAACTATCGTGAAAAATCGTTAAAATCGTGAGCCGGCACACTAAACCCCCCCTAAAACCCACCCCGACCCTTTAAATTAAATCCCCCACCCTCCCGAACCCCCCCCCCCCAAATGCTTTAAATTACCTGGGGATCCGGCGGTGGTCCAGAATGGTGGCAGTCCGGAACGGTCCCCTCAATAGAATCGTGTTGTCTTCAGCCGGCGCCATTTTTCAAAATGGCCGCCGCAAAATGGCGGTGGCCATAGACAAAAACGATTCGACGGAGGAGGTCGTTCCGGACCCCCGCTGGACTTTTGGCAAGTCTTGTGGGGGTCAGGAGGCCCCCCCAAGCTGGCCAAAAGTTTCCTGGGAGTCCAGCGGGGTTCCGGGAGCGATTTCTTGCCGCGAATCGTTTTCGTACGGAAAATGGCGCCGGCAGGAGATCGAGTGCAGGAGGTCGTTCAGCGGCGGTCCGGAACCCCCGCTGAACGACCTCCTGCAGTCGATCTCCTGCCGGCGCCATTTTCCGTACGAAAACGATTCGCGGCAAGAAATCGCTCCCGGAACCCCGCTGGACTCCCAGGAAACTTTTGGCCAGCTTGGGGGGGCCTCCTGACCCCCACAAGACTTGCCAAAAGTCCAGCGGGGGTCCGGAACGACCTCCTCCGTCGAATCGTTTTTGTCTATGGCCGCCGCCATTTTGCGGCGGCCATTTTGAAAAATGGCGCCGGCTGAAGACAACACGATTCTATTGAGGGAGCCGTTCCGGACCGCCGCCGTTCTGGACCACCGCCGGATCCCCAGGTAATTTAAAGCATTGGGGGGGGTTCGGGAGGGTGGGGGATTTAATTTAAAGGGTCGGGGGTGGGTTTTAGTGTGCCGGTTTTCCTGCCCTCCCCCTTCCCCCGATTTACGATTTTTTAACGATAAATCGGGGGAATTGGTATTGTATCGTGGCCCTAACGATTTTTTGACGATTTAAAATATATCGGACGATATTTTAAATCGTCAAAAAATGATTCACATCCCTATGAAATACTAATTAATCAATAAATAATGTTAGCCATCATCCTGCAACCCCCCGCATTGGGCCCTCCGGGAATGCAGGAGCACAGTTTTGTCCTCGGGGCCACGTTTACTTGCAGGTCTCCCACTGTTCACACAAACGCAGTCCACTTGCCCTGGAGTCATTCTGGTGGGGAGGAGGAGAAACCTCTGGGGCCCTGGGGTCGCAGACTTGGGCCCCAACACGCAGCCTTTTCGTCTCTCTTTGGTTACTCTCTCAGGCGTGTTTGCTTTAGGGGCACCTTAGACTCTGAAGAAAGATGCTGGACACCCTGTTGGGACGTTTAATAAAACTTTTACTGTAACCCAAAATACTTGAAGACCAATTCACAGCAAACATTCTCCAATTTATCTTCACAAAAAATTAAAAACCAAAAAAACAGTCCAAAACTACCTCTTTCCTCAGGTTTGTTAGGCCTTTAGGGTGGCAAACAGTAGGTGAAGACCCAACACTCCTGAGTGGTAGAAAGTAGGCTCTTAGTGGGGCTGGGATCTCCTGATCTCATTCTTTGATAGTAAAAGCTGGATATCTGTTGGTAGAAAGTCCCGAAAAGTGTTCAAAAGCCCAAATCTCTCCTTCTCCTCAGTAGGTAGGAACTGTTGACAAAAGGTTTTCCTCCCAAAACAACAAAAACAAACTCTCTGCAAAAATACTTCCCTCTTCTTCTCTGTCGGGTCACTGCTGTCCCTCCTTCGCTGGGCGGAAGGAGTTATAGTACCTTATACTGACTTCCCAGAACAGGTATGACAATCCTCCTTAAATAGGAGCAGGATCCCAAAAAGAAAAGAGGATAACGTTCAAGCAGCTGTGCACATGGCATATACATGTATATGTGGCCGCACGTACATTTACTATAGTATTTTATAACATGCGCATATGATATGCACGCGCTTTATAAAATACACATATCTCTACCCTGCAAAGTACTCACGTATGTATGCAATGCATTGAAACCACGTACATCAAAGCATTGATCGCGCCTACTGTGCCCACTTATTTTAAATATATACATGTGAATGTAAGACTTGCCCATGTAATTTTATAGCTTGCGCGCAGCGATAAAATTACCTGCTTTACCAATTAGTCCACCAGTTCACCTTGAAACCCTCCTGGTTCTTCAGCTTGGATATCACCCAGTTCAGCCAGACCTCCCATCCAGTCAGTATTATACAATGAAAACATTTTATATCAGTTACGCCAGATAATTAGTAGGAGTAAACATGCGTGAGTAAGTTGGGAAATATACGTATGTAAGTGTCTTTTAAAATAACAACTTACATGAGTAACTGTTGGCCTGCCCGGGAATGCCCTTAGACCAGTCCTTTTTTAAATGTGTATATGTGCTCGTGAAAGGAAACATACAAACCTATTTTGGACTTTGTTTAAAATACAGGATACATGAGTAGAGGATATTTATGCATGTAACATTCTGAAAATCCACCTTTAAACTCTGGGAAAAAACAAACAGGTCTTTCCAAAACTTCACTTCCCTTTCCCAAGTCAATCCCTTCCAGACCACTGGCCAGGGCAGTGTCTCTTCTCTTAATTCCAGGCCGAGGGCCCAGTATGAGAAATCTATCCAGCAACTCTCCTTCTCTTCCAAATCTAAAAAAAAAAAAATACCACGTCATATGGATGAGGCTATGGGGCCCAACAAATGGGGAACATTTCAAAATCTCTCTTGCAATTCTCAAAATTCTTTTATAGTGCACTGCTGGCCAATCCAGACAAGACTCTGTGGAGGTGCCTGCAGGGATGCTCCTCAAACTACTCTCCCTTCCTACAAAAATCCTAAATTAAACTCAGCTGGGTAAAAATGGCTAGTGGAGAGCTAGGGGGTCTCTACAATCAGCACATAAAACTTTTGCTCCACTGGCTGTAGTGAAATAAAGGGCATTAAATCCATAGTAATATAATTGCAGCCTGATAGCAGTATAATAAAAGAACCTAGTTTCTATGGCCTGGTTCTGTGGAACTCCATTCTCTTTTAATTACAACTGGAATTAAGCTATCTGATTTTTTGGATACAGGTTAAGGACGGACTGTTTGTGTTGAGAAGAGAGCGAAAGCTTCATTCTTTTTTTTTTCTCTGTGTAGAAGTGGAGGGAGGGGTTTGGATTTTTTCCTGATCTTTGTTTACCAGTGCCTTGGCTATCTACATTCTTGCATTGCCTCAAGGTAGAGACTACAGCTTCTTTTGACTGCGTTGGGTTTATGGCCTTGGTTGCCATCACCATAAGCCTAAACATTACGCCTTCTAATAGGAACATATTTCAGACTGTTTAATAAAAATATTTATTGAACTTCTGGTGTGGTAGACTACTGCATGCTCTGCTGAAGCTATGCAAATGTATTAGATACCGGTTTTGTTATTGAGAAAAATGTAAAAAATAATAAAGCTAAGCTTAAATTATCATCCATCTGTTCCAAATGAAAGACCTTGCTTGCCATCTGGTGGCAGTACTACCGCAAATTAAAGCAAATGTAGCATCTATACAGCAATAACTTTGCTGATCTTCTTTTAAAGGATACTCTGCGGATCCTGCGAACGAACATGCTTATAATCTTATCCAAGACTACGTATTCTACATCTTTTCAAAGAAAACTGTTTACTTTTGGCAAGAAATAGGTGTCAAAGTATCTTATTCTATAAACTTTGTGAAGAACAGTAACAATGCCCAATGCGCTTTTGTATAAACTGAAATGTCTCTTATAAAGAATTAGATATTTACTATATTGCAATGCAATATAGTTGCATCAAAAGGTTTATATTGTGATGCCTGCCTCCTCGAGGAAGGTGTCGTTTTCTTGTGTGGAAGAGATTCAGGAAGGCTGGTGGCAGCAGGGCAGGAATGGCTGGGGATCTCTCCTGGCTCCATGAATACTCACAGGCCACGGATGGGGGTAACAGGCGGGAGAGAGCCCAGGGAAGGGGGATTACTTGTGTGGCAGCTTTTTTTTTTGTTGTTATTGTTTTGATTTTGGCAGAGCAGGGATGGTGGTGGGGAGAAGCCCCAGGGCTGGTTGCGCCTCCTATTCAATTTTTTTTTTTTTTTTTTTTTTAAATAAACCAAAAACAAAGAAAATTTTGTTCTTTTGTTTTTTTTCATTTCATTTTTCAAAATTTGCAAAAGGAAGAAAATCGATCATAGAAGGACCTTATGGTTCTCCTCTGCCATCGTATTCTACTTTTCTATGTTTTATTGATCTCTCTATGATACAATTGTGTCAAGGGTGTTGTGTCTGAATATCACTTCATATTACTTAACTAGAAAGGTAAGAAGATTTATCCCAGAACATTCTTGAATATATTGAAGAATTTCCTCTCAGAATATGGATACTAGAGAGCAAATTAAAAATCTGTGGAGGAAATCCCCTTGCTCTAGCTTACATTTCACACAAATAGTGAGCTATCTAATCCCTTATAGAACCTAAATACATTATCAAGGTTATTTTGTAACTTCTGGGACATTTCATCATACACACTTACGGGTAGATTTTCAAAGGGGTACACGCGTACGCCCCAAAAACCTACCCCAAACCCCCCCTGCGCGCGCCGAGCCTATTTTGTATAGGCTCGGTGGCGCGTGCAAGTCCCGGGACGCGCATGGAGGGGCGTGTCGGGGGAGTGTCGGGGGCGTGTCGGGGGCGTGCCCGGAGTGACGCGGCGTTTAGGGAGCGGCGCCATGGGTTTGGTTTCGGCCCGGGGGCGTTCCGAGGGCGTGGCCACGGCCTCCGGACCAGCCCCCGGGACCGGAACATGGAGCAGGGCAGCCGGCAGGCGCGCGCAAAGTTACGCCTGCTTCCAGCAGGCGTAACTTTGCCGACAAAGGTAGGGGGGGTTTAGATAGGGCCGGGGGGGGGGGGGGGTTTAGGTAGGGGAAGGGAAGGGAAGGTGCGGGAGGGTGGAAGGAAAGTTCCCTCCGAGGCCGTTCCGATTTCGGAGCGGCCTCGGAGGGAACGGAGGCAGGCTGCGCGGCTCGGCATGCACAGGCTGCTGATTTTGGGCAGCCTTGCGCGCGCCGAGCCCGGATTAATGGATACGTGCGACTACGCGCGTATCTATTAAAATCCTGCGTACTCTTGTTCGCGCCTGGTGCACAAACAAAAGTACGCGCTCGTGCTAATTTATAAAATCCTGCCCTTAGATTTTTTCTTTTGAAAATGTATGTTCAAGATGTGTTCCTTATCCCGGTGCAAAAATTAGCATGCAGAAATGTTTATTTTATTCACACAAAACTGGTCAAAAAAATCTCTTAATGTTTTATTTTCAGCTCAAAAAATCTTGAAAAATAAGCCAAGGTATGGGCATACCTATGTCCAAATCATGAATGACCGATGATTAAAACTTCCAGCACAAAGTAGAGTTTTAAAGCATCCCTTAGTGTGCTTATACCTGTGCTTTATGATGGTCATTCATATTCTTTGATATATTTGAGCCTTTGGTCACACATCCGTATTTTCAAAGTGAGATCAAACTGAATTAATGTCATGCTGGATGATGACCCTGAAAATCCCCACTCCTATACGGCAGGCAGCAAGTTCCAGTAGGACAACGGCCTCCTAGTTCTCTCCTGTGATGGAAAGTTTTCAAAGGTGAATCTCTGGCGACACAAACCTGCGAAAATCCAATTTTCAAACAAAATCCCTCTTCTTTCTTCAGTGGGTAGGACTTGGTGGCAAAAATGGTCCTCCCAATACAAATGGGAAAACCCGAACTCAGAAAAATATTTCTGCTTTGCAGTAGGGCAAACAGTTCCTTACCCTGCCCTTCTCTTCCTGGGCAGGAACAGGTCTCAAAAATAAATGGGACCAAAAGGGGCAAAATTCTTCAAAACTTATTTTTCTTTCTCTAAGGGACAGTTTCTCCCAGGACCATGAGGACACTGGTGAAAGCAAAGCCCAAATTCTCTGCATAGGCCAAAGAGTCTAAAAGGATTCACACTCTACTCTCTTCCATCTTCTCTAAAACTGAACAACAATTATAAGAATATAAGAAGTTGGCATACTGGGTTAGACCAAGTGTTCATCAAGCCCAGCATCCTGTTTCCAACAGTGGCCAATCCAAGTCACAAGTACCTAGCAAGTACCCAAATATTAACTATGGCAATTCCCTAAAAGGCAGATTTAAAAAGGCTTGCGCTCGCAAAAATGGCCAGATAGGGCCGCACAGGAGCTATGCAAATTTTAAATAGCCAGGTGTGCATACATTGATATATTCTTGCCCAGAAAAAGTGGCACAGAGAGAGACTTTATAGAGCTCAGCCTGATACTTTATATATGTTTATGGACCATTGTAGGGAGCACTTTGATTCAGGGTGAGTTTTCGAGAGGTAGGTTAGGGTTAGAGGGGTGTTGTTACAGGCACTTTCAGAGGTATCCATTGTAAAATTGACTTCATTAAAGAATTTTTGACCTTATAAGGATGAAAAGGAATTGATGTGTACAATGCAGCAGTAATTTAACTACTCTGAATAATTTTGTATCATCTGCAAATTTGATTACCTCACTCGTCGTATTCCTTTCCAGATCATTTATAAATTTAGGGGGTAATTTTCAAAAGGAGTTACGCGCATAAATGTAACTACTATTGTAGCAATTTTCAAATGCTATTTACTCACGTAAAGTGCATTTATGTGAGTAAATTCTATGGACAATTCAATGGCATATATTGTAGCAATTTTCAAAAGCCCACTTACTCGAGTAACGTGCATTTACACGTGTAAAACCCAGTTTTAAGTGAGTAAATCCTTTTGAAAATGACCCCCATATTGAAAAGCACTGGTCCAAGTATAGATCCCTAAGGCACTTCACTGTTTACTCTTTTAGACTGAGAAAATTGACCATTTAATCCTACTCTCTGTTTCCTGTCTTTTAACCAGTTTATAATCCATGAAAGGGCATTGCCTCTTATCCCATAACGTTTTCGTTTTCTCAGAAGCATCTCATGAGGGACTTTGTCAAACACCTTCTGAAAATCCAAATATACTACATCTACCGGTTCACCTTTATCCACGTTTATTAACCCCTTCAAAAAATGAAGCAGATTTGTGAAGGCAAGACTTCCCTTGGATAAAATCCATGTTGACTGTGTTCCATTAAACCATGTCTTTCTATATGCTCTGTGATTTTGAGCTTTAGAATAGTTTCCACTATTTTTCCCAGCTCTGAAGTAAAGCTCACTGGTCTATAGTTGCCCGGATCACCCCTGGAGCCCTTTTTAAATATTGGGTTTACATTGGCTACCCTCCAGTCTTCAGGTACAATGGATGATTTTAATGATAGGTTACAAATTTTAACTAATAGATCAGAAATTTCATTTTTGAGTTCCTTCAGAACCCTGGGGTGCATACCATCTGGTCCTGGTGATTTGCTACTCTTCAGTTTGTCAATCTGGCCTACTACATTTTCTAGGTTCACAGTGATTTGGTTCAGTTCATCTGATTCATCACCCTTGAAAACCATCTCAGGAACCAGTATCTCCCCAACATCCTCATTAGTAAAACACAGAAGCAAAAAATTAATTTAGTCTTTCTGCAATGGCCTTATCTTGCCTACGCCCTCGGTCATCTAACGGTCTGATCGCCTCCCTCACAGGTTTCCTGCTTTGGATATATTTTTTAAAGTTTTTATTATGAGTTTTTGCCTCTATGGCCAACTTCATTTCAAATTCTCTCTTAGCTTGTCTTATCAGTGTTTTACACGTAACTTGATAGTGCTTATGCTTTTTCAAGTTAAGTATAAAACATTGATAAGACAGACTCTTCACTTGCACCTCCTACATTTATAGGGGATGGCTGACAAATCCAGGCTAGCTTTGAACAAAGGAGTCCTTTGAAACAGTCTGCCAATTGCTGGAATTTTACCTAAGTGCACCCTAAGTGTAATTTAGTCAGTGGGGGATCGTAGCATCTCTAACATTACATATATAGTACAATCATAGAATAGTAAAGTCAGGATTTTTCATGCAACAAGCTGAAATATCATGGCTCCTTCCAGCTCATGATTGCCATTCTCATGGACAGAGAATATAACCAGCTCCTCCAGGTGGATGAATGACCTTCCTCCAATGTGTCTGACATCCCTTCTGATCTTGGACAGCTTATACATCATCTATGCTTGCACATCTCTTCACTTGTATTTCAGTTTCTCTATCTTTCTGCATATTATTACTTCAATGCTATTAACAGCAGTATGAATTTGAGACTATATTTGTAGTTGGAAGCATTGTCAGGGTTCAGAGACCTATAGAAAATGAGAGATTACTTCTGCCCTAGGATGAAAGTTGGGGTTGAGGGCCTCCCTCTCCTTATGTATTTTACAGGTCATTTGCCGCTTTTCTTTGTAACGTCGGCATCCTTTTGGTCCCTAGAGTTTAAGGGTTGGTTCTGGTCTAGGCTACTGAAAGCAATAGGATATTATTGAAAGGTTAAGGTTCCCACAACCTGCTGAGTCTACCTGATAGAGAGGGTCTTGATTCCTAGCATCCATTTCCTTTACCCTTTCTACAGTGCAGCAGTAAAAGGAGTGGGGGTGTAAGGAGAAACCTCATTATGCAGTTAACATACAAATGTGTTAACTTTCTCATGACATGCAAGTGATAGACTTCAACATTGACACTGATACTGAGAGATTCTAACAATTACATATTAGTTTTCCTGATTCCTCAGTATTCCTTATAGTCCTGAGGTGCGCCTGTGCACTCTTTTAGAAGGACATTTAATTAAACTAGTGGCCATTGTCTATGTTTTATTATTTGTATTAAAATAATTGCTGAATCTGTATGTCCATTTTATGAATGTTTGTGTGTTACCTGCTCTGAAATGAATTGGTGGATGTGGACTACAAGATTTTTAAATAAATAAATAAATAAATAAACCAGTACAACCATATTGTATTTCAATATTTTTTGTATACAGTATTAGCATTTCGTTATCTAGCAAACATTTCAGTTATTAAAACCGAGGTTCTGCTCTACTTTATAGACTTTGTAGACTTCATGATGTGGAGATTTTCTCTATAAGTTCTTATGGGATCATGGCAAATATATTTTGCAATGAAGACATTCAGATGTATTGCTTAATCCACCTAGGCCTTTTTGGAACTATGCTGGTGAGCTCCCTCCATCTTTGCTGCATTCACTGCAGTCTTGGCTTCTGCTACTACCCATGTGTTGTGTTTTGGACATTGAGGTGTGGGCCCTTGGTCGCTGCAAGAGATGGCATCTCCCACAGAGTGGAGCCCTGCGGGGACTTGCAGCGATAGGCTAGCTCTTAAGCAGAGATGGACACAAAGAAAGTGAGTCTTTAGTGTACTGCAACATAAATTGGTAATGTCCCATCTGAAGACTGTAGAGTGGAAGGCAGCACACAGTCTCACCAGGTCCCGAAAGGGAGATGGGTTCGGTAGTGGTTTGTGAAGCGGGATAGGCCGAGAACCCAGGCCCAGATGGAAAGGCCCATTAGAGTAGATCCAGTAGTGGTCCACAGTGCAGGGTAGGCCAGGGATCTATGGGGAGAGCGATGAGACAATGCAGAGAGAGAACTGGAGCAGTAGTACTCACTCTGATGCTGGTAGCAGTAGTAGAAGAGAACCTGAGGGGCAGAGGTCCGGGACAAAATAAGGCCCCCGAGGAGCGGGTACCTTAGGCATCCTTGTAGGAGATAGACAACCCCGGAGGGTAGACAGGAGCAAGGCAAGGCCCCCGAAGAGCGGGTACCTTAGGCTTCCTCATTGGTAGCTGGTAACCCTGGAGGGCGTAAGGAGCAAGGCAAGGCCCCCAAGGAGTGGATACCTTAAGCATCCTGGTTGGTAGCAGATAACCCCAGAGGGTGTAGAGGAGCGAGGCAAGGCCCCCGAAGAGCAGGTACCTAAGTCATCCTGGAGCGAGAGTACACAGAGTGGAAGCATCTGTTAGCGAAGAGAGATCAGCATGGAGAATTCCTTGCTAACTCATATTGAGAATCGTGAACGGAGATTAAATATCAGAGCTTGTGACGTCATGCGGTGGGGATGCCCTCGAGGTTCCTGCCATGATGCACATAAAAGATGGGGCTGCGCACGCACACATGTGTGCCCTAGGTGACTCCGGGCGAAAGATGGCGAACACAATTGCCCATGCCGGACTGGGAACGCCGGAGGGGTCAGCGTGGAGAAGCAGAGGCAGACATCTTTCCAAAAGGGACTGAGCTAGGCAGAAAAAAGGTGAGCAATAGAGGGCACAGCTGTCTGCTACTGACAGGCGCAACACCATGTTTCTTAGACCTACCCCTAGGTGATGTCCTCACCAGGTCAGAAGACTAAAGAAATGACCACTGTGGGAAGGGGCTTGGACAGGTCTTTTTTCACAGCTCTGAACTCTTATTAAAATAGGTTGACTTATAAATATATAGAGAGAGCTGCTTGGTATCCTATTAATGAGCTCCTACCCAGCTTTGCTGCCTCCACTGCTGTCTTAGCTGCTGCTATTACACATGGCGATTAGCCCTGCTCTCTGCTGATCTTATCATTGGACTAGAAGGTTAAAGAAGCAACCTGCTGTGGGTGGTAGGTCGTCAACAAAGGAGTGAACCAAAAGGACTTTATGAACACTGAAGGGGACTTGAAGAATTGACAACCCTTGGTTAATGTATTGGGATTTTAAGTTAGCCTTGGGGCCTGCCTAGCACAATTTATATTTTTGCAGTAATTACCATATGTATTAGTCAAGATGCTTTTGATTAAATGTTGATTGATTTTTTCTATTTGCAAAAGTAGCATTGTGAGACTCAGAGGAGAAGGGGCAGAGTATGTAGAGGCTGATGAGAAAAAACAAGAATTGCTTAACTCATTTTTCTGTTTGGTGTTCTCCGAGGAAGAGCCAAGAATACAGCCACAAAAAATGGACACATATAAGATTGGAAACAAAGTAAACTGCAAACAATTTTCAGAAAAATGTTTTTGTGAGGAACTAGCTAAACTTCAAGTAGATATGGCAGTAGGACTGGATGGGATACTTCCGAGATTTTTAAGGGAACTTACAAAAGTTCTTCTGGCAGCTCCATTGGCTGACCTTTTATGTTTAAACATTTTTTTATTAAGTTTTGTACAACCTTAGTAATACAACACTAAGGAGGGCTGAGTTCTGAGCCCTCCTCAGAATAGAATCACAATGGAACAACAAGAAGAACACTTCCCCCCACCCCCAGGTCCACACAGAGTAAAGGAAGCCACCTTCAGTCAAGGCACGAGTTCTACCCAGGTGACACACAAAGCATAAAGATTAATCATTCACTACAAGGCTGCGTGCACGATGTGGGAGAGATTGAAGATAATTCTGCCACACCGTCAGAAAACGCCACCTGCAGCACGGGGAGGCCCGGGAAGCCAGAGACTCCATGGTCATCATTCCATGAAAACAATTTCTCCAGGCCCAAAAGGACGGGCTATCAGGAGACTGCCAAACTGAGAGGGTCACTTTTTTCCCCACTAGACAAGCTTTACGTAGAAGCATACGTGAACCAAGATCTCGTATCCGGATCGGTGAAATACACCCAAATACCAGCCAGAGAGGGGTAATTGGAAAAACAACATTTAGCAAATCAGCCATGTAATCCGCCACTTTGCGCCAAAAGCGCTGTATAAAAGGGCAGGTCCAAAATACATGGGAGAAAGTCCCCATAGCATTCCCACAACGGGGACAGCTAGCTGAGGAGGCTATAGTTAATTGAAAGGCCACTAGTGGCGATACATAGGCTGGACTTAAAAATTTAAATTGTAACTCTCCTTAGTACATATTGGCTGAGATCCTGGAAATATGCCTAAAGCATGTCTTCAAGATGGTCTGAGTAATAACAAAATCACCATTCCTGTTCCAGGACGTTTCCAAGGTTGAACACATATCCACCTCAGCACGCTTTTGTAGTTGCTTGTAATACATGGACAAAGATGGGGCCTTGGCCTTTTTGAAACAAAAAACCCCGTCTAAGGTGTGGAACACTAAGGGATCGAAATAAAAGGCAGGAAGTGCCCGTAAGTAATAGGGGTGTGCATTCGTTTTGAACTTATATGTAAAACGCTACTTTTTTTTTTTTTTTAACTTAAAAAAGTGATGAGGCGAAAACGATCGGATTTCCAACCTTTCAACATAACTATGTTGAATACGTTGGCCAGCTTGGGGGGGCCTCCTGACCTCCCCAAGCTGGCCAAAAGTTCCGTTTGTGTCCAACGAGGGGTCTGGGAGTGGAACCGCGGTGGACCACGTGATGGCCGCGTCACTCGTGACGCGGCCGTCACGTGCTCCTGACCCCCCCCAAGCTGGTTCCGCTTATTTAGGGAACCGGTGCACGTATGGACATAGACTCAACTTATGGAATTCTCCATATGTCCATATTGACCGAAATTGACCCCCCTTTTCGACTTATGGACTTATGAACATAAACTTTTTGTCTGCACATCCCTAGTAAGTAATGTACAATTTGAATGTATGGGAAAGTGTGTGTAATTCCGAAACCATACAGAGCTTGGAAGTCCTTAAAGGAAATTATGTCCCCTGCACTTATCCATAAATGACCTAAGTGTGTAATACCTCTGCCCTCCCAAACCCTGAAATATGTAGATTGGGAGCCCGGGGTAAAATCAGGATTCCCCACTACAGGGAGAAAATAAGCACATAGGGCGGGTAACTTTAAAAGCTTCATCAGCCGCCGCCATGTCTGTCTGAGCGGGCGTACCAAAGCTGTCTGCGTAAGAAAAGATGGAAGAGAAGTAGCCCCAGATCGGACAGCATAAGCCAGAGCCACTGAAGCCATCAAAGCGGCATCTGCATATAACGGGGTATTACTCAGACCATCCAGCAACCAGTCTCGAATTAGCCTAAGATTACAGGCCAAGTTGTAGGCAGCCAAGTCAGGCACTCCCAGTCCACCTCTACCCCACCTCGCCTTCAACCAGGATAACGGAATACGAGCCTTCCCTCCCCTCCGTAGTGCGCCATCTAGTCATTGGAGATCTACCCGCTTTAGGACAATCGGGAGATTTTGAAGAAGATAAAGCCATTGAGGCAATATAGTCATTTTAAATAAATTGACCTGACCCGTTAGAGAAAGAGGCAATTTATTCCAAGTGGCCAAGTGACCAGTGATAGTCCACAGCATCTGAGTAATATTAGCCTGATAAGCACGTTCAGGATCTGCCGGTAGGTACACTCCAGATAAGATAGGGAATCCTTGGCCCAGTGCAGGGGAAAAGATCCTGACCAACGGGTTGGAAGAGTAGGTGGATATGCTAATACAGAGGATTTAGACTCATTCAAACATAACCCAGAGAACTTTCCAAACTTCCAAATTGTATTCATTAATGGGGGCAAGGACCTTAATGGGTCAGTTATGAAAACCAACAGGTCGTCCGCGAAGGCCACCCCTTTAAAAATTTGTGAGCCAAAACGCACACCCCGAATAACATGACTATGAAGGATAGCTAATAGAAGAGGTTCTAATTGCAATTTAAACAATAAGGGTGATAACGGGCAACCCTGCCTAGTGCCTCTGGCCACCACAAAGGGCTCCGATTGTGCGCCATTGGCCCAGATACCCGCTCGCGGATCCGCGTATAGTAACCGCACTGCTTGAAGGAAGAGACCATCAAACCCCATTTTCCCTAGAATGAAAAACAAGTATCGCCATTCCACCCAATCGAATGCTTTTTCAGCATCGAAACTGATAACCAGATGGGGGTTGTCCATCTGCCGACAAATAGTCTGGGCAGCCAGTACCCGGCGAATATTGGCTAGAACATACCGTTGATGAACAAAACCAACCTAATGGTCACCTACCAGGAAAGGCAAAATAGGAGCCAAGCGTTCAGCCAATATTTTTGCCAATATTTTATGATCTAGATTTAACAATGACATCGGGCGGTATGATTCCGGCATAAGAGGGTCTTTGCCCGATTTAGGTATAAGAATAATTAGGGCTAGATTGTCATGAATGGGAAAGGAACCATACTTTATCAACTCTGAAAAACCCGCAGCTAAGGGGCTTGCTATCTGGTCCACCACAGTCTTAAAAAATTCTGCTGTAAAGCCATCAGGTTCTGGCGCCTTAAAATTAGGCAGGCCACTTATGACCTTACCAACCTCCTCTTCCAGAATAGGCTGATTAAGCAACGCCTGTTGATCCAGAGTCAGAGAGGGGAGAGGCAGTTTGGAGCAATAGCTAGCACTAGTCTCTTCCGTCCCTCCTTCAGAAGTATATAAGGCTGAATAGAAGTCCTGAAACCCTTCCAAAATGCCAGGGGTATCTCAAGCCACCTTAGTGGGTGCCGTCCGCAGTGCTGGAATAAACTGATTAGACTGTGTAGACCGGATCAAATTAGCCATCATACGCCCAGTTTTATTACTATATTGATAAAGATGAAACTGATAGAATAGGAAACTCTTCTTCGCCCACTGATGTAAAAGGGAATTGAGAGCCGATTGTAAAGAACAATATGCAACCCGTGCTTCCTCGCCCCCTCCTGCAGCCAATCGGATCCTAGCCCCGTGTAGTTGCCCACTTAACGTTAAAATACGCCTATCCAAAACCCGTTTATGGTGAAAAACATAAGATATAATATTCTCCCTTAGAACTGCCTTAGCCGCATACCAAAACAAGACCGGCTGAGAAGTATGAGACTGGTTAAGAGACATATAGTCTGCCCATTTAGTCCGCAGATAATCCCGAAATTTCGTATCATTAGATAAATAATAGGGATAGTGCCATAAATTCGCTGATGAATGACCACCTGTAAAATGAAAGTCATCCCAAACGGGAGCATGGTCAGAGATAACAATATTGTCAATCCTGGCAACTGTTACCAAAGGAAATGCGTGATCACTAATCAAAAAGTAGTCAATCCGTGAGAGGGATGCATCTGCTCGAGACATATGCGTAAAGTCCCGACCCATTGGGTGGAGTAAGCGCCATACATCCAACAGATGGAGTGTATGTTCCAACAATTGAGGACCTCTGCCGATACCCCATTCCCATGTACGTTAAGCAGAAGCATCCAGTGTGGCATCACAGATAGTATTGAAGTCACCCCCAATAATCAAAATCTCATTGAGATAAGGGATTAAATGAGAATAAAGTCCACAAAAAAAATTTGGGCTATAAATATTAGGGGCATAGATGTTGCATAAGACAACAGTCTGACCATATAATTCCAAAACCAAAATAAGATAACGGCCCTGGGGGTCCACTATTTCTTTGGTGATTTTAATAGGAAGCTTCTTATGTATCAGGATAGCAACGCCTGCGGACCTCGAGGAGGCCGATGCACAGCACACCTCCCCCACCCAGTTGTGGCGCAGTTTAGCATGTTCTGCCGCAGAGGGATGGGTCTCCTGCAAGTAGGCCACCAAGGTCGCTTTTTTCTTCAACAGGGAAAGTATTTTAGAGCGCTTGACAGGTGAATTTATCCCACAGACGTCCCAAGAAACAAACTTGTGTGATTACTCAGTGTTTAACCCAAGAGGATAATTTGAAGGCTGAAATGCAAAACAACGTGGCTGAAGCCCCCCCCAGCTAGGGCTCCCCCAACTTTCTCCTTCTCAGTGGAACACCTGACTGTAAACAGAAATGAAAAAAACAAGACGGTGGTATACATCTTCCTCCACATGTATTGCAAGTTCCTTTTTGCCCTGTGTATCCTCTCCCCTTTCTTCCCCCCCAAACAATTCCCCCCCACTCCCCACTCCCCCCAACCAGCTGACTCCCCTCTCAACCCTTCCCATCTCTACCCTCCCAAGTCTTCAAGACTAGTCCCCTGACCACCTTCCCTCAGCCCAACTCCCTGCTCTTCCATAACGGAAGCGGTAGATCACGTATAGATGTGCCCATGACCTCGCCCCACCATCCCCCTCAAGCATATACTAATGAAACATAGCCTTGAACATCAAACAAATAGATACCACTGTAAGAGCCCCTAGGCCAGAGAAAAAAAAGCATCTAAACCTAGGTAACCAAGTAAGTGTCCTATAACCAGTCTGAAAAAAAAATCCATCAGGGAAACAGTTCAGTACATAGCCAGGCCCCACCAAAAAACAAACTTAGGGCCTTAACATTATAAGTCTCACGTGTAATCTCTAGAAACTATCCTAGAGATATGGTCCCCTAATATTCCTGAAATAATCCATCCAAAAACAAAGGTTCCACTAATTGTGGAAGCTAAGTCAGTACCAAAAAAAAGAATAGCATTATTTATACCAAGTCTAAACGCTGAATCAGGATGACTTTGAGGTATGAAGGCATTCCCCATGCTGCTGGCTCCTACACAATACCCCAGAAGGCAGCTACTCAGAGCCAACCCCCTGGGGATACTCATAGGGCGCCTAATCCAAATGTGAAATCTTGAGAAAATTATAAAAAAAATCCAAGAGTGAAGAACAAAAGTGAGCTCAGGTTCGGACCAGTACTGTGCAAGTCTTATAATTCCCTTACTCCCATCCGACACCAAGCCCAGGTCAGAGACATGTGACAGTTAGTTGAAAAAATCCACTTTAGGAATCCAGTGAGTCCACAAAAGTCCGAGCCAGCTCCACTGTATCAAAAATGTGAACCTTATCCTTGTTCCAGATCCGCAAGCAGGCCAGAAACATAAGCACAAATTTGATACCCCGGTTGTGCAAGGTGGAGCAAATGGGTGAAAAACCCTGCCTGGCCTCTGACACTGAAGCTGAGAAATCCTGAAAAACTCTGATGGGATGTGATTGATAAAGCAATTCCTGTTTCGAGTGTGATGCCCTCCAGAGCTCTGCCTTGTGAGCTGAATTTAAGATTTTGGCTTTGACCAGCCAAGGATGCTGGTGAAGATCTCGTTCCCAGCCGATGAGTGCGCTCCACCACAAGCTTCCCCTGTAAGTGAGGCAGGGCAAGCACCTCTGGGAGTCAGGTCTCCAAAAGTGAGCACAGGGAGCACTCCTCCACCGCCTCCGGAAAGCCCAGGAACCACAAATTATCGCGTCGGACTCTGTTTTCCAGCTCGTCGACCTTAAGCTGAAGAGCTTGTATATTTTTATCCCCGGCCGCCATTTTAGCATGTGTGACCCCCACAGCATCCTCCAGCTCAGAAATCCTTGCCTCTGCTGTTTCCAAATGTGGGGGGAGCGCCGCCAGCGAGTCCCGAACCTCCCCAAGCTGAGTGGTGATCTGTGACAGCTTTTCCTCTAAACCTTCACGAACCGCAACTTTTATTTCTGCGGGAGGGAGACTCACTTTCCACCGCGACCGCCATCTTGGATTCGGGTGCTGACACTTTTTCTTTTTCCTTTTTATTAGTCTTAGCCGTCATCGATGGCCGCGATTTTCCTCGAGCCTGGACCACGGACATTCACCCTGTCCCCGATGATGTTTAACTTTTGATAGTCTGGTAATTTCGCAGTCAGATAAGGTGTGATTGGCGGGGCGAGTCTGGAGCCTGGAAGAAACGCGACCTTCCGGCTACCACATCACGTGATCTCCCTGGCTGACCTTTTAAATGCTTCTTTAGTCAGTAGTTCTGGAGGATTGGAGACAGGCAGATATGTTCCTTTTCACAAAAGTGGAGGCAAGCAGGAGGCTCGGAATTACAGGCCAGTCTAAGAAAATTAACTGAATCATTGCTAAAATAGAGGATAACACAGTTTCTGGAATCCAGTGGAATATGAGATTTGAGGCAGCATGGTATTTCCAGAGGTAGGTCATGTCAGAAATATGTGAATAATTGCTATGATGGGTGACTAGAGGAGTTGGATCATGGGAGAGCATTAGATGTAGTATACTTGGATTTCAGTAAGTCCTTTAGCACAGTTCTGCAAAGGCAACTTATAAATAAAATGAGAACCCTTGGTGTGGGTCCTAAAGTGACTGACTGGCATACCTGGAATCTCTCCGAATTTTGCCTGGATACTCAAGAATTAGCAATAATTACCTGGGTCTCTAGAAACATTAAAAAGCTCCTGACCTCTTTGTTTACAGTTTCTGTCACTCCCCCTTCAGCAAACATGCAGGGAGCAAGAGAGGAGGGGTTCAGCCTGGAGCACACATATTGCAGGCAGCAAGTGGGGAGAAACTGATGGGAGGCTGCAAAACACAAAACTTAGCCTGCAGCTGTGATTCCAGGATTTGGGACTCAAGCTGAGGAGAGAGTGAGGGAGCATAAAACAGGGAGCAGTAACTTATAGGTGAGTGGGAGAAAAGACAGTGCTGGAGTCAGGGAAGGAGGGAGGAAGGGGATGAGTTCTGGGTGTAAGGGAGGCAGAAATGCTGGTATTGGCAGTGAGAGATTGTGGTTTAGCAGGGAATGGATGGGAGAACAGAGAAAGTTGATACTGTATGCATTATTCCTTCCTCCCCTCCCCACTGCTAATGAACAGCAATCTCAAGGTGACCACAACTTAAAAGTTCCCAGGTTTGCTGATTAAGGTTGAGTGGGAGGTGACAACGGATAGTGGTAACTGGAGCTCAATGTGAGGAAAGGGGCATTACTAAAGGTGTTGGTGTACCACAGGGTTGGCTCTTAGAGTAGTCATTTTCAACATTTTCATAAGGATTATTGGGAAAGGTTTGTCTTTTTATGGATGATCCAAAAATCTGAAAACAGGGTAGACAGCCTAGAAGATATGAAAAATATGAGGAAGGATTTAATGAAGATTGAGGAATGGTCTAGAGTCTGGCAGCTAAGATTTAATGCTGAAATATGCAGTCATGCGTATGGGTTGCATAAATCCAAGGGAGCTAGGGGTGAAATTCTTCTCTGCAGAAGGCACATTCAGGATCTTGGGGTAATTGCATCTGATGATCTCAAGGTAGCTAATAGGGATGTGCAGACAAAAAGTTTATGTTCATAAGTCCATAAGTCGAAAGGGGGAGGGTCAATTTCGGTCATTATGGACATATGTAGAATTCTGTAAGTTGAGTCTATGTCCATACGTGCACCGATTCCCTAAATAAAAATTTAAACCTCTCACCCTCCTTAATCCCCCCCCAAGACTTACCAAACCTCCCTGGTGGTCGAGCGGGGAGTCAGGACGCCATTTCTGTATTCCTTTGCGAGGAGCACGTGACGTCGGCGTCACGTTGGAGTGACACGGACATCACGTGATTCCCCGCGTGTTCGCTCCGGGACCCTCGTTGGACACAACCGGAACTTTTGGCCAGCTTGGGGGGGTCAGGAGGCCCCCCCAAGTCTTGGGGGGGGCCTCCTGACCCCCAAGTCTTGGGGGGGGCCTCCTGACCCCCAAGTCTTGGGGGGGGATTAAGGAGGGTGAGGGGTTTAAATTTTTATTTAGGATCAACAATCGCGATTTCCAACGTATTCAACATAGCTATGTTGAATAAGTTGGAAATCCGATCGTTTTCGCCTCATCACTTTTTTAAGTTAAAAAAAAAAAATTACGTTGCGTTTTACATATGCGGTCAAAACGAATGCACACCCCTAGTAGCTAAACAGGTGGATAAGGTGACAGCAAAAGCCAAAGAAATGCTTGAGTGCATAGGGAGAGGAATGGTCAGCAAAGGAGGTGATATTGCTTCTATATAAGTCCCTTAAGAACATAAGAACATGCCATACTGGGTCAGACCAAGGGTCCATCAAGCCCAGCATCCTGCTTCCAACAGTGGCCAATCCAGGCCATAAGAACCTGGCAAGTACCCAAAAACTAAGTCTTTTCCATGTTAGACCTCATTTGGAATACTGGAAACCGCACCTTCAAAAGGATATGAACAGGATGGAGTCCTTTACCCTTTATGCCCAAAATATCACTACTTAGTAGGGTAATTTGTCACTCCAGTCCTGTGCTAGCGCACACTATTAATAAATGGCATTGGTTTGCCGGTTCTTGGGCCTTTCTTATGAAAAGCTATCACCGTTAGTTCCTCTTTACAAGAATGTTACTACAGGGGGATGTACTTTCAATATCAATTTAAGGAAAGGTGAGATAGGGAATTAAAAATTATAGACTAATTGGGGAAGATAGTTTTGGAGACCTTCAGCAGGAATTTGACTTGTCTAATGATTCATTACAATGATATTTACAACTTAGGGAAGCAGTCAATGAGTTAAGGGACTTGAACCATCCCCTATGGGAAATGAATTTGATGAAGAATTTTTTGAATGAGGATAGACCTCCCATTAAGGGTATTTCAGCCATATATTGGGGTATCATTCATGCTAGATATGGTAAGGGTACACCCTCCCAACTTAATTAACAGGTGGAATGAGGACCTTGGGCTAAATTGAACTGAAGGTTCTTGGAAAACAATATGGCAAAAGGCACACCAACTGTCTGTATGTAGCAGGAGAGTTGAGTTTAATAAACTCTTTCTGGAGGTGGCTATAAGGTGCTGGAGAGGGTGTGGGGACCTGATACTTGTTTTCATATGTGATGGCATTGTCTGGAGATAAAATGCTTCTGGGTGGATGTAACTTAGGTATTCTCTGACATTATTGAGAATGGAATAAACATGACCCCCCTTTTAAGCTTGCTGGCATGTTGGGATTTATTTATTTATTTATTTATAACTTTTATATACCGACATTCAAATGAATATCACATCGGTTCACATACAACTGGGAAACCAAAAAACTAGTAGGGAGAAAGGAAGGATAAAGTTACAATTAACAGGGGATCCTAAAGAAAGGGGAGAGAATGTGGAACGGTCTAAGGGACCAAGTGAGAGTAATAGCAGGAAGGATACAGCGAACTTACAATTTTGTTGAGATAGCAACTATATTACATAATATATTACAAAAACTGTATGACAGTCAAAAGGCCTAGTGGTTGCAGCAATTGTTAAGACAATGTATAATGTTTGGGATGGGTCATTTATTTCTTGACAAGATAAGCCATTGGTTGCTCAACTTTTCATAGCAGCAAAGTTCACCATAGCGACTTTCTGGAAATTCACTCCAAATATGGAGCACTGGCTTCATCAGTATAGAGAAAGAGAGCATACATTGAGTTGTCTCAATACAATCTGAAAAGAGAAAAGTTTAAGGCAATGTTACTTGGAATTTTATAAGTAAGCAGTATATGTATTTGTCTCTGTACAAATTAACTATTGCTGGGGAGCTTGTATTGGATTCATGCTGGCCTTGTTGCTCTATTTTGCTTTTTGTGTTTTGTTACATGCCAATTTTCCATAAATAAAAAGTTTATAAAAAACAGGACAGTCAGTCCAGAGGGTGACTTCTGAAATAGTTGGTGATCTTCATTGGAAAGCATATAAGGGCAGACTTAAATATATGTACTCTAGAAGAAAGGTGAGATAAGGGTGATATGATAGAGATTTTTAAATACCTCAGAGGTATCAATGCACAGAGGCGAGTCACTTTCAGTAGAAAGGAGACTCTGGAATGATGGGTCATGGAATGAGGGTGAAAGGAGTAGACTGAGGATTAATCTAAGGAAGTATTTCTTTATACAGTATTCAATAAAAACCTCATGTGCTTTCATCTCTTAAAAAAAAGAGAGCCTTCAAATGTTTATGGAAAGTTGCAACATCTTCCATGGTATGTAAGGTTTCAGTAAAGGGATTCCAAAGTATTGGACCTATAGAGAAAAAAGCTGTCTCTTAATAGGCAGGTAGATTTAACAGAAGGAATCTCCAGCAATGATTTCCCTGAGGCCCTCAGATTTCGTGAGGGAGTATAAAATTCAAGAAGACTTGCAAGATAAGAAGGGCCATTGCAATTTAAAACCTTAACAACTAAACCTAAAATTTTAAATTTCACTCACTGATATTCGAACATCCAATACAACACTTTTAGCAATGGGATATATGCTTCCATTAGTGACCCCTGGAAAAATTTTTATATTTATAAAATGTATTGAAATATATATGCTGAATTATCTGTTAGTTGCTTTGAGCAGTATTGTTATTGGAAGAGCAGGGTACAAATCTAATAGATAACAGAGAATGCAAATTAGATAAGCTTGCAATTGAAATGTAGACCAGCATTTTTGGCTTCCTGTCATTTGTTTGCACTAATGCATGCAGGTACTTACTGCAGTTTCCCTGCCTTTATCTGTATGGGACCAGTATCATCCAAGCCTCTTTGCATGTCTGAAAAGGAAAGATTATGAGCATGCATACTGTAATGATTTTGAAAATTCATTGCATGACTCAGACCCAAATTTGACCCTCCCACCTCCCATGCACTCTGTCTCTGCTTAACTGATGAATAGCATTTCTTTTTGTTTTAATTTGTCCAATCTTCCCAAATATCTATTTGCAGCAGCTTCCGCAAATCAAGCCCCACGACTTGCCCTTCTGGAAAACTTCTCCTTAAAGAGCCATTTATCTGACTTTCAGGAATTTTGCAGAACAGAGAGGCATATGTGTGGGGACAACATAAACAAGAAACAAGTCACAGCAAAATATCAGAGGGAGGGCAACCCTTTCAGAGGAGATAGGTCTTACCCTTGAAACAATGCCAGATATGATATCCACCCTAGCTCAGTTACAAGGTTATGGTAAGTGCTTGCAAAACTATCTTGCATATGCCGCTGTTAAAAGCTTCCTAAAACTCTAAAAGTGACAAGTTTATATAGAAAAATAATAAGATATTATTTTCTTTGTCTGACTTGATCTGTTTGCTTAATGGTATCAGTTGCTATTTTTCCCCTTCTCAGAAACCTCATGGTGCTATTATGACTGCCTGATCTTCTCTATGAGGAATAATAATTGGATGCCTGCTTGCAAACTGATATTGTTTATGTTCCTGGCCAAAATTACAATGTGCTTTTGTATTTAACCTTCTCATTAGAAGAGCTTAATATAGTCAAACTGGAAGACCACATTTTCATTGTATTTAACTGGTGGCCTGTACAGAAACTGAAACTGGCACCTCTCCCCCCCAGTTGCCGCTTTGTGACAGGACTCCCTCCTTCGGCAGTGGCAGTGACTCCAGCACTGTTTACCCTTCTCTCTCTTCCCCATCCCCCACTCTTCTCTTGCTTTGTGTCCTACACTGGTACTCCCTCTAACCTGCTGCCCCCCTGCCCAGAGCGCCCGACATTCCCCTTGTTCTCTCTAGCTTTCTCTTCTCTCTCTCTCCTTTCTTTTCCAGCAGCATCCCCCTCTTTTTTCTCGCTTCCTCTTGTCCTTCCTGCAGGCTGATCCTTCACCTACTACCTCAGACAGAAGCCTCCTTCCTCCTGCACAGCATTCCTGCTTGCAGACGATATATGGAAGGGTACAGGACAGAGAGGGCAATAGTGCCCCCCCCCCACCCCCCTCTAAGCTCGGCGCCCTGTGTGGCCGCACAGTTTGAGCACCCCAAAAACTAATCTGATTAGAATGACTTGATAGCTCAAAGTATTCTCCAGTAGGGATGTGAATCGGTACCGGACTCGTTTCCGGTATCGGGTTCGGGTAAAAACCGCGGGAAATCTTCGTTCCCGCGGTTTTTACCCGTTTAAATCGGCTGTGTCGTGCCAAAAAAAAAAATACACCCTGACCGTTTAAATGTAATTCTTTCTAATCCCCCACTCTCCCGACCTCCCCCCCCCCCAAACTTTTTTAAAGTACCTGGTGGTTCAGTGGGGGTCCAGGGAGCGATCTCCCGCTCTCGGGCCATCGGCTTCCAGTAAACAAAATGGCGCTGACGGCCCTTTGCCCTTAGCATGTGACAGGGTATCCGTGCCATTGGCCGGCCCCTGTCACATGCTAGGAGTAATGGACGGCCAGCGTCAGAAAAGCGATTCATATCCCTATTCTCCAGTGATAATGAAGCAAGATAGCTCTGTTAAAATTGGAAACAACCTATCTGCCTCATACCCCCTACAACAAGGAGTCCCGCAAGGCTCATCACTTTCTTCGACCCTCTTCAATGTTTACCTCACACCTCTCTGCCACCTCCTCTCAGACCTTAAACTCAAATTCTACCTCTATGCTGATGATGTACAGATCATCATTCCCATTCACAACTCTATATCTGATGCCCTGGAACACTGGGAAAATTGCCTAGCAGCTATCAACGCCCTCCTCACCAACCTTCAGCTTGCACTCAACACAAATAAAACAGAACTCCTCCACATCTCCTCGCATCCCCCTGACCTCCCGCCTAACGACCCTAAACTTAACCTCCTTACTGCTCAACCCTCCGTTAGGGACCTCGGAGTCCTCCTCGATCCCAATCTCAGTATGAAACCTCACATCAATTCCATCCTCAAAGCCGGTTTCTTCAAACTCAATGTTCTAAAGAAACTCAGACCCCTGCTCTACACCCATGACCTCCGTACAGTGATTCAAGCCACCCTCACCTCCAAACTTGATTACTGTAATGCCCTCCTCTTAGGGCTCCCCCTATCTTCGATAAAACCCCTCCAACTATTGCAAAATGCTACTGCAAGACTCATCACGAACACACGCAAACACGACCATATTACCCCCATCCTTAAGGACTTACATTGGTTCCCCATCCTGTCCCGCATACACTACAAAACTTTGACCATAATACACAAATCCATCCACACCCACAACTCAAACTGGCTCGACCTCCCATTCACCGCCTCCTTTTCCACCCGAGCCACCAGATCCACCAACAAAGGCACCCTACATGTTCAATCCTTGAAAACAGCTCATCTCTCCTCCACCCGCGACCGTGCCATCTCAATTGCCGGTCCAGCCCTCTGGAACTCCCTACCTGTCCACATGCGCCTTGAACCCTGTGCAATCAAATTCAAAAAGAAACTAAAAACACTTCTGTTCAACCATGCCTACACAGAATAGCTTTCCCTCCCCCTCCGCAGAATAGCTTTCCCTCCCCCTCCGCAGCCCCCCCCCCTCTAGGTGACCGCCCTCTCCTTATATTAAGGAGATATTCAATGTAAATTGTAAATTGTTAATTGTTATTCTCTCGTTATGACCTTCTTGTTTTCTATCCTTCATTCTGCCTATTGGTTATCCCCGCGCCCAGTTACTATCCCTGTTGAAATGTACTTTCCAACCTTGCAGTTATTATGTGAACCGGTATGATGTCCCCACAAATACCGGTATATAAAAGTTTCTAAATAAATAAATAAAGATACAATAAGATACATCAAGAAACTTACTGCTGCTTAATGCATATTGAAATTAACAAATCACTTCCTCTTTTGAGATGGTGTGTGACTGAACGTTTCATGGATCACCATATCACACAATGGTGTAGACATTTAAAATCCATTTAGTCTTATAGCTTGGGGGGGTCCTCAGTATTCCCGTATTTACAAATAGCCCACTATTTGAATGCCATACCTGCTGTATTTCGACATCAGAATATATTCCAGAAGTTAGGGCAGATTCTTCAACTGGTTAAATCATCCACCCCTTCCCTCTCTTTTTATTATAAACAACTGTGTCAGGTTGGGCGGGTGGACATTTACACTACACTTGCTGACTGGTGGACGGGGGAGGGGGAATTTGTTGTTACTACTTCAATCTTGCATGTTTGTTTCTGTCGAGTGGCCAGGATTTCGCACAACTCCTATTATAGAGAGCTACAATATAAATTTTTAGGGAGGGCTTACATTTCTCCGCAGATGGCGTATCGCCAGCGTCTTAATACTACTGATGCCTGCGGCCATTGCCCACAGGCTACTGGCACATTGTCCCACGTTTTTTGGGCTTGCCTGGCTAGCCAGCTCCTTTGGATGAAAATTGCGAAATATCTGGCCACCATATTAACCCTTTTTATTCCAGTGGTGCCTCTGTGGCTTCTTTTTGATTGTATACCGCCTCTCCGGATACGAGACCCCGGAACCCGTCTACTGCTACAAAAAGCTAGTCTGGTGGGGAAACGAGTGATTCTTCTGGAATGGAGAGAAGTGGAGCCACCATCATTTTGGACCTGGACAAACCTTTTTTATTCGCTTATGCACATGGAATATCTATCGTCTCGCAGTTCATCCCAACACAGGAGTCGTTTTTTGGCTGCTTGGGAGCCCTATATTCAGACTCTTCCTCATCGGGCCCTCAGTCGATTGCTCAACTACTGAATACCTTCATCTCTGGGTTATGTTGCTTGGTCGTGCACGGGTTGGGATGTCTGGTAGCACGTTTAACTACTTTTTCACTAAGCATGGTGGTTTTTTCTCATTTGTTTCCATATGTCTCTCTAGGCTTTCGTTCAGAGACTTATGGGATGGGGGGAGGGGAAGGGGTTACAGTTGGGGGAAGAAGGGGTATGTATTGTATGACTTGTCAGCTTGGTTCGAACTGGGGGGTGCCGCAGTAACACGCACCCCTCAGTATGTCTGTTAATTTATTCTTGCAAAACTCAATAAAAAACATTTACACATAAAATCCATTTAGACAGATAACTTGTGATTCTCTTATCCGGCTAAATCATAGCCGGATATGTTGTTATCTGGCTATAATTTACCCAGATAAAAAAGGGGTGTTTGGGAGGCATTCCGGGGAGCTGTCCTGATATCCAGCTAACGTAGCCAAATATCGGGTATATCTGGCTAAGTTAGTCACATAACTTTAGACCTGCTGGAAGCTAATGGAGATGTCCATTGTAGTTGTCTAGCAATGGCAGAAGTGTCCCCAGAAGTGCCGGGCCCAGATCGCGGTTGCAGGCTATCATGATACTGGCCATCAACTTTAAATAAAGGTACTGGGCAGGGGGTGGGTGGAAGAAGGGAAAGGGTTGGGGTAGGCATTGGGGGAGTGATTCAGAGGGCCACTAAATTTAAAATTTGCACATCTAAGGGGAAGTTGGAGCAGTGGGTGGGGGAGGGTGTTCTCCCGACGCTATTACATTTTTATTTTTATGAAATGGGCCATATTTGGGGGAGGAAAGGTTGGCCCCAGAGGGCCTTTGTAACTTGGGTGGGAGGAAGGCAGGCAGACAGGCTGAATTGGGATTTTTTTTTTCTTGAGCTTAATTTAACCAGATATATTCTTTTTTTAATATATCCGGTCAAGTCTCAAGTTATATGGCTAACCATAGTCAATATAATCAGAAGAGGAAAGCTTACACATTTATTTATTTATTTTCACCAAAATATTTTATAAAGAATGTGTCCATAAATTAAAAACACACACTCACACTCATTCACTCATTAAAATGCTAACAGCAAGGATACACAAAAGACCAGCATATACCCGTATTCACAGTGTCTACTATAACTTTGTAAACATGATTCCCTGTGGTAACCTCCACTTACAATCTATCCAAGACTACATATATTTATACATATTTTCAAAAAGGCTGGTATCTCCTGTGTGGCCTCCCTTCATAACAAATTTCCAAATTTAAAGTTGGTTGAATCGATGTGGTCAACCCAACAAGTGGCCCTTGTTTCACACTCGTTTGCTTCCTCAGGGGGACTGCAACCACTGAATAAATGTTTATGCCAATAGCTCACCAGGCCAACACCCTTAAATTTTCAGCCTCTACTCCAAGTATGTTCACAACTTTTCAAAACGGATCCTTTTTGCACTAGAACCATGACATCTTCAAAAATGTTTATATTACAAACTCAGGGAGTAAAGCGATGGCGCATTACCGAATTGATGTTTAACCAAGGGATTGTTACCTGTTGATTTGAGATGGGTGAAGAGAAGCCATTCCTGAGTTTGTAATATAAAAATTTTTGAAGATGTCATGGTGCTAGTGCAAAAAGGATCAGTTTTGAAAAGTTGTGAACATACTTGGAGTAGAGGCTGAAAATTTAAGGGTGTTGGCCTGGTGAGCTATTGGCATAAACATTTATTCAGTGGTTGCAGTCCCCCTGAGGAAGCAAACGAGTATGAAACAAGGGCCACTTGTTGGGGTTGACCACATCGATACAACCAACTTTAAATTTGGAAATTTGTTATGAAGGGAGGCCACACAGGAGATACCAGCCTTTTTGAAAATATGTATAAATATATGTCGTCTTGGTTAGATTGTAAGTGGAGGTTTCCACAGGGAATCATGTTTACAAAGTTATAGTAGACACTGTGAATACGGGTATATGCTGGTCTTTTGTGTATCCTTGCTGTCAGCATTTTAATGAGTGAATGAGTGTGAGTGTGTGTTTTTAATTTATGGACACATTCTTTATAAAATGTTTTGGTGAAAATAAATAAATAAATGTGTAAGCTTTCCTCTTCTGATTATGTGATAAAGGCTATATAGAGGAAATTGTTCTAATTACCCAGTGTATGTACCTTGTATGGTAATCATAGTCAATAACTTTATACATAACCGGTGGAATTAAAAAAGAATATCCAGTTATGCGTAATGTTATCTGGCTATGGCTAGTCAGATAACTTTAAACAAGTATATTATTTAGCAGGATGTTTATCCAACTGAATATACGGGACAAGTTATCCGGCTACTTGTAACCGGATAACTTGTCCACTAAACATCCTACCGAATATGGATCATAAAATTTTTTATATGCATTCATTTGTTGTCCTTCCTCAAATTAACTATAAACAATTTGCAAATAGACAATGAATAGAGGTTAGAGGTTTCCGCCAGTCACTGCAGTCACTGATTGTTTACTATTCTTAGACCTTGAAATCTAAATGGAATAATGCTCAGAATGATAGAAGGATGCTTGCTTTGGTAACTGGGGTTAAAAAATTCCACAACTACATGTATGATTGGGCTTTTGAAATCCATACTGACCTCAAGGCTCTGTTGGGATATTCTCCAAAGACAAGCATAGCCTTCTGCTCTTGTCACCATAGATGCAGCATTTGAATAATATACTGAAATCCTATGACTACATTGGTGTACAAGGCTGGGCAAAGCAATTGCCCATGCTGACATCTTGAACTGCCTGGCCTGCCACTATGGGTAGAAGACTTTATTGTTCTACTTCTGGCTAAGGTTTTGATGCTAGAGATTCTTCCTGATGCTCCCCACCAGGATGTTTTTAGCTGTTATTTCTTTTTATCACGCTACTGAATTTCTATGCTATGATTTAATTGTATACCATTGTGAAGGCTTTGCTGATGTGACGGTCTAAAAAAACAATAAACTAAAACTATAAACTATAACTGACCAGATAGTTTGACTGACTGCAATGGACTTCTGTCCTGGCTTGTATCCTGAACTGGACATGACGGGGAGGGTAAAGTGATAAACTGCATAAGAACTTCAGATCATTTTCTAGGAGGCAGCATGAATTATCAGCCCATAAGGAATGTCTTCTTTGAGAAAACCATGTTGTTATTTCAAAATAAGATCATTCTAACAAATTAAATTGCTACATATTCTGGAATTGTGCATATGAAAGGAAATTGCCAGTGCTACATTGGTGCATGGGATGAATGCTCACATAAACTGGTTGTCAAGGGATGCAAAACATGCCAGAAGTCTAGCACAACCTGTTGTGGAGCGCTAGGAGAGCGGTCCCACTTACCAAGAGATGTATGTTCTTGGACCACGGCTCGACCCCAGAGGAATTCCGAAGAGGTGCCACGGTAGGCGAGGCATGCCCGAGCATGGGCTGGATGGGAGCGAGGCTGGGCAGAAGACTGGAGATACTGACCCTCCTCCGGACCTGCACGCTTCAGAAGACCAACAACGCAATGATGGTCTTATGAACAGTCCTCCAACCGTTCAAAGCCCTTTCGGACCTGCCGCACGGTATGGCAAGAAGCGGCAGGCTGGATGGAGGCCAGGCAGCGGAGACCGGAACATGGAGATTCAGACGAGACTCAGGGACTAGGTACTTGGATGCACAGACGTAGACTCAGGCACAGACGTAGACTCAGGAACAAGATACTTGGCTTTCAGAAGATTCAGGAACAAGGTACAAGGTTTGCATCATGAAGTGCCCTACTCAGCCCGCCAGTGGGGCTGGTCACGGACCATGACATAGCTTGCCGCGAGGTACCAAGCATGCAGAAGTCTCAGGAACAAGGTACTTGGTTTTCAGAAAACTCAGGAACAAGGTACAAGGCTTGCATCATGAAGCGCCCTACTCAGCCCGCCCGTGGGGCTGGTCGCGGACCACAACATGGCTTGCCGCGAGGTACCAAGCATACAGAAGACTCAGGAATGAGAAACCAGGGGTTCAGGAGAGCAAGACAGGATCATGGACTTCAGGATCAGGAGAAGCAATATCAGAGCTGGGTCACGGATATCAGGAACAAATCTGGACTGGAACACAGATACTGGATCAGGAGACAGACCTTAGGACTGGAACATAGACATCTGGAACAGCAGGTGAGCATCAGGACTGGAACATATCAATAGGACAAGACGAGGAGCTCCAACGAAGAACAGGAAACACAGGACCTTGAAGAAGTGCTGGAACAAGGACAACTCCTGGAGCGAAGGACAGCAGGATCCCAGGAGTGACCAACTCCTTGCGAAGACAAAGCTGGAATGGACTCTGAGCCCTTTTGTAGGGCTGAAGAGGACAACGCCCAGGGAGGGGTCAGCAGGGGCCACACCTGGCTGGCCCTTGAAGAGGAGGAGAGAGGCACGTGCCCGCGCCTTAGGAAGCTGGATAAAGAGAGAAGCAGGATCCGCTGGTGGCGTCCCCGGCCACGTGAAGGGCCCGAGGGCACAAGGCAGATAGCGGAGCAGCCCTGCCATGGAGCTGAAGGACGGCAGGCTACAGGAGTGGCTCCATGCTGCGAAGGCTGAAGCTGGAAGGACCGGAAGAGAAGAAGAGCTGGCTGCAGGAAGAGCAGAGAGCTGAAGGTGGCTGCAGGCACCGGCAGGGGCGGCCTCCCTGCCGGGCAGGACCCGAGCAGCAGCAGGCACCGGCAGGGATGGCCTTCCTGCCGGGCAAAGACCCCGGCACGGCAAGGACGGCTTTCTTGCCTCTGAAGGACCCTGGGAAAGGCTTCGGTACGTCGGGGAAGGCAAACGCGGCAGCGGAGGAGCCAGCTGCATAGGGGGGCTCCCAGCGGCCCGACCCTGCCGCCCAGGGCTGAAGGCAGCCGGGGAGGAACACGGCAACGGCGTGTTCCTCCCCGGCTGCCGGGGAGGAACACGCCGGCGGCCGGTTGTGTTGCGGTCCTGCCCGCGCTCCTCGCGGGCAGGACCGCAACACAACCTATCAAAATGCATTACCTTCCTTAGGGAAGCGACTAAGAAATTATGGTCAAGAATTCACATTGACTATGCAGATCCATTACAAGGGAAGAACTTCCTTCTTGTGGTAGATACTTACTTGAGGTGGGTCAAGGTATTTGCAGTATTTTCTCAGTTACTGCAACAATTACAGCTTTTTGACAGCTGTTTGAAACTCATGGGCACAATTCTATCAGACAATGGGCTTGCTCTCACATTTGATGACTTCAAGGACTTTGTGCACAGAAACCTCTTTAGGGATGTCACCATTACACCAAGCCAACTGCAGGAAAATAGCTTGGCAGAGCAGATGATGCAGTTGACAAAAGATGCAACAAAGAGAATCATTGAAGGAGTTTCTCCTACTGCTAGGCTTGCCTGGTTCCTCATCTTGCAACATAAGAACATAAGAGAACATAAGAACATAAGAAAATGCCATACTGGGTCAGACCAAGGGTCCATCAAGCCCAGCATCCTGTTTCCAACAGTGGCCAATCCAGGCCATAAGAACCTGGCAAGTACCCAAAAACTAAGTCTATTCCATGTTACCATTGCTAATGGCAGTGGCTATTCTCTAAGTGAACTTAATAGCAGGTAATGAACTTCTCCTCCAAGAACTTATCCAATCCTTTTTTAAACACCGCTATACTAACTGCACTAACCACATCCTCTGGCAACAAATTCCAGAGTTTAATTGTGCATTGAGTAAAAAAGAACTTTCTCCGATTAGTTTTAAATGTGCCCCATGCTAACTTCATGGAGTGCCCCCTAGTCTTTCTACTATCCAAAAGAGTAAATAACTGATTCACATCTACCCGTTCTAGACCTCTCATGATTTTAAACATCTCTATCATATCCCCCCTCAGTCGTCTCTTCTCCAAGCTGAAAAGTCCTAACCTCTTTAGTCTTTCCTCATAGGGGAGTTGTTCCATTCCCCTTATCATTTTGGTAGCCCTTCTCTGTACATGTCATAACTTGTCCAACTTTGGGGCTAATTCTGGCAGAACTGCTTATGGGACACTTCTTAAAAACATGCATAGGCAGTCTTAATCCTGATCTCACTATGGAATTACAACTCAAGCAAGAACAGGACAGACTCCGCCCTAGGCTCTTCTACCATGTGCTGTTTTACACTACAATATCCTTTGTTCATTAGAGTTTATGGAGCTAGACTAAGGTAAGTCCCTGCTTCCATCACCGAGATCACTGGACCCTTGTCATATAATATCCAGACCATTGACAGATTGGGTATCACCACATTGATCCACTGAGAGGCCACTCATTATCAAACATCGAGGTGCCACATGACATTATGGAAGTTCCTAATATGGAGCGCGCTGTCATCCCAGCAGCATCGATTCCTCCTTTAGTTATGGACACGCTCAGCCTGCCAGAGCCACCATCATGTGAATAGGATAATCTTGATTAATCAAGAGTGGAGACTGACATACAGACTGACATACAGACTTCAGAACCACCAGTCGCTTGCTGGATCCTGCAGGAACCTTGGCACAATTGTGGTTGACCCATGCAACCGGATGATTAGGTCACTTAGGAAACAGGGTGCAAGGGCCACGCTAGTTGTAAGGATGTTCAGGTTCTGTGTTAGACAGACTCTTGCGTTTGGGTCCTGTCTTATCTTTTCCTATTTGAGTAACTCCCCACCAAAGTGGGTGTTGGTATAAGTAATAAAAGCTCATTAACGACTGCTAGTGTCACCTAATAGTCTATTCTTGCAGTGGTTCCTCCATAAGCTGATGACCAATAGATGAGGTCTAGAATAGATTGCACCATTGCATCACTGTTTCCAGATTCCTGGCCTCTTTTTGACTAAGATCAAATGTAAAGTCTGACTCGTGAATAGAGGGTAGTCCCTTTTTAGCCTTTGAGCTGAGATTGAGAAGCTGTACGATACAGGGAGTTAATGCTCTGTTACCTGATCCTGATGGGGGCATGAATTTGTTTGGTTCCTGGCCAAACCAGGAGGAATACACCTCCCATTAGAAAAACATGTATTTCTAGATTCCTAGTGCTTAAACCATATGTGTCTGCATTCTGAAAAGTTTTTCTATTGTAATCTAATTTTGTGTATACTATTTTGCTCTATTGTCTTATTTGCTGTCATTGCCCTGTTGATAAATTTAACTTGGCAAAACTTTAAGGGATCATGTCAGGTTGTCCTTGTTTAAAGTATGAAGGTCTGGAAAGTTCCCAGTTTGTTAAGGTCAGCACATATTTTCGGCAGAACATTCTCCATGTTAGGTTCCAGCCCCAGAGAAATTACATTGGAAATTTAAGTCCTTCCTGGGACTGAGGTGGAGTACCACATTGGGCACAACAATAGACAATATTGGCCACCAAAAATGTGACTTTCCTCCACCTCTGACCCAGGAATTAATTTTCCAATGTAAGCTCTCTGAGGCAGGCACCAGTCACAGATTTTGTTTTCCAGAACTGCTGGACAGTACGTGCACAGTGCTAAAGTGTATACTGTTCAGCTGTTGCTGCCCATCCAGACAGCTTATGCTTTGTTCATCTAGCTGTAGGTGCCTTCCCCAGAGAGAATATTCTTTTACTTGCCATTCCTTGTCAAACTGGTCTTGAATGAAAGAATATGCCCACAAGTTCAGATGCACAGCACCAGTCTCACATGCAATGCCATTTTGACAAGACATGGCAAGAAAAATCAAAGGATAAGCTGTCTGGAGTAGGCACCTTTAGCTGAACAGTATGCACTTTGGTGTTGCGCATCTGACTTTGGCATTGTTGCACCCGTCGGTAGCAGATTGCTGCAACCTCTGCTACTCACCTCTCTTTTCCCTGCACCAGCGATTCTCAGATCCATGGAGGCCTCAGCCTGCAAACGCCGCCTTCCTCAGCGTCCCCGGGATGGCGCGGGCGATCCCATCCGCCATCTTGAATCAGGGATTACCTAGAGCACGCGTGCCAGGCCCTCTCTTATTCACGTCATGGCGGGAACCTCGGGGGCGTCCCATCCGCATGACCTCACCCGCCAGTGTATTTAATCCATCCAACCTATGCTTCCTACGAGTTAGCAAGGACTTCCTTCCTGCTTATTCCACTCCTCTTGGAGACGCTTTGCTTCGCTACTCTGAACTCATTCCTGAACTCATTCTCTGAACTCATTCCTGAACTCCTGGACTTAGAACACCTTAGGTACCCGGTCCTCGGAGGCCTTGTCATGTTCTGGCTATCCGCTCCTCGGAGGGCCTTCCTGCCTGGAGAATCCATCTATCCTTGTTTGGGATCCTGCCTAGTTCAGCCTTGTGAGTACGCTTTTCATTTCTACCAGCTTGCTGACGGAACCGTCGGTGTACCCCATGCCTCAGGCCACTCCGTGCTCATCGCACTTCTTCAACACTTCGGAGTAAATACCACCATCTATCTTGCTCTACTGACCTCCTGCACCTCTCTGAACTACTACTCACTGATTCTCGGCGTACCCCGCTCTGCGAGTCACTACCAGGGATATTATCATTGAGCTACCTCACTACTCTGGACTGTGTCTTCATTCCACTCTGTGGGTATTACCCATGCTCTAGTCTAATAGGCACTAGTCTAATAGACTGTGTCTGTCTCCAGTGAGGCCACACCTATCGTAGTGAATCCCCACAGGGCTCCTCCCTGTGGGTGGAGTCAGCTCTCACTACGATGCAGGGTCCACAACCATACCAGATTATAACAGGTGTCCTGTTCAGTGGTAGGTGCCCCCCTAGAGAGTTTATGCTTTATTAAGCTAGATGTAAGTGCCTGCCACAGAGAGCTTATGCTTTGATTTTACTTGCCATTTCTTGCCAAAATGGCCTTCAATGCAAGAATTTGCTCTCTAGAATGGGCATTTACAGCTAGCTCAACAAAGTGTAAACTCCCTGTGATGGGCATCAACAGTGAAACAGTACGCCAAAGTCAGGATGTACAGCACTGGTATACTATTCAGCTGTAGGTGCCCCCCCCCCAAGAGTATTCACTTGAAATTAAACTCCTGGGTCCAAGGTGGAGTAAATTTATATTTCTGGTTGCCAAATTTATTCTATTGCTGCGCCCAGTCTGGTAGAAGCCAGGCCCAGTGCCACCAGGTGTGCAAACCGTGCAATTGCACAGGGCGGCACACCTGATGAGGCAGTATTGGGAGCAGGGAGAGGCCTGAGCTGCTGCCAGTGGACCCGATCCCACCAGAGGCGGAAGAAGCAAGAGACCTGTGCTGACGCTGGTGGACCCGATCCCACTGGCAGTGGAAGAAGGAAGCTTGTGCTGCTACCAATGGATCTGATTACACCAGCGGCAGAAGAAACAGGAGGTCATAGCAGAAGAGAATACAGGAAGTGCTAGCACCATGAGTGATGAACTACCTGAGGGCCAGCACATGAAGAGGAGCTGCAGAATGGCTGCTCTCCACAAAGAAGAAGGTACAGGCTGGCAATGGCAGTGGAGGAGGAATGACCCATATACCCTGACTGCCTGGACTGCATGTGTGTGTGTGAGTGAATGGGAGGCTGCCTGTGATGGGCATGTGTGTGTGTGTGTGTGTGAATGGGATTCTGCCTAAGATGGGTGTGTGTATAAATTGGAGCCTGCCTGGGATGGTTGAACGTGTGCACATGCACGTATGGGATCCTTTCTGGGATGGGCAGGGGGTGTGTGTATGAGAATGGGAGCCTGCCTCGGAATTGGGTGAATAGGAGCCTGCCTGGGATGTGTGGGTATAAATGGGAGTTTTATTGGTGTGTGTTGTGTGTGTGTACATGCATGCATGGAAGACTTCCTGGGATGAGCACGGTGTGTGTGTGTGTATGAGAATGGGAGCCTGCCTGAGATTTGGGTGAATGTGAATAGGAGCCTGCCTGGGGTGTGTGGGTATAAATGGGAGTTTGATCGGTGTGTGTGTGTGTGTGTGTGTGTGTGTGTGTGTGTGTTTGTGAGAGAGAATGGAAGCCTGCCTGGATTGTGTGTGTAAGAGAGAGAGAGAGTGAGAGAGAATGGGAGCTGCCTGGGTTGTGTGTGTATGTTTATGTGTATGTGTGAGAGAGAGAGAGAGACAGAGAATGGGTGCTGCAGGTGGATTCCAACCTGCCAGCAGCTGAAATGAAGATGAGGGACTGGGGCTAGGTAAATCCCAACCAAAGAAGAGCTGGAGATGCCTGCCGGTTTGTCTGAGACAATCTCAGGGTGAGTGAAAATCAAAAGTTCCCAGGTTTGGAGAGTGAGAATTTTTAATATCCTTTTTAGTTTTTTTTCAGGTATTATTTGATGTGTCTGCTATTTTTAAATATTTTATTAGTGTTTAGGACATTTAAAAAATGGTACATGAGTTTTTAGTTATTTGATCTTTTAACCATAGCTTTTTTTTTTTTTGAAATATTAGTTGTTTTTAGTATTATGATTATGTATTTATTGTATTTCTTGCTTTTATTGTTTGATGATTGAAGAATGGTGATGGTTCTATTTTTTCATTGTTGCACTGCATAGAGTGTCTGGCTTCTTGCGGTTTCCAGTTCAGTTATTGTCTATGCATTTCTATTTCTACTTTTTGTTGCTCTATTCTGTATTTGGTCAGGGTCTGTTTATGTTCTGCATGTGAGATGAGGCAATTTCCTAATAGGAAGTGTATTAGTGTATTCAGGCTTTCAGAGGGTCAAGCCCACACACAACACACATCACAATAGGCCTAATACCATATGCGTTCCAAGGGTCTTTTTTGCAGGGATTTCTGGCTGGCATCACAGCAGTGCATGTAAATATAATGTAAGTGATATTTTTACCTCAGAATACTGTGATATTATTCATGTAAAATATAAATGCATAACTCTTAGCTGTGAGTGTGTAATGTGTCGGGGGGGGGGGGGGGGGGCCTTGTGCAAGGCTAGGGCACTTAATGCCCTTGCACCAGCCATTTTTCAGGGGACAGTGTCAGTATCACTGAAGGGAGCTGGGTCTTTTTTGGGTGGGCCTGGGACAGAGAATGAATGAACGGGGGTAGGACGGGGGCAGCACAGTAATTCTTCTCACAGGACAGCAAAAAAGCTAGCACCGGCCCTGGTAGAAACAGTTAGACACTACTTCACTGGGCACTGCAATAGTGTAATATGGCCTTCAGAAATGTACTCCTGTTCTGACCCAGGAATTAAATCTCCAGCGTTAAGACAATGTGCTTTAAGCGGTCTGTCCTTTAACGCACCTGCCTGCATTGCTGGGGAATAGTTAATGCCTTCTTTTACATGGGATCTGGATGCACAAGTGCTAATCACACTTAGGATTTTTTGTGCTGTTTTTTGGCACTAAAACTCATTTTACATATCTGGGTAAGGTTAGTGCCGAAAAACCCACTCTAAAACTGGAGTAAAAACCCGTGGTAGGCTCAACGAGGCTTATTACTTCGGCCCTATAGAGACTTCGCATGGTTATACTGCGCTGCTGAAGAAAATCAAGTGGAGGGTACAAACCCTCGCAAGTTTTCAGTGTTGATGAGAGTGGCCTTTTCTGCAAGCAAAAGTCCATGCCAGGTTTTAAAGCTGCCAAAGATGATCAGACTGACATTCCCTCTCTAAAAACAATTAACAAATCAATATTAAAAGCTTGTTTTTGGTAATTTCTTTTGACTTGTTTTAGACGTAGCAGGCATGTCCAGGTTTTTTAATGGAAGCCAACAGGAAAATAGGGTTAATTATCTGGAATTTCGATACAGACAAGAAATAGGTTACAGTAATTTTTTTTTCTGTGTCTTGAGGGAGTCCTATGCCTCTTGTGTTGTCTGGTGTGTTTTATATTCGTGTCTATGGAAAACATTTGGCTCTAGTTCATTCTGCGCAGTAAAGTAGTAACATAAGGCCCAAAAATTGAAAGATGGTCGTTCAAGTAATTTGGTTGGATAAAAGTTTCCAGCTAAGTTCAAGGGATACTCAGTGGTAAGGCTATGCCACTGAATATCCACCATCAAGCCATTACTTAGCTGGATAAGTTATAGCTGGCTATGTTAAACCACTTGTTCGCAGGTATAACTTACCCGGATAACTTATCTGGCCAAGGCTCAATATTGCTACTTGTAATGACGGCAGAAAAGAACCAAATGGTCCATCCAGTCTGCCCAGCAAACTTCTTATGGTAGTAACTGCCACACCCTGTGATTTTACCCCATGTTTCTGTTAAGGGTAGTAACTACTGCTTCATGCATTTATCCCCAAGCCTTATGATAACCCATTAAAAATTACTGCTAGCAACATTTTTACTGGGTGATGAGCCTTCTTGAAAATTCAGACAGTGCAGCTTGACGAGCTTTGCTTCTGGATTTGGTCATAGAAGCAGTCCTGTGCTTTTCCCCTTATGTCTATGTATCTGTAACCCAGACCATAAAAGTCAGGGCCCTCATCGGTTGTTGTCTGAATCCAATTTCCCTTTTCTCCCTGTTGTTGAAGCAAAGGCTTATTGGTTAAGGGTAATAATCCCCTTGCCTTCTGTTAAGGCATGGGGATTATTACCCCATGCATGCTTTTCTTCATTTCCATCCTCTAGCTTTTAGGGATTCACGATGTTTACCCCATGCCCCTTTGAATTCTTTGACTGTTTTTGTATTTACTATCTCCTCCGGAAGGTTATTCCAGGCATCTACCACCCTCTCTGTGAAGAAATATTTCCTGACAGTTCAGA
Organism: Rhinatrema bivittatum; assembly: GCF_901001135.1. Lineage (NCBI taxonomy): Eukaryota > Metazoa > Chordata > Amphibia > Gymnophiona > Rhinatrematidae > Rhinatrema > Rhinatrema bivittatum. The sequence goes on from NC_042623.1 coordinate 176,812,448, forward strand.
GTCATCCCCACTGGAGTTTCATTTTGTGACCTCTAGTTATATTGATTCCTTTCCAACTGAATATTTAGATCCTTCAGCCTCTCTGCATAAGTCTTCCGATAAAGATCCCACACAATTTTGACTGCCCTTCTCTGGACTACTTCAGATAATAGATATTAGGGATGTGCAGAGCAAAATTTTATGTTCATATTTCTTATGTCCGAAAGTGGGTCCCACTTGCGGCCAATATGGACATAAAAAAAATCTAATGAGTTGGGTATATGTACATATGTCGCCCATTAAAGTCAATGGGGGAAGGATTTCCAGCCTATTTTTGGCTGCAGAATTGTGGTTTTCTTATCAATTGGCCCAGGAGAGAGTTCCCTTTCCTTTGTGCAGGGAAGTACTCCCTGGAAAGGGTCCACCCCTAGAGTTGTGTGTACCCGGTGTTTACATTGGCGTCCAGTGAATATCGTTGGCGTCTAGTGAATTCCGTTGGCGTCTAGTGAATTCAGACGGTACTTACGCACTTCAGCAGATGACAAAGGAATTGGAGGATCTCTCAGAAATAAGAATACGTGTGGGAACACAAGGTCTGGATGAACAGGCAGGCACAGCAATGGAGTTAAAACAGCAGTAGGAACACAAGGCCTGGATGAACAGGCACTTCCTTCAAGGACAGAGGTCAATCCCAGCTAGGGACACAAGGCCTGCATGAACAGGCACAGGAACTAGGTTAAAACACTGGTAGCTCGCCAGCATCTTTCTGATGCATGCTAGAATATTGGCAGCGGTATGGGCATGGTCCGTCAGGTGGGTGTGCAGTAAAGCCCACCTCCACCCTCATGCTTGTTCAGGGAAGGACTCCCTGGAACGGGTCCACCCCTAGAGTTGTGTGTACCCGGTGTTTACATTGGCGTCCAGTGAATATCGTTGGCGTCTAGTGAATTCCGTTGGCGTCTAGTGAATTCAGACTGTACTTACGCACTTCAGCTGATGACAAACAAATTGGAGCCTAGGATCTCTCACAAATAAGAATACGTGTGGGAACACAAGGCCTGGATGAACAGGTACATCATTCGAGGACAGAGGTCAATTCCAGCTAGGGACACAAGGCCTGCATGAACAGGCACAGCAACCAGGTTAAAACACTTGTGGGAACACAAGGCCTGGATGAACAGGCACAGCCACTGAGTTAAAACACCTGTGGGAACACAAGGCCTGGATGAACAGGCACCGCCACTGAGTTAAAACACCTGTGGGAACACAAGGCCCGGAAGAATGGGTACAGCAACTGAGTTAAAACACCTGTGGGAACACAAGGCCGGGATGAAGAGGCGCAGCAGTCGAGCACAGAGGTCGATCCCAGCTAGGGACACAAGGCCTGGATGAAGAGGCACATCATTCGAGGACAGAGTTCAATCACAGCTAGGGACACAAGCCGCGGAGGAAAAGACACTAACCAGGATCCTCCAAGCCCTCATTTTCTCCAAATTAGACTACTGCAACTCTACATTTCTTGGACTCCCTTCCTCATACACAAAACCACTCCAAATGGTTCAAAACGCAGCAGCCCGTCTACTAACAAACACTAGGAAAAGAGACCACATTTCCCCAGTCCTAAAAGACCTCCACTGGTTACCAATTCAGTTCAGAGTCATTTACAAATCCATCACCTTGATATACAAAATCTTTCACCAACACACCATAATCGACCTACAAATTCCTCTCCGTTTATACAAATGCACAAGACCGACCAGGGAAGCCTACAGAGGATGCCTCCTTGTTCCACCCTCCAAAACCACTTATCACAGCACCTTTAGAGATTGAGCCCTTTCCACAGCAGGTCCACCGTTATGGAACTCCATCCCCCCAGATCTCAGAAATGAACCTTGCCTCCTAACCTTTCGGAAAAGACTCAAGACATGGCTTTTCAGGCAAGCCTTCCCGAACTGCACCTAACACACACCATCAATAAATTCTCAGCTCAGAAGCTGTATATATTGGACGCCATATTTGTAATGTACTCTTGTATATTTTTATATTCTACACATGTATATAATTAACCTCCTCTATCCCTCTTTATTTCTTACACTCCCAGTTCATAGCCCCAGTTAATTGTAACTGCATCTCTTCACCACGTGTATTTATGTTATAGGTTGTTTTCTTTGCACCCCTGTTTTCTGTAAAGCGACATCATGTGAACGATTTCATGAATGCCGGTATAAAAAAACCTTAAATAAATAAAATAAATAAGTAAGTACCGCAAGGGAAAGTTGAAAACAACTTTGAAGAGGGAGTTCAAGAGGGCGTGAAATTGTAAAGAGGTAAATGGGTGGGGTCCGTGCAGTCCGCCCGCAGGATTCAACCCGGCGGGTTCGGTCGGACCGGGGTTTCGGCGGATCCCCCACCCCCACCCCTTTCGCGGGGGGTGGGGGAGGGGCGGGGAACGCCTCCCGGACGGCCCCGGCCCCCGCAGGGCGCATTTCCTCTGCGGCGGTGCGCCGCGACCGGCTACGGTTCGGCTGGGAAGGCCCAGGGGGGGCAGGTGGCCCGCTGCTCCAGCGGCGCGTGTTATAGCCCCCCCTCCCGGCGTTTCCTCCTTCCCCTTTGGCAACTGTTAACTTGTCTTAACCTCATTCACTACATCTATGCAGACGATGTTCAGATTCTTATTCCCATAACAGAATCTATTAACAAACTTGGCTATTCTTACAAGCCTTCCCTGATCCTTCAAACTTTCACTAGATAAGTAAAGCTACTCAGCTTTCAATATGGAACTTCGCCCCTCCAATATTCTCCTCATTTAGCTACCCTACTTATGCACTTCAGAAAATGACAAAGGAATTGGAAGATCTCTCAGAAATAATAATACGTGTGGGAACACAAGGTCTGGATGAACAGGCAGGCACAGCAATGGACTTAAAACACCAGTAGGAACACTAGGCCTGGATGAAGAGGCACATCATTCTAGGACAGAGGTCAATCCCACCTATGGACACAAGCCGCGGAGGAAAAGAAACTAACCAGGATTCCCTCCGTAACGGCGAGTGAAGAGGGAAGAGCCCAGCGCCGAATCCCCGCTCGTCCGGCGGGCGCGGGAAATGTGGCGTACGGAAGATCGCCTCTCTGGCGCCGCTCGGGGCCCCAAGTCCTTCTCATCAAGCCTCAGCCCGCGGACGGTGTTAGGCCGGTAGCGGCCCCCGGCGCTCCGGGACCGGGTTTTCTCGTAGTCTGTTTGTTTGGGAATGCAGGCCAAAGTGGGTGGTAAACTCCATCTAAGGTTAAATACCATTTCCGGCGCGTGTTATTGCCCCCCCCCCCCCCCCCGGAAGCAGCTTCGCCGTTTCCCCCGCCGTTTCCTCCTTCCCCTTTGCCAACTGTTAAGTAGTCAACCTCATTCACTACATCTATGCAGACGATGTTCAGATTCTTATTCCCATAACAGAATCTATTAACAAAGCCATCGCACTTTGGAACAACAGCTTACAAGCCATCACTAATCTCCTCAACAGTCAAAGCATGAGATCTTATTAAGAAACTGACATTATCCTCAACAAATTCTTACTCCTAGCAAAACCTATACCAAGTAAGTACACAGGGGTCTGTATTTTCATACCCCATTGCTTGCTGTTTGAATACCGCTCTTGCCGTACCGACCCGCAGGGTCCACCTAGGGACACAAGCTGTGGAGGAAAAGAAACTAACCAGGATTCCCTCAGTAACGGCGAGTGAAGAGGGAAGAGCCCAGCGCCGAATCCCCGCCTGTCCGGCGGGCGCGGGAAATGTGGCATACGGAAGACCGGCTCCCCAGCGCCGCTCGGGGGCCCAAGTCCTTCTGATGGAGGATCAGCCGGCGGACGGTGTTAGGCCGGTAGTGGCCCCCCAATAAAACCACCAAAGACTGCTTCTATAAACTGCAAGTTTAAAAAAGGATAAGACCACTCTTCCACGCCAAGCACTTCAGAACCATCCTCCAAGCCCTCATTTTCTACTACTGCAACTCTACATTACTTGGACTCCCTTCCTCATACACGAAACCACTCCAAATGGTTGAAAACGCAGCAGCCCGTCTACTAACAAACACTAGGAAAGGAGGCCACATTTCCCCAGTCCTAAAAGACCTCCACTGGTTACCAATTCAGTTCAGAGTCATTTACAAATCCATCACCTTGATATAAAAAATCATTCACCAACACACCATTATCGACCTACAAATTCCTCTCCGTTTATTCAAATGCACAAGACCGACCAGGGAAGCCTACAGCGGATGCAATGCCGGTATAAATAAATAAAATAAATAAATAAAATCAATAAGTACGTAAGGGAAAGTTGAAAACAACTTTCAAGAGCGAGTTCAAAAGGGCAGGAAACCGTTAAGAGTTAAACGGGTGGGGTGCGTGCAGTCCGCCTGGAGGATTGAACCCGGCGGCGGGTTCGGTGGGACCGGGGGTGGTTTCGGCGCATCCCCCACCCCTTTCGCGGGGGGGCGGGGAACGCCTCCCGGACGGCCCCGGCCCCGTCCAGGAATAAAAAAATAAAGTAAAGCAATAAAATCAATAAGTACGTAAGGGAAAGTTGAAAACAACTTTCAAGAGCGAGTTCAAAAGGGCGGGAAACCGTTAAGAGTTAAACGGGTGGGGTGCGTGCAGTCCGCCTGGAGGATTGAACCCGGCGGCGGGTTCGGTGGGACCGGGGGTGGTTTCGGCGCATCCCCCACCCCTTTCGCGGGGGGGCGGGGAACGCCTCCCGGACGGCCCCGGCCCCGTCCAGGAATAAAAAAATAAAGTAAAGCAATAAAATCAATAAGTACGTAAGGGAAAGTTGAAAACAACTTTCAAGAGCGAGTTCAAAAGGGCGGGAAACCGTTAAGAGTTAAACGGGTGGGGTGCGTGCAGTCCGCCTGGAGGATTGAACCCGGCGGCGGGTTCGGTGGGACCGGGGGTGGTTTCGGCGCATCCCCCACCCCTTTCGCGGGGGGGCGGGGAACGCCTCCCGGACGGCCCCGGCCCCGTCCAGGAATAAAAAAAATTAAGTAAATATATAAAATCAATAAGTACGTAAGGGAAAGTTGAAAACAACTTTCAAGAGCGAGTTCAAAAGGGCGGGAAACAGTTAAGAGTTAAACGGGTGAGGTGCGTGCAGTCCACCTGGAGGATTGAACCCGGCGGGTTCGGTGGGACCGGGGGTGGTTTCGGCGCATCCCCCACCCCTTTCGCGGGGGGGCGGGGAACGCCTCCCGGACGGCCCCGGCCCCGTCCAGGAATAAAAAAAATTAAGTAAATATATAAAATCAATAAGTACGTAACGGAAAGTTGAAAACAACTTTCAAGAGCGAGTTCAAAAGGGCGGGAAACCGTTAAGAGTTAAACGGGTGAGGTGCGTGCAGTCCGCGGCCCCGGCCCCGTCCAGGAATAAAAAAATAAAGTAAATATATAAAATCAATAAGTACGTAAGGGAAAGTTGAAAACAACTTTCAAGAGCGAGTTCAAAAGGGCGGGAAACCGTTAAGAGTTAAACGGGTGAGGTGCGTGCAGTCCGCGGCCCCGGCCCCGTCCAGGAATAAAAAAATAAAGTAAATATATAAAATCAATAAGTACGTAAGGGAAAGTTGAAAACAACTTTCAAGAGCGAGTTCAAAAGGGCGGGAAACCGTTAAGAGGTAAACGGGTGGGGTGCGTGCAGTCCGCCTGGAGGATTCAACCCGGCGGCGGGTTCGGTGGGACCGGGGGTGGTTTCGGCGCATCCCCCACCCCTTTCGCGGGGGGGCGGGGAACGCCTCCCGGACGGCCCCGGCCCCGTCCAGGAATAAAAAAAATTAAGTAAATATATAAAATCAATAAGTACGTAAGGGAAAGTTGAAAACAACTTTCAAGAGCGAGTTCAAAAGGGCGGGAAACCGTTAAGAGTTAAACGGGTGAGGTGCGTGCAGTCCGCGGCCCCGGCCCCGTCCAGGAATAAAAAAATAAAGTAAATATATAAAATCAATAAGTACGTAAGGGAAAGTTGAAAACAACTTTCAAGAGCGAGTTCAAAAGGGCGGGAAACCGTTAAGAGGTAAACGGGTGGGGTGCGTGCAGTCCGCCTGGAGGATTCAACCCGGCGGGTTCGGTGGGACCGGGGGTGGTTTCGGCGCATCCCCCACCCCTTTCGCGGGGGGGGCGGGGAACGCCTCCCGGACGGCCCCGGCCCCGTCCAGGAATAAAAAAAATAAAGTAAAGCAGTAAAATCAATAAGTACGTAAGGGAAAGTTGAAAATAACTTTCAAGAGCGAGTTCAAAAGGGCGGGAAACCGTTAAGAGGTAAACGGGTGGGGTGCGTGCAGTCCGCCTGGAGGATTCAACCCGGCGGCGGGTTCGGTGGGACCGGGGGGGCTTTCGGCGCATCCCCCACCCCTTTCGCGGGGGGGCGGGGAACGCCTCCCGGACGGCCGCAGGGCGCATTTCCTCCGCGGCGGAGCGCCGCAACTGGCTCCGTGTCGGCTGGGAAGGCCCAGGGGGGGCAGGTGGCCCGCCGCTCCGGCGGCGCGTGTTATAGCCCCCCCTGGCAGCAGCTTTGCCGTTACCCCCGCCGTTTCCTCCTTCCCCTTTGCCAACTGTTAAGTAGTCTTAACCTCATTCACTACATCTATGCAGACGATGTTCAGATTCTTATTCCCATAACAGAATCTATTAAGAAAGCCATCGCACTTTGGAACAACAGCTTACAAGCCGAAGCCACCACTAATCTCCTCAACAGTCTAAACCTGGTCCTCAATGCCTCTAAAACTAAACTCCTCTTCATTTCCTACAAGCAAGAAAACCTCCCATCTCAGATCCATCACAAACACCTTCTCACCCACAAGCATGTGAGAGACCTGGGAGTAATTATAGACAACCGTCTTGACCTAAAGAATATGATCCAAACCACAACTGTAAGATATAATATTATATCTTAATGGGCCTCGACAAAGGAAACTCTTTCCTATTGATCTTGTTAGACCTTTCCGCAGCGTTCGACACGGTCAACCACGCCATCCTCCTAAACCAGCTTTCGTCCATAGGAATCAGCGGCACCGTCCGATCCTGGTTCAAAACGTTTCTCGATAACAGAGGTTACAAAGTTAAACTCCAAAACAAGGAATCCTCAAGATTTGACTCTGTCATAGGAGTCCCTCAAGGTTCTTGATTATCTCCGACCCTATTTAATATCTATCTTCTTCCTCTCTGCCAACTTCTTACCGACCTCAATCTAAAGTACTTCCTTTACGCAGATGATATTGAAATCATCATCCATATCAAAGACACATACTCTAAAACACTTGACTACTGGGAAACATGCCACCAGAAAATCAAACAAGTAGTAAACAACCTACACCTCATCTTAAACTCATCCAAGACAGAAATCCTACTCATCTCTCCTGAAAACAATATCTCCAACACTACTCTTCCCACCAACCTACCTACCACACAAGTTACAGACTTAGGAGTGATAATAGACAACCGGCTAAACTTCAAGGCACATATCAACAAAACAACCAAAGACTGCTTCTATAAACTCCAGGTTCGGAAGAGGATAAGACCTCTTTTCCATGCTCAAGACTTCAGAACGATCATCCAAGCAGTCATTTTTGCGAAATTAGACTACTGCAGTTCCCTATTGATAGGTCTGCCCTCATCCTATTCCAAACCACTACAGATGGTTCAAAATTCAGCAGCCCGATTACTAACAGGCGCAAGAAAGAGAGACCACATATCTCCCATTCTGAAAGAGTTACATTGGCTACCCGTCCACTTCCGTATCATCTATAAAGCCATATGTGTCATCTTCAAAACTATTCATCAACGCATCTTATGCACTTTAGCTGATGACAAAGGAATCGGAAAATCTCTCAGAAATAAGAATACGCGTGGGAACACAAGGTCTGGATGAACAGGCACATCATTTGAGGACAGATGTCAATCCCAGCTAGGGACACAAGCAGCGTAGGAAAAGAAACTAACCAGGATTCCCTCAGTAACGGCGAGTGAAGAGGGAAGAGCCCAGCGCCGAATCTCCGCCACTCCGGGTTCGGGGATCTGAACCCGACTCCCTTTCGATCGGCCGAGGACGACGGAGGCCATCGCCCGTCCCTTCCGAACGGCGCTCGCCTATCTGTTAGGACCGGCTGACCCATGTTGAACTGCTGTTCACATGGAACCCTTCTCCACTTCGGCCTTGAAGAAGAATGCTCAGTCTGTTTAAAAGAACAAAATTAACGGACCCACTCAAGGAATATGCTCAGTCTGTTTAAAATAAGAAAATTAACGGACCCACTCTGAAGGTCAATGCTCAGTCTGTTTAAAAGAACAAAATTAACGGACCCACTCAAGGACTATGCTCAGTCTGTTTAAAAGAACACAATTAACGGACCCACTCTGAAGGTCAATGCTCAGTCTGTTTAAAATAGCAATATCAACAGACCCACTCTGAAGGACAATGCTCAGTCTGTTTAAAATAACAAAATGGAACTGCCCAGCTAGGGACACAAGGCCTGGAGGAACAGGCACATCATTGGTGGACAGAGGTCAATCCCGGCTAGGGACACAAGGCCTGGAGGGACAGGCAGGCACAGCAATGGAGTTAAAACACCAGTAGAAACACAATGGCTGGAGGTACAGGCAGGAACAGCAACGGAGTTAAAACACTTGTGGGAACACAAGGCCTGGAGGAACAGGCACATCATTGGTGGACAGAGGTCAATCCCGGCTAGGGACACAAGGCCTGGAGGGACAGGCAGGCACAGCAATGGAGTTAAAACACCAGTAGAAACACAATGGCTGGAGGTACAGGCAGGAACAGCAACGGAGTTAAAACACTTGTGGGAACACAAGGCCTGGAGGAACAGGCACATCATTGGAGGACAGAGGTCAATCCCAGCTAGGGACACAAGTCGCATAGGAAAAGAAACTGACCAGGATTCCCTCAGTAACGGCGAGTGAAGAGGGAAGAGCCCAGCGCCGATTCTCCACCACTCCGGGTTCGTGGATCTGAACCCGACTCCCTTTCGATCGGCCGAGGACGACGGAGGCCATCGCCCGTCCCTTCCGAACGGCGCTCGCCTATCTGTTAGGACCGGCTGACCCATGTTGAACTGCTGTTCACATGGAACCCTTCTCCACTTCGGCCTTGAAGAAGAAAGCTCAGTCTGTTTAAAATAAGAAAATTAACGGACCCACTCTGAAGGTCAATGCTCAGTCTGTTTAAAATAGCAATATCAACAGACCCACTCTGAAGGACAATGCTCAGTCTGTTTAAAATAACAAAATGGAACTGCCCAGCTAGGGACACAAGGCCTGGAGGTACAGGCAGGAACAGCAACGGAGTTAAAACACTTGTGGGAACACTAGGGCTGCACAGTAGATGCCGGTCAGACACAGCGATTCATGTCAAGAACATGTGCTGCAGTGCTTACTGCTTACATTATCTTGAGCATAGGAGGCAATTGGAACTGCTGCAAGGCTCCTTTCAATAGCTTTTATTCATCTTGCCATTCACAAGGAAAATCGGGAAAGCCAAGCACTGGCAGGTTTACTTTCAAAAACACTAGCATTTCCATCAAGACCGGTGAAAGCCTTGAGCGGTGAGGGCTCATGATATCCCCTGTCATTGAAAAAACACGTTCACTGGGCACACTTGTTGGTGGACATGACAGATATCCTTCAGCCACTTTGGCTAGGTGTGGCCAGACAGTGGACTTGTGTGCCCAATATGCCAGCGGATCTGTCTGCGTATTCTCTATCGGCTCTGAGAGATACCGTTTCACTGACAGCTCTGCTGCTGTCTCCTCCTGTGCTTGGGAGGGCTGAGAGTCACTCAATCCAGTTACTTTCTCTCTCGCCTGTTGCACTACTGATGTATCTTTATGGCCAACATGCCTTGGGCGTTCTGACGTTGAGGTGGAGGCACTAGTAATAGTATCTGTCACTGACACAGTCCTTCTCCTGCCAGGGATAGCAGCAGCACAACTCTGTGACGTGCCTGCTGTTTCCACCTGTGCTTCAAGCCTAATCTGTCTCCGCCTATGGTGCTCCTGTTCACGGACCTGTGCTAACAACAGCTCCTTCACAAATGACAGACAATTGGTCTGTAGGGCGATTTTACCTTTCACACGGGGATCACAGACAGAGGCGAGCATGTATGTGCTGTCCTCTGTTAAAGGCCTTAATCTGTCTTTCACCTGCTGCTGCAAAACGTCCACACACTGCAGCACCTCAGCAGTCATTCCCTCTTGCCGTTTAATGCCTTCCAAATGGTCATCCAGGAATTTCACTATAGGGATGATGTCAGCCAAGGTGGAACTTCTGGAACTCAGCTCCTCCGTGACGTCCTTGAAGGGCTGCAGGATTTTTACCAGCTGACTCATGACTAACCAATCGTGATGCCCTAGGGGATTCTGTACACCTATGTCTATTGTACCAGAAAGTTCATGAAGGGGTGTCTGCAGCTCCAATAACCTCTCCAGCATCATAAAGGTGGAATTCCACCGGGTGGGAACGTCTTGAATGAGACGCTTCTCGGGCATATCCAAAGCAGTCTGATTTTCTCGGAGAACCTGCCCCGCCCTGACACTTCTGTGGAAGTGTGCTGCTATGTTCCTGCACTTCTGTATTAACCTACGCAGGTATTCAGTCTCCTTGTCCTTGGACTCCAAGCCCAAACCTGACTTCACTACCAGATGCAGAGTGTGTGCAAAACATCGGATGTTCTTAAACCGCCCATCGCTTATTGCCTTAACCATGTTTGCACCGTTGTCTGTGACAAAAAAGCCTGCCCGCGTTTTACTGTCTCGCTGGTGTACTTTCCAGCTCGCCAGCATCTTTCTGATGCATGCTAGAATATTGGCAGCGGTATGGGCATGGTCCGTCAGGTGGGTGTTCAGTAAAGCCCACCTCCACCCTGATGCTTGTTCAGTAATAGAGCTGCTGGCTGCCCCTGCCTCTGCCATGTCCCACCAGTGTGCTGTCAGAGAGAGGTAAGAGTGTGCAGCATTCATGGCGGTCCAGATATCGCAGGTGAAATGCACTCTTCCGTCTGCCTTACCTAGCAGTGCTTGCACGCGACTGACACAGTGCTTGTACAGGCTGGGGATGACCTTTCTACTAAATGTGGTTCTGGAGGGGACTTTGTAATTTGGAAGTACGACCTTCAAGAAACGTTTGAAACCCACATTCTCAACTAACTGCAGGGGCTGGTCATCAAGGGCAATCATTTCCCCAATGCTCCTGGTTACTACTTTTGCGGCTGCCTGCCTCCTACCCCGGGATAGCGTTACCGCACTCCACCCCATTTCCTCCATGGTGCATTGTCGCTTCTCCCACATGTCAGTGGGTTTCTGGCCTGCCGCCTGACTGCTAGAAGGGTATGAGGGCGTGGGCTGACTCTGCTGCTTTCCTACCACTGCACCCTGGTTGGAAGGGGAAGGGGTCCCCTGACGGAAAATGCTACCATCCCCAGATGGCAGTAATCTTGTTGGGTGTTGCCTCTTAACATGATACTCCATGCCAAAATTTGACAGATGTCCCAGTTGCTTGCCTCTGCTAATATCCCTGGCACAGTAATTACACCGAGCATAACGCGGGTCTTCTGTCACTTTAAAATGTGCCCAGATCGCAGATTTCTTTTGTGATCCTCCTCTCTTTCCCGCCCTGGGGGTGGATGGTGGCACTGGAGTTGAGGTACTACTGGGTGTGGGTGGTGCACCCACTGCACCCGGCGAAGCAATGCCAGCGGGGGCAACAGTCACCCTCTGTCTCCCTTCTGACAGCTCTTCCTCCTCCTCGATATCAGTGGAATGTCTCCCCTGCCGCAGATTTCTGGAGGTGGAGGCTAAAACAGGACTAACTGACAATTCTACCGAAGATTGCTCAGGTATAACATCTTCCGTTTCTGATGAGAATCCCATCCAAGAAGATTCTTCTTCTGAATCAGAAGCTAACAGTGCCAGCGCTACCTTGTCACCGCAAAGTTTTGCAGGACACTTCTGTCCCCTGGCTGCTCTTGGGTGTGTAACTTTTGTCTGGCTAGACTCTGCCTCCTCTTCACTCTCCTCCAAAACTACAGTGCCAGAAACAGGTGCTGGCGATTGCAAAGTTTCATGGTCTGATTTCTTTTTTTTTGCCATGGAACTGCCATCCCCTACAAAGACATTTGATTGCGACAGTTGCCTTTTTACCTGTACTGGTGGTGTTGCGCTGGTGTCTTTTGCGGTGCCTCCGCTGCCATTCCCACTAAGTCGCTTGCATCTCCCTTTCCCTGACATTATGGATTTAATGTCAATGAGTACTAGTGGTAACACTGCCCACTGTCCCACAATAATAATGTTCGGTCAGTTTTAAAATAACTAAATTAACAGACCCACTCAAGAAGAATGCTCAGTCTGTTTAAAATAACAAAATGAACGGACCAAGTCAAGGACAATGCGGTTAAGTCTGTTTAAAAATAGCAGATTGAACAGACTCGCTGAAGGCCAATCTTCACTCTGTTTACAATGCCCACTGCCTCACTGCCTGCCTGGCAATGCACGGAATGTGTCTGTCTGTGTGTGTGCAGTGAGTGCACAGAGAACAAGCTTCCTTTTCAGTAGATATGAGGCAGGGTACTCCCAGCCCTGGAACTGCTGCCCACCCAGCACTGAACCACTCAAGGACAATGCGGTTAAGTCTGTTTAAAAATAGCAAATGTAACAGACTCGCTGAAGGGCAATGTTCACTCTGTTTACAATGCCCACTGCCTCACTGCCTGCCTGGCAATGCACGGAATGTGTCTGTCTGTGTGTGTGCAGTGAGTGCACAGAGAACAAGCTTCCTTTTCAGTAGATATGAGGCAGGGTACTCCCAGCCCTGGAACTGCTGCCCACCCAGCACTGAACCACTCAAGGACAATGCGGTTAAGTCTGTTTAAAAATAGCAAATGTAACAGACTCGCTGAAGGGCAATGTTCACTCTGTTTACAATGCCCACTGCCTCACTGCCTGCCTGGCAATGCACGGAATGTGTCTGTCTGTGTGTGTGCAGTGAGTGCACAGAGAACAAGCTTCCTTTTCAGTAGATATGAGGCAGGGTACTCCCAGCCCTGGAACTGCTGCCCACCCAGCACTGAACCACTCAAGGACAATGCGGTTAAGTCTGTTTAAAAATAACAAATTGAACAGACTCGCTTAAGGCCAATCTTCACTCTGTTTATGCCCACTGCCTGCCTGGCAATGCACGGAATGTGTCTGTCTGTGTGTGTGCAGTGAGTGCACAGAGAACAAGCTTCCTTTTCAGTAGATATGAGGCAGGGTACTCCCAGCCCTGGAACTGCTGCCCACCCAGCACTGAACCACTCAAGGACAATGCGGTTAAGTCTGTTTAAAAATAACAAATTGAACAGACTCGCTTAAGGCCAATCTTCACTCTGTTTATGCCCACTACCTGCCTGGCAATGCACGGAATGTGTCTGTCTGTGTGTGTGCAGTGAGTGCACAGAGAACAAGCTTCCTTTTCAGTAGATATGAGGCAGGGTACTCCCAGCCCTGGAACTGCTGCCCACCCAGCACTGAACCACTCAAGGACAATGCGGTTAAGTCTGTTTAAAAATAGCAAATGTAACAGACTCGCTGAAGGGCAATGTTCACTCTGTTTACAATGCCCACTGCCTCACTGCCTGCCTGGCAATGCACGGAATGTGTCTGTCTGTGTGCACTGCAGTGCACATAGAACTAAAGTATATATGAGGCAGGGTATTCCCAGCCTTGGAACTGCTGCCCAGTGCCCACCCAGCACTGAACCACTCAAGGAGAATGCTTTTAAGTCTGTTTAAAAATAGCAAATGTAACAGACTCGCTGAAGGGCAATGTTCACTCTGTTTACAATGCCCACTGCCTCACTGCCTGCCTGGCAATGCACGGAATGTGTCTGTCTGTGTGTGTGCAGTGAGTGCACAGAGAACAAGCTTCCTTTTCAGTAGATATGAGGCAGGGTACTCCCAGCCCTGGAACTGCTGCCCACCCAGCACTGAACCACTCAAGGACAATGCTTTTAAGTCTGTTTAAAAATAGCAAATGTAACAGACTCGCTGAAGGGCAATGTTCACTCTGTTTTCAATGCCCACTGCCTCACTGCCTGCCTGGCAATGCACGGAATGTGTCTGTCTGTGTGTGTGCAGTGAGTGCACAGAGAACAAGCTTCCTTTTCAGTAGATATGAGGCAGGGTACTCCCAGCCCTGGAACTGCTGCCCACCCAGCACTGAACCACTCAAGGAGAATGCTTTTAAGTCTGTTTAAAAATAGCAAATGTAACAGACTCGCTGAAGGGCAATGTTCACTCTGTTTACAATGCCCACTGCCTCACTGCCTGCCTGGCAATGCACGGAATGTGTCTGTCTGTGTGTGTGCAGTGAGTGCACAGAGAACAAGCTTCCTTTTCAGTAGATATGAGGCAGAGTACTGCCAGTGCCAGCCCTGGCACTGCCCACCCAGCACTGAACCACTCAAGGAGAATGCTTTTAAGTCTGTTTAAAAATAGCAAATGTAACAGACTCGCTGAAGGGCAATGTTCACTCTGTTTACAATGCCCACTGCCTCACTGCCTGCCTGGCAATGCACGGAATGTGTCTGTCTGTGTGCACTGCAGTGCACATAGAACTAAAGTAGATATGAGGCAGGGTACTCCCAGCACTGGAACTGCTGCCCACCCAGCACTGAACCACTGAAGGAGAATGTGTTCACTCTGTTTACAATGCCCACTGCCTCACTGCCTGCCTGGCAATGCACGGAATGTGTCTGTGTGTGTGCAGTGAGTGCACAGAGAACAAGCTTCCTTTTCAGTAGATATGAGGCAGAGTACTGCCAGTGCCAGCCCTGGCACTGCCCACCCAGCACTGAACCACTCAAGGAGAATGCTTTTAAGTCTGTTTAAAAATAGCAAATGTAACAGACTCGCTGAAGGGCAATGTTCACTCTGTTTACAATGCCCACTGCCTCACTGCCTGCCTGGCAATGCACGGAATGTGTCTGTCTGTGTGCACTGCAGTGCACATAGAACTAAAGTATATATGAGGCAGGGTATTCCCAGCCCTGGAACTGCTGCCCAGTGCCCACCCAGCACTGAACCACTCAAGGAGAATGCTTTTAAGTCTGTTTAAAAATAGCAAATGTAACAGACTCGCTGAAGGGCAATGTTCACTCTGTTTACAATGCCCACTGCCTCACTGTCTGCCTGGCAATGCACGGAATGTGTCTGTGTGTGTGCAGTGAGTGCACAGAGAACAAGCTTCCTTTTCAGTAGATATGAGGCAGAGTACTGCCAGTGCCAGCCCTGGCACTGCCCACCCAGCACTGAACCACTCAAGGAGAATGCTTTTAAGTCTGTTTAAAAATAGCAAATGTAACAGACTTGCTGAAGGGCAATGTTCACTCTGTTTACAATGCCCACTGCCTCACTGCCTGCCTGGCAATGCACGGAATGTGTCTGTCTGTGTGCACTGCAGTGCACATAGAACTAAAGTAGATATGAGGCAGAGTACTCCCAGCCCTGGAACTGCTGCCCAGCCAGCACTGAACCACTCAAGGAGAATGCTTTTAAGTCTGTTTAAAAATAGCAAATATGAGGCAGAGTACTGCCAGCCCTGCCTGGCACTGCCCAGGATAAAATGTACAGACTCACTCAATAAGAATGTTCTTTTTTTTTTTTCCCTAACAAAGAATCTGTTCTGTGTTGTCTATCAAATCTGGTTCTGTTCTGTGTTGTCTATCAAATCGGGTTCTGCTATCTTCTCTGCCTCAGCCTGCCTAAGCCCACCCTGCACGATCCCGATCCCACCTCCCCACTGAATCGCTGAAAATGTCCGTCAGTCCTCGTGCTGCTGCTGCTTTTATAGTGCTGCTGGCTCGTCAGGAAATCCTCAGAGAAGCACGGAATGACAGCGCGATTCGCTGCATTCAGTGCTTCTCTGAAAAGGTGAACGCAGATTCGCTGCGTTCCGGTATCCATGCCGACCTGTCCCACCCTTTCCTGTGAGTCACTGAAACTCACAGGACAGGGTCAGACAGGTTGGCATGGTTACCGCAGGGGCGCCGCCATTTTCAGGTAATCCGGGGCTCCGAGCTCGAGTCGCAGGTAATGGCGGCGAGAAAGCGCGCGCATGGCGATTCGCCGTATCCGACATATCTATGTTCATTTATGTCGGAAATCTGCTCGTATACGCCCCATCTTTTTTTTAAGTAAAAAAAAAAATTTGAGTTGCGTTTTCCATATGCGGTCAATCCGAATGCACATCCCTAATAGATATATTGCCTGGACTGCCTCCAGGCAATAGATCCAAATACACTATGGGAAGGACAGCTTTCCAAGACATTTATGTGGAACAAATGCATTTTACTGTTATCAACCTTGCTAGCGAGTTAGCAATCTGTTATGCTCTCCTCCTCCAGAGGGGAGGAGCCAGCAATCTGCTGTCACTCACTGTTCTGCTGTGCTCCTGAAAGGGGAAGGAGTAGTGATATGACATGACCTGCTCCTCCAGAGGGGAAGAGTTAGCTATCTGTAATTCTATTAGCGAACTGCTGTTAGATGCTCCTTTAAGGAAAGGAAGTCGCAAGCTGTATCAATCTGCTAAGGAGTAGCAATCTGTTATGGATTAACTCTCCAAGGAAGAGGAGTTGGCAATAGGTACATAGTACTTCGCTATTGAGATAGTAAGCTATCATGCCCCCCGCTACGGAGTAGCAATCTGTATATATATATATAAGCTGCTGGCAAGTCTCAGAGAGGAGTAGCTGTCTATATAATACTTCCGTGAGCGGAGTCAGTGGTCTGTAGTGGTTGGCTTCCACAGGGTGACAATAGTGAAAGGAATGACCACTTGGAGGGAATGGTGAATCCCTGGGCCGATGACAGATGGCAGTACCCCCAGGAGGAGATCCTGAGAGGAACCACCGGCTAGGCTAGAATATGAGATAAACACAATAGTTCTTTATTAGACTGGAAGCTGGACCACCAGAGGTGACAGTAGTGAGTCGCTGTGTCCGGCAAGACTGAAGTCCTTCTGATACTAGAATATAATCTCTGGGTCGCTGAGCTGTAGAGAGAGACTAGAAATAGTGAGTAGACAGGGTATACTGGATACAAGATGGTACACTCACAATAGTAGATGTCTGCAATGGTCTCTATGCCACAGAGAGTCTTCAGTACATTCAGGAACAGGAGCCGTAGGCGACCGATGGTTGCCACAAACAGTCTGTAATAAGAACTCACAATTGCTGTATATGAAATGGCTTCTAAAGTAGAAGAGAGTCTGTAATAGATTCTAGGAACATGGGCCCTCATGGAGCGAGTACCGGTTCCTATCTGTAATCTTGCCAATGTAACTCTTGGTCTCTGTACCTGCGATAACGTCTTGGATGGAAGGGAGTCTTCAGACATTAGGAATGTAGGCCCTCGTGGAGCGAGTACCGATTCCTATGTAATAGAACTCACTGTATTCATGTCCGCGATTGCTTCAAAGAAATGAGGAGTCTTCCGAGTGTTCTGGCAATCTGAAATCAAGAAGAGAGAATGGAGCCCCCGTGGAGTGGGTATTCCTGATAAGTTTGAAAAAGCTGAGCAGTGGGGACGGGTTCCCCGGCTGACTTGGATCGTTGTTGCAAGTATCGTGGATTGCCGAAGCAAGTCCTGTTGGAGTTCCTTGCTAACTCGTTAGAGGTTAGCAAACAAAGACCTTTTAAAGTGCAAATGGATGACGTCACTACAGGGGGATGCCCCTGAGGTTCGCGCCCTTGCAAGTACAAAGTTTGCACCCTTACGTCATCGGAAACATGGCGGATCCAAAGCGTCAGGCCAGCCCGGGTGAACTGGGTCTATAGAGGCGGAGAGAAACCGCGGCTGCACTGTCCGTCAGAGCCAAAGGGAGTCGCATCCCAGGTAAAGAGGGTGGAGTGAGGGGTGAGAAGAGGCACGAACACAACATTTACTTGGGTAAATCAGCCATCAGATAATGACCGTCCCTCAATGCAGCTAAAATTACATATGGTGTCTCTTAGAGGTGTGCATAGGAATCATTTTCATTTCAGTGCATTCATTCATTGCATAGGGCACATCCATTTGTTCCATTAGCTCTCTGGGGATAGGTAAATACCTATAGTACCTGAAAGTAATCTGCTTTGAAGTGTTGAAAAGTGGAATATAAATAAAAAATAATAATTTTGTTCATTGTATCCATTCATTCATTTGCCATTATAGTTAATGAAGGAAGCAATTCAGCCTATATCAGGCTTCCAAATTGGGGTTTTCTAATCATATCTAATGAAACTTGTGGGTAGACATCATCAGAAGGGTGAAGGCATTCTAACACATCAAGACTATGTCAACATGGCACAAAAAGTGGCATGAATACCCCAAGGACCTGCAATGGATCAAATAGTACCAGCAATGGCAGGAATTCTCCAAGGCACTGTCAGAGGAGCAAAACAGCAGCAAGACTAACCAGGCATCAAACATGTGGCAGAAATCACCAACAAAAGTAACATGAACCCCAAGGCTAAACGAGAGGGGCAAAGTGGCACCACGTTTGGCATAAATAGCTCAAGGCACCATGAAGGGGGAACAAAACACTACAAGAAGCATAAAATCCCCCAAGGCAGTGCTAGAGTGGCCTGAAGACCCCAAAACATCATGCATGGTGCAAAGCTCCAAATGAACAAAAGGTACTAACCAAACTGGAACAAAGCCCTAGGCCACCTGGAGGAGGCCTAAGGTCATTTCCAAAGGTAGATTGCTATTTGGCCTTGGAGTTGGTCTTCCCTAGAAGCACCAAATGTTCTTTAGCTATTAGCGGTTTAATGTCCTGTGACGCAGGGAATTCAGAACATGATTCTTCTTCTGAACCAGATTTTACAAATATTGCTTCCATTACCTCAGAAGCAGTTATCATGGAGGAGCGCAGTCCTGGTAGTTCTGGGTGTTGCTTTTCTGCAGCCCTTGCCTTTTTATGTGGTATAATCCATCAAAGGCTAAATAATGAATGAGAGCAATAACCACTAGAACAATAAGGCAATGGAGTATGAAGAAAATGTCCAAGAGAGCATGAATCCAAAGCATAAGTATACGAGCTAGTGCAGCACTTTGAACAGTTAGTAAAAACCACGAGAAGTGCAGCCAATATTTTGTTGATCCAAAAAGGTTTTTTTATTTGTATTGATATGGCAACTCCACTGTTAATGATAATATTCCAATGCAAAGTCAGGGTCCCCTGACATGGACCCTGTGTTTCGCCAACTGGCTGCATCGGGAGGGACAACACCGTTAAACCAAATATTCTACAAAAACAAGTGTAAAAACGAATTCAAGAAATTGGATCAACGATATATATAGGAACATCCGACATTGAAATAACTTTGAGCAGAAACAAATTCAACCATAAAAATGTCAGGACATACCTTATCAGTATACAAGTAGAGAGTTACAGGGAATGCGTCAATATTACAGTGTAACCAAGATTTAAACGCTTTGATCATCTTGGCGCGAATGAGAACAGCCAATCACATGAAAGGAAAGGGTAGCCAATCAGAACATAGCAGGTAAGTCTCAATGAAAACCCGAAGTAAAGGACGAATCTCAAGTGAAGAAACTCCACTCAAAATCGCAATTCAACCCATTAGGGACAACCGTACCCAAAAGGGAGATCCATCTTTGTTCCCTCTTTATCAGAATGTCAGAGTAATTACCTCGCTGCACCAGAGGGCGAACTACATCAACAACAAAAAAATTAAGGTCAGTTACAGAGTAAGAGTATTGGGCCCAGTTTTCCACCAATGGGGCATTTTCCTGATGGGTATTGATGTTTGATCTATGTTCAATTATACGTGTTTTGATCATTCTGGATGTCTTACCCACGTATAATTTTTTACATGGACAACTAATGATATATTCCACCCCGGAGGATGTACAGTCAGAGGAACTTTGTAAAGTAAAGGTTCTCTATGTGGTCGGGTGTGTGAAACTTGAAATCGCTATAGTTAAAGGGCATACTGAGCAGTGGCCACAGGGCCTGTGGCCATTCCCAGCGGAAGAAAGCTCATTATCAGAACTATGTACTGTATGTACCAGCATATCTCTTAGATTTCTACCTCTGCAGTACGTAAACCGGGGAAGAGTTAAAAAAATTATTCAGAGATAAGGCCAACCAGTGGTTACGTATGATCTTAGAGATAGCATTACTTTTGGTAGAGAATGGAAGAATACAATTCACAGAATCATCTTCAATTCGATTTTTTGGAAAAAAAAAGTAAATCCTGATTCATATATAATGCTCGTTTATAAGCATGTCTTAGAGACTTGCGAGAGTACCCTCTCAAAGTAAATCGTGCTGTCATCTGCATAGCCTGGATAACAAATTCATCCCTCGTAGAGCATAGACGACGGAGCCTAAGGAATTGACCTGTGGGAATATTATGCTTAAGAAGACAGGGGTGACAACTGTCAAAATTTAGTAATGTATTTCTATCAGTACTTTTATGAAAAATGGTGGTATGAAAGCTTCTATTTTCAATGGAGGTCAAAATATCAAGAAAAGGAATACAAGTAGATTGTATATCAAAATTGAACTGTATATTCTTGTCACGGTTATTAAGCCAATCTAAAAAAACAAAAAACTGAATGTCAGTACTTAACCAAATTAAAAAAATGTCGTCAATGTACCTAAGCCACAAAAATAGAAATTGAGACCAGTCTGAAGGGTATATATACTTCTCTTCAAATGTTGCAACATAAAGGCAGGCTAAGCTAGGGGCCATAGTGGCCCCTATAGCCGTGCATTTTACCTTCTGATAAAATTTAGAATCAAAAGAAAAATAGTTATTTGTTAAAGCTATATGGACCAGATCTAGTAAAAAAAATCAGTTGGAACTCTAAACTGACCAGATCTCAAATTCAATGACCTTTAAAGCTTTTTCCTGTGGAATATTGGAATATAGTGATACTATATCCAAAGAGACCAAAAAACAAAAATCTGAAGGTAATGTGAGGTTGTGTAAAATTGAAATCAAGTGCGAGGAATCTCTAAAATAAGATTTAATCTGTGGAACAAAGGGTCTTAAAAAAATGTCAGTAAATTTAGACAATGGTTCCAAAAGGGATCCAATTTCCATGGTTTCAAAAGGGATCCATTCTGTGTTCACTAAAGAGGACCCTGGAGAAGGACCGTCACTAGTTAACAAGAAATTGGAGGGGAGTGGAATAGATGTAACTCCATTTACAATAGAGAATGTATGGGAAGCGCTGGGGAAACTGAAAGTGGACAAAGCCATGGGGCCTGATGAGGTTCATCCCAGGATACTGAGGGAGCTCAGAGATGTGCTGGCAAGTCCGCTGTGTGACCGGTTCAATAGATCCCTAGAAACGGGAGTGGTGCCGGGTGAATGGAGAAGAGCGGTGGTGGTCCCGCTTCACAAGAGTGGGAACAGAGAAGAGGCTGGTAACTACAGACCGGTTAGCCTCACTTCGGTGGTGGGAAAAGTAATGGAGTCACTGTGGAAAGAGAGAATAGTGAACTATCTACAGTCGGGAGAATTGCTGGACCAGAGGCAGCATGGATTCACCAGGGGAAGATCCTGTCAGTCAAATCTCATTGACTTTTTTGACTGGGTAACCAAGGAATTGGATCGAGGAAGAGCACTTGATGTCATCTACTTGGATTTCAGCAAAGCTTTAGATACGGTCCCGCATAGGAGACTGGTGAATAAAATGAGAAGCTTAGGAGTGAGTGCCGAGGTGGTGGCCTGGATTGCAAACTGGTTGACGGACAGAAGACAATGTGTGATGGTAAATGGAACTCTCTCTGAAGAGAGAGTGGTTTTAAGCAGTGTACCGCAAGGATCGGTGTTGGGGCCGGTCCTGTTCAATATCTTTGTGAGCGACATTGCGGACAGGATAGAAGGTAAGGTTTGTCTTTTTGCGGATGACACTAAGATCTGCAACAGAGTGGACACGCCGGAAGGAGTGGAGAGAATGAGACGGGATTTAAGGAAGCTGGAAGAGTGGTCGAAGATATGGCAGCTGAGATTCAATGCCAAGAAGTGCAGAGTCATGCATATGGGGAGTGGAAATCCGAATGAACTGTATTCGATAGGGGGAGAAAGGCTGATGTGCACGGAGCAGGAGAGAGACCTTGGGGTGATGGTGTCTAATGATCTGAAGTCGGGGAAACAATGTGACAAGGCGATAGCTAAAGCCAGAAGAATGCTGGGCTGCATAGAGAGAGGAATATCGAGTAAGAAAAGGGAAGTGATTATCCCCTTGTACAGGTCCTTGGTGAGGCCTCATCTGGAGTACTGTGTTCAGTTCTGGAGACTGTATCTCTGAAGAGACAGAGACAAGATGGAGGTGGTCCAGAGAAGGGCAACCAAAAAGGTGGAGGGTCTTCTTCGAATGACTTATGAGGAGAGATTGAAGAATCTAAATATGTACACCCTGGAGGAAAGGAGGAGTAGAGGTGATATGATACAGACTTTCAGATACTTGAAAGGTTTTAATGATCCAAAGACAACCACAAACCTTTTCCGTCAGAAAAAAATCAACAGAACCAGAGGTCATGATTTGAAGCTCCAGGGAGGAAGACTCAGAGCAATGTCAGGAAGTATTTCTTCACAGAGAGGGTGGAGGATGCCTGGAATGCCCTTCCAGAGGAAGTGATGAAGACCAGAACTGTGAAGGACTTCAAAGGGGCATGGGATAAACACTGTGGATCCATAAAGTCTAGAGGACGTGAATGAAGATCACTGGGTGGCTTGCGGGAATGACGGCTACTACTTGGAGATAATAACCTTATTCAATCAATATACACATGGTTAATGCGACTCCAACATTGCTCTAAGCTTCAACGGTAAGAGGAAATGTGGAAAAAAGGATTTGCATTCACAAAAAAGCGGGGAGTAGCTTGCTTGTTACAGCGGTTACTACTCCAAACCAAATAAGTCTGATACTTCACTTTCAATGCATATCTAGCATAGCTCTCTGCTGCAACGGCAGGGGAGGAAGACCGATACTTCACGCATATCCAGCATAGTTCTCTGCTTCAAAAGCAGGGGAGGAAGACCGATACTTCACGCATAGCTCTCTGCTTCAACGGCAGAGGAGGAAGACTGATACTTCACGCATATCCAGCATAGCTCTCTGCTTCAATGGCAGGGGAGGAAGACCGATACTTCACGCATATCCAGCATAGCTCTCTGCTTCAATGGCAGGGGGAATTAAAAAAAGTGGATGTTTATACAGAGAACAACCAACAAGGACTGAATTACAGTCTGGGTAAACAAATAAGCATGGGTGTAGCTTGCTTATTGCGGCGGTTACTACCCCTAACTAATTAAGCTAGATATTTCACTTAGATGCAGTTCCAACATTGCTCTCTACATTAATGGTGGGGGTGGAAGAGAAATAGAACCAAAAGGTTACTAAGAGCCAAGAGAAACAGATAAGTATGAGATGAAAAAAAAGTGCAAAGCTTGCTGCGCAGACTGGATGGGCCGTTTGGTCTTCTGCCATCATTTCTATGTTTCTATGTTTCAATCCCTGATATGATGGGGTGACCTGGAGGGTTCACTAAGGATTTTTTTTTTTTAATTTGAACTTTATTATTTTCTTCAATAGTTAACCATGAAAATACAAGAAAAATGTGGTACAAATCATCAACCTTCTCTCAAATAATTACAAACCATATTCACATTGTTTGTATCACATTTCCATAAAATGGGGGAAAACAAGAATGTAATGTATGAAATAAATTCAATACATATATAAACTTTCCCTAATTATGCCCTTTGAACTGGGCACTCTTGGGACAATATCATTTTTGAGGAGAGGGAGTTTGGTTCATTTTTTCTGGACGTCATTCTCTGATATCTGGGTTGGATTTGTATCAATCAAAAACGTTTCCAAATGAGTAGGGTCCGTGAATCCAAATTTCTTCCCTTGGTAGGTCACATAACAAAAACATGGAAACTTTAAAAAGAAGGTTGCCCCAACTGCGAGCACACGACTTTTCAAAGACAGAAAAAACTTCCTCTTAGCCTGAGTGGCGCGTGCCACATCAGGGAAAATTTGGACTTTCTGACCACAAAATAAAGCATCTTTATTTCTAAAGAACTTTCTAAATAAGATGTCTTTGTCCTGTTCTACCAATAATGAAACAAAAAGAGTTGCCCTGTTAGTAATCACATCTAGAGATTCTTCTAGGAAAGTTGATATACCTATACTGTGGGAAGTAGCTTCATCATTCCTCTGTTCTTCCATATTTTTTACAACTTTCCTTGGAAAGTAGTACATTTTTGACACCTTAGGTATTTCCTCTTCCCCCATATAATAAAACTTCTTTCAAAACATTTTTAAACATCTCAAAGGGTGATAACAAACGAGTTTGGGGAAAATTCAATATCCTAAGGTTTTTCAATCTATATATATTTTCAATATGTTCAATCTCTTTATGCGTTACTAAACTATCTTTAATAAATACATTTTCAGAATTTTGTATTAACTGCAATTTTGATGTCAAGATATCTACTTCTTTCTCACATTTAGATATTTTTTTCCCTTGTTCCTCAATTACCACAATATTTCCATTAATTACAGTTGACAATGACTTATTCATATTCATTATATTGCTATCCAATCTCGATATCATCCGCCCTAGGTCTAACAGTGTAATATTGTCAGATATTTCATTTGGACTAATATTACTCTCAAATTCAACTGGGAGCTTAATTTCTACCAAATTCTGTGTAAGAGCATAAACATTATATTCAGTTTGTGAGATTGCTGCTTGTGTTGCCAAGCTTGAATCTTCATGAACTACTCCTACCAGTTCTCCATTCGGCTGCGGTGGAGACTTCGGTCCTTCGCCATGACTTAAGGAAGCCAGAGATACAGCTTCCACGGTGCCCTCATTCGGCGTTTCCATCCGTCTTGTCACGTGATGGTCCATCGGGCCAGTGCGATGATACTGCACTGGAGACGAAGTTGCAACTTTCGCTTTTCTTTTCCTTCCCATGAGGTAATCAAAGAAACAAATATGTCCCAGACACCGGACTCCCCCGGACTAAGCCGGACCAAGCCGGACCAAGCCAGACCTCCTGCAATCGGGCCGTTTTGCCAGTATTCAAAATGGCATCGGCGCTACCTTTGCCCTCACTATGTCACAGGGGCCGACGGTCGGCCCCTGTGACATACTGAGGGCAAAGGCTAGCGCCGGCTCCATTTTGAGTACTGGCAGCCTCTAGCCTTTGCCCTCATTATGTCACCGACCATCGGCCCCTGTGACATAGTGAGGGCAAAGGTAGCTCCGGCACCATTTTGAATACTGGCAAAACGGCCCGATTGCAGGAGGTCGCTCCCGGACCCCCACTGGACTTTTGGCAAGTCTTGTGGAGGTCAGGAGGCCCACCCAAGCTGGCCAAAAGTCCCTGGGGGTCCAGCGGGGGTCCGGGAGCGATCTCCTGCACTCGTGCCGTCGGGTGCCAGGAATCAAAATGGTGCCGATAGCCTTGCCCTTAATATGTCACAGGGGCTACCGATACCATTGGTCAGCCCCTGTCACATGGTAGGAGCACAAGATGGCGCCGATGGCCATATGACAGGGGTTGGCCAATGGTACCGGTAGCCCCTGTGACATAGTAGGTCAAAGGCTATCGGGGCCATTTTGAACTGGTACCGAGGGTGTGAGAGTGCAGGGGATGGGTCCCGGACCCCCCGCTGGACCACCAGGGAGTTTTGGTAAGTCTTGGGGGGGTCAGGAGGCTGGGGGGTTGTAGTAAATTTTAATTTTAGCCGGGTAACGAATAGAATTAGACGTATAACCGTATCGGGGCGCCATACGGATGTATGCAACGTATCTGCCCCCTGACGAATACGTATCCCGAATGCAACGTATGGCGTCCCTCTGCACATCCCTACTATGGTATAGTCTCTGGGACTAGCATCCATAGAGTTGAGTTGTGCGTACAATTGCTCAATAAGAGTATCAACATTGCCTTCACATGGATACTGTGCTTATTTTGTTGCGATCCCCCCTGCTGCTGCGCTGCAGGAGGTCTCTTACCTTCCTCCAGAGGCCGCTCTGAAGCCTGGGCCTCGCCTGCGCATCATCCAGGACTTGTTCCAGGGCCTGAGAGGCCTAGCTGTGCCGGTGGCTTGCAGCCTCAGTGTTTGGACTTCCTGTTGGGCGACGCCCTTCCCTAGGGGCTGGCCCGCAGCTCTCTACCCTAGTTATAGGACCAGCAGTGGGCGGTCCTGGCAAGCTCCTCCCAGGGAGTTGCCTTTTACCTCCAGTATTTAAGGACCTTCTGTTCACTGTGTCTTGGCCTTGGATCTGAGCATTACAGTCGCCTGTAACCTAGCCGATCCAGGTCCTCCATGTTTGATGGCGCCTTGTCCTGTCTCTGCTTGATGTTCCTGATGTCCAGTGTCTCTGCCTTGATGCCTGTCTCTGACCCTGCCTAGATGTTTGTTCCTGTGCCTGCCAGCCGTAAGGGCTTCGGATGTGAGTTTCCCAGCATCGGAGTCCTGTTCGCCTGGGTCTTCCCCGCGCCCTCCTTCTCAGCGTGGTCCGCGACCAGCCTCTCAGGGCTGTGTAGGGCGCGTCTGGGACAGGGTGGTCCGCGACTCAGTCCCACGGGTGGGCTGAGTAGGGCGCCCTGATGGACAGTGCAATGTTCCTGTCCAGCCTTGTCTACAGTGTCTGCTTCAGCCCGTACCCTGATGTCTTCCTCTGCCAGCCGAGGGGGCTTCGGATGTGAGTATCCCAGCATCGGAGTTCCTACTCGCCTGGATCCTTCTAGTGTCTCGCTTCAGCCCTTGTCCTGATGTCTCCGTCTGCTTCAGCCTGCTTCTGCCCTGTCTGATGTTGTCTGTTTAAGGACTCTGTCTGCCCTCGCCTCTGTCCGGCCTGCTGCCCATTGCCGTTCCCTGCGGCAGGTCCGAAAGGGCCGGGAACAGTCGGAGGACCGTTCATTAGTCAACTTCCCCGTGTTGGCTACCATGGGCATGCAGGTCCGGCTGAGGGCCGGACTTCCTGCTTCTGTTCCTGCCTGCCTGGCTCACCATGCCTGCTCAGCTCACCTCCCACGGTGTGGCCTTGGGCTCCTCCTGGGGTCCTGCCGTGGCCCAAGGGCTCACCACCCGCCCGAGACGACCGTGCCCGCGTGCGCTCGTAACAGAATCCGAAGGCCATGAGCTCGGTGGGCTGTGCTCGTGATGGACTTGTCTAGTTCCAGGATTTTTTCTTTTGTCTGCTTTCGTCTCACGACCTGCTGGAGGCGCCAGCTTCTGCTTTTGCTTACGACCTGCTGGAGGCGCCAGCTGTTTGGGTTCCCACGACCTGCAGGAGGCGCCTGCGCCCAAACCATCGTTTCCTTGTTCCCAGGATGGAGTTCCACGACCTGCAGGAGGCGCCTGCGCTCCTCCTGATGTTGCTGTAGTTTCTGCCCGCCCTCCCCCCCTCTTGTTCTTGCTCTTGCTTCTGCTTGCTTTTGCCTGTTTCTGCTTGCTTCTGCCGTGGGTGCTCGTTTCTGCTGTGTGCCTGGGTGTGCTCGTTTCTGCTGTGTGCCTGGGGGTGCTCGTTTCTGCTGTGTGCCTGGGGGTGCTCGTTTGTGCTGTGTGCTGCGTGGGTGCTGTTTGTGCTGCGTGGGTGCTGTTTGTGCTGTGTGCTGTGTGGGTGCTGTTTGTGCTGTTGGCCCTGTGTTGCTCGTTTGTGCTGTTGGCCCTGTGTTGCTCGTTTGTGCTGTTGGCCCTGTGTTGCTCGTTTGTGCTGTTTTTTCCCTGTGTTGCTTGTTGTTTGTTTTCCCTGTGTTGCTCGTTTGTGCTGTTTTCCCGCTTGTTGTTTCCTGCTTGTGGGTTCCCGTCCTCCTCGTTCCCGCGTTGTTTCCCCTGCTTCCTGTCTCTCGCCCTTCGCTCTTTCTCCCTTCGCTCTCTCGCTTTCCGCTCTTTCCCTCTCTGCTCCTTCGCTCTCCGCTCCCTTGCTCTCTGCTCCTTCGCTCTCCGCGCCCTTCGCTCTTTCTCCCTTCGCTCTCTCGCTTTCCGCTCTTTCCCTCTCTGCTCCTTCGCTCTCCGCTCCCTTGCTCTCTGCTCCTTCGCTCTCCGCTCCCTTGCTCTCTGCTCCTTCGCTCTCCGCTCCCTTGCTCTCTGCTCCTTCGCTCTCCGCTCCCTTGCTTGCTGCTCCCTCGCTCTCCGTTCCCTTGCTCCCTCTTTTGTTTTTGTGTGTGTCGGTCGCGCGGTCTCCGTTCGCTCGGTCGCTGCTCGCGCGGTCTCCGTTCGCTCGGTCGCTGCTCGCGCGGTCTCCGTTCGCTCGGTCGCTGCTCGCGCGGTCGCTGCTCCCGCGGTCCCGTGTTCCCTCAGTCTCTTGTTCCCTCGGTCTCGTGTTCACGTCGTCTCTTGTTTCCTTGGGTTTGGTTGGTCTCTCGTCGTGTTGGTTGCTTGCTTGTGGTGTGTGGTTGTTGTTTGCTTGCTTGTGGTGTGTGTGGTTGTTGTTTGCTTGCTTGGCTTTTGTTTTTGGTCCCTCTGTGAGGGGGGGGATTCTTTGAGGGGGGGGTACTGTTGCGATCCCCCCTGCTGCTGCGCTGCAGGAGGTTTCTTACCTTCCTCCAGAGGCCGCTCTGAAGCCTGGGCCTCGCCTGCGCATCATCCAGGACTTGTTCCAGGGCCTGAGAGGCCTAGCTGTGCCGGTGGCTTGCAGCCTCAGTGTTTGGACTTCCTGTTGGGCGACGCCCTTCCCTAGGGGCTGGCCCGCAGCTCTCTACCCTAGTTATAGGACCAGCGGTGGGCGGTCCTGGCAAGCTCCTCCCAGGGAGTTGCCTTCTACCTCCAGTATTTAAGGACCTTCTGTTCACTGTGTCTTGGCCTTGGATCTGAGCATTACAGTCGCCTGTAACCTAGCTGATCCAGGTCCTCCATGTTTGATGGCGCCTTGTCCTGTCTCTGCTTGATGTTCCTGATGTCCAGTGTCTCTGCCTTGATGCCTGTCTCTGACCCTGCCTGGATGTTTGTTCCTGTGCCTGCCAGCCGTAAGGGCTTCGGATGTGAGTTTCCCAGCATCGGAGTCCTGTTCGCCTGGGTCTTCCCCGCGGCCTCCTTCTCAGCGTGGTCCGCGACCAGCCTCTCAGGGCTGTGTAGGGCGCGTCTGGGACAGGGTGGTCCGTGACTCAGTCCCACGGGTGGGCTGAGTAGGGTGCCCTGATGGACAGTGCAATGTTCCCGTCCAGCCTTGTCTACAGTGTCTGCTTCAGCCCGTACCCTGATGTCTTCCTCTGCCAGCCGAGGGGGCTTCGGATGTGAGTATCCCAGCATCGGAGTTCCTACTCGCCTGGATCCTTCTAGTGTCTCTCTTCAGCCCTTGTCCTGATGTCTCCGTCTGCTTCAGCCTGCTTCTGCCCTGTCTGATGTTGTCTGTTTAAGGACTCTGTCTGCCCTCGCCTCTGTCCGGCCTGCTGCCCATTGCTGTTCCCTGCGGCAGGTCCGAAAGGGCCGGGAACAGTCGGAGGACTGTTCATTAGTCAACTTCCCCGTGTTGGCTACCATGGGCATGCAGGTCCGGCTGAGGGCCGGACTTCCTGCTTCTGTTCCTGCCTGCCTGGCTCACCATGCCTGCTCAGCTCACCTCCCACGGTGTGGCCTCGGGCTCCTCCTGGGGTCCTGCCGTGGCCCAAGGGCTCACCACCCGCCCGAGACGACCGCGCCCGCGCGCGCTCGTAACATATTTCATAGATACTAGAGATGTGCATCGGGTGCCCGATCGTTTCCGCTTTCAGGTTCGTGTGGACGCGGGAAAATCTCGTATTCCCGCGGATCGGCATTTCTTTTTTCGTGAAAAATAATTTTTCAGCTTAGTGCGCGCTAACGGGAGTTAGCGCACACTAACAAAAATAACAAAAAGTAACAAAAACTAATTTTTTTTGTTATCGTGCACTAACTAGAGTTAGCGCGCATTAACTCCCATTAGCATGAGCTAAGCTGAAAAACGATTTTTACGAAAATTTGGGGAAAATGCAATCGTTTTATCGGTTTCACAATCCATGATGATTTTTTACGAAAATTCGGGGGAAATGCAATCATTTTATCGGTTTCACGATCCATGACAGTTTAGGAAATATCGTACGAATTTCCTAATTGTCAAAAAGCGATTGCACATCTCTAATAGATACTGCTTCAATGGTTCACATGTAAAATTTGCTTTGACTAATCTGATATTAATATTAATGTTAATACAGGTAGACAAGAAATTGCTGAAATGGCAGAACCTGTCAGCAGCTGTTAATCTGGTTTCTCCGCCATGCACATCTACCACAAATGAACTACTGTTATGGTTTTGAGTTGTTTGAGTGGATTCTTGGGTACTGTGGAGATGACCACGCTCACGGGGAGGAGCCCCATGAGGAATCACAGTACTAGGCTAGACTTGGGACGCACAAACACAGAGATTCGTCTTTTATTATACAGCTGAGGTATACCACCAGAGGTGGCAGTAGTGAGGTGATCCAGAGGTAGCAGTCCAGGGACCCTTGGCAGAGGGGACCCGTCTCACAAAGATAGTATAGGGATATCCAGAAGCAGGTTCTCAGCGCAGCAGAGCTGTAGATGAGACAGACTGAGAAAGTTAGATTACTCACTAACAGGTTGATACAGTAAAGTGCGTCCATGATTACCCTGCTTCTAACCCGCTTTCTACTCACAATTTTGCCACGTTAGCCCAACCCGCGATTCACTATCCCTTTTAACCCATCCTTACCGCTTCTTTAAATCAACGGGTACCCCTTTCCGCCCGCGGCATGTTTATGAGATGTAAACGATCGGATTAGCTATTCCCCCCATTCAGTAACGCGAGCCCCGACTATCGCCTTTTTAACCTGCAGTTTAGCCGCGCGTTTAACCTGCTAATTTACCGCCTACCCCTACCCCTGCGTTAGAGGCAGGGGTAAGGGTAGGCAGCAAGCTTTCCCCCAAAAGAAACCTAAAAACCTAAAACCCCCTCCTCCCGAAGCAACTCGACCTGTAAAATATGTGAATTAGTGTAACCAACTTACATTTTGTTTCTTTTTCAGCCCTTTCAGCTTTCTCTGCCGCCCTCCGGAGGGGGCAGCCGGCGGCGAAAGCGGCTTCCAGTGGCCCCCGCCGGCGAAGACAGACGAACGCATGCCCGTAGTGCATGGGCGCTCAAGCCACCGAAAGCACATGGACGGGCGTGCGTGACATCATGCACACGCGTTCATGTGCTTTCATTGGCTAGAGCGCCCGTCAATTTGGGCGCTCTAGCCAGTGAAGCGCATGGCGTCATGGCATACGCTTCGCTGGCCATGACGTCACGGCGTATGTCTCGCACGCCCGTCCATGTGCTTTCAGTGGCTTGAGCGCCCGTGCACTACGGGCGTGCGTTCGTCCGTCTTCGCCGGCGGGGGCCACTGGAAGCCGCTTTCGCCGCCGGCTGCCCCCTCCAGAGGGCGGCAGAGAAAGCTGAAAGGGCTGAAAAAGAAACAAAAAGTAAGTTGGTTACACTTATTCAAATATTTTACATGTCGAGTCGCTTCGGGAGGAGGGGGTTTTAGGTTTTTAGGTTTTCTTTGGTTAAAGTTGGGATCCACTTCCTGGTGCCTGTCATTTCAAATGTCAGTTGAAATGACATTTAAAATGACAGGTACCAGCGCACCCAGGATACTGTATAGGCGCTGAATAAAGCGCCTATACAGTAAAATGGATTGGGCTTCATGGGCGCGCGTTGGACGCGTGTTGGACGCGGCTTGAATTTGCATGCGGTTTTAATACATTATCGAGCGGTAGGTGAGCCGGACTGTGCGTGCGGCAAACGCGGGTGCGCCCGGCACTAACGCAGCTCTTCCTACCGCTCCTTACTGTATCGGCCTGTAAGTTGGTAGCTGTATAGGTGGAGATCCCAGCAGGCAGAAGTAGTTGAACACAGGCACCAAGCCAAGGAGAGCAGGCCCTCGAGGAGCAAGTACCTGATCCCAGAAAGGCACTTGAAAGAAAGTAAAGGGCCCCCGAGGAGCGGGTACCCAGGTTAGAGAAATACCCCAAAGGGCAGAGAGAGCTTCCAGTGGCAGTAAGGAAGCAGCAGAGTAGCTCAGACTGGAGGCTTTCCATCCATTCACGATCCTTGCTAACTGAATGAGCTAGCAAACAAGGGCAGGCTAAATACCTGGATGGCGTGACGTCACTCAAAGGGGACGCCCCCGAGGTTCCCGCCATGATGTGGATAAATACGTGGGTGGCGTGCGCGCGTGCACCCTAGGAGGACCTTAGGAGAAACATGGCGTGAGGCTTTGCCATAGCCATTCCGGGGATGCTGGAGAGAGCGGCATGCAGACACGGTGGTAGCCATCTTCCCAAGGCTAGCGGGGAGAGCAGAGGGAAAGGTGAGGCACAAAGGTCAAAGCCGTCTGAGACCGACAAACGCAACTATTAGTTGTAGAAAACTGATGCATAACCTTGTCTTTAAAGCTCACAAATAAACAGAAACACAGGAAGCAGCTGTTTGGGGAAGTGCTAAGTCTGTGGTGAGAGCAGAGCAGGGGCTCCTGCCATGATCAACTGTTTCCAGGGATATTGTCAAAAGCCAGATGAAATTAAGCAATAGGCTGGATGCAGCTTGTCGGCTAGAGGTCCCTTACGCCTGCCATAATCAATGAGAAATTCAAAATGATGTGTCTGAAAAGAAGTTTAAAAATGTGAGTATTATTATTTAAAATAGGTTTGGGATTTTGTAATCTAGATGCCTGATATTCTGAGCTCATAGCCACAAGAGTTATTATGTATATGGAATGAAGAATGACTGCTGCTTCTTGAAATAATGAAAAAGCTGGTCTGTCCCTGCACAGGGGACTCTATTTGTGAAGGTGCTTAGGTGGTCAGTAGTGAGCAATCTATTATCGCTGACTGCTTATGTGGAAAATGTATGATCACAGACTTTAATCCAAAATGAATATTTCGTGGAAGCAGCAAAACGTAAGTGCCAAACTTAACACAATGTTTACCTTAGAACAGGCACTCTCACCATAGATATTTGGTGGCTGCATGGATGTTCTCTTAATACACTGTGTTACTTTAGCCAACAGCTTCATCTATGTGGCCCCATGTGAATAACACTAATTTAGAATGAATCATTTGATTGATCCCTTCTTGGAAATATTTTCTAAAGCTTCCTATCAGTTAAAGATTAACTATTTCCATGCTGGTTTTTTTTTTCTTTAAGTAACTCCTCCTTAAGAACATAAGAAATATGCCATACTGGGTCAGACCAAGGGTCCATCAAGCCCAGCATCCTGTTTCCAACAGTGGCCAATCCAGGCCATAATAACCTGGCAAGTACCCAAAAACTAAGTCTATTCCATGTTACCATTGCTAATGGCAGTGGCTATTCTCTAAGTGAACTTAATAGCAGGTAATGGACTTCTCCTCCAAGAACTTATCCAATCCTTTTTTAAACACAGCTATACTAACTGCACTAACCACATTCTCTGGCAACAAATTCCAGAGTTTAATTGTGCGTTGAGTAAAAAAGAACTTTCTCCGATTAGTTTTAAATGTGCCCCATGCTAACTTCATGGAGTGCCCCCTAGTCTTTCTACTATCCGAAAGAGTAAATAACCAATTCACATAAATAACCTTGTGTGTTTCTGTTTACATTTGAGGTTAACATAAATAACGACATGAAATGTAGTAGGATACAGATTACAGAACAGTCTTCAGCCATTACTGTCAATCCACAAATAAATCTCCACCACCCATCACTGCACATTAAATAACTTAATGCTTTGTGATACAGCCTTATCTTTCTGGTTCATTTAAAAAGTAAAAACCTGATCACTGGGCATCCATCTGTGTACCAGTGTGCACTGTCGAGACAAATGAGCTGAAAAGCCGTTAACACTTTGAGAACCTTTCCCTTCAGGCCATCAGCTGCATAAAG
The DNA here is from genome assembly GCF_901001135.1 of Rhinatrema bivittatum. NCBI lineage: Eukaryota > Metazoa > Chordata > Amphibia > Gymnophiona > Rhinatrematidae > Rhinatrema > Rhinatrema bivittatum. Next base: position 176,846,388 of record NC_042623.1, read on the forward strand.
GGGTGAACTGGCGTAAGTGAAGTGGGCAGTTGCATTCCAAACTTGGCTCTATTTAAAGCATCTGCACCCTGACAGTAACAATAGCACAAGCAGACATTGAGCCTTTGAAAATAATTCAGCACAAACACACACAGGAATGGCAGAGTCTGGTAAGCTTGAAGCCTATTTACTTTTCAAGTACCTGCCCTGTTTGCAAAGACCCTCAATATGATTTTTCTTATTGTACATTGAATTACTCCTTTCATAGAGGCCATATATATATAATATATAAGTTTTACTGTGTAGTACCTGTGTGCAGTATATTGCTTTCTCCATAAGAAACGATGACTTTATTTTGAAAGCACTTCAGTCTGGTCTTCAGTGGTTTACTGGGATTTCTAGCTTGCTACCTGTCAGTTTTGGTACTTATATATGGTAGAGAAAAAAATAATAATCATTGAAAAGAGATGCTTCAAATTCTAATGGACATAGAATTGGTTTAAGATTTTAACGTTATCAATGCTTTTATCTTTTTTCTGGTACTGTATTGCGTAAGTTAATAATGTGGTCTAGCAGAGTAGCACAGTGGACAGAGGGCTGAAGACCAGGAGACCTTGGTTTGATTTCTGCTGTTTCCACTCTCTGAGTTAACCACTGAACTCCCTTCTACCCAAATGAAGATTGGTTTTTGCCATTAGGAATTTGGCAGAGTTCTTGGTAGGGGTAAAAAGACAGCCATTGTAATTAGGGGAGGTGATGTGAATACATTCTCCTGATGTTGCCGTCCAGGGCCACATGACATTCTCATCTCACCAGCTTTGCAGATTTTGTAAGGCAGAAAATGTGCCTGTACAATTTTATTTTCTCCAAAGTAGTGTGCTCAGTCCTGGTACAGCCCAGCTCCCTCTGAGTACTGGTTTATAACCCTGATCAAAGCCTGAAACTTGCTCATTTTCTGCCCCAATTGGAGCCTTTCAAAAAGCATCACTTTCAGTAGTCTTGGACTTTTTTACTTTCGATGTAGTGTCTACATGTGCAAAAGTGAAGTGTTTGAATGATATTTTCCAAAGGTCTTCACACTTTATTTGCTAGATGAAACCATAAAACACAGAAATACAGATGGGGCGCAGTTGCCACCCGCACAACCTTTAGATTTTTAAATGCATGTCCATAAGTTAAGGCTTCTGAAGAGGAGGTGTAATTTATGCGAGTGAATCTCTGACCAATTACTCACAAAATTTGAAAGCAAATTTATGAAAATTCTTAATGCATGCGCAGACTTTTCTGCTAAACGGGGTGTTTGAAAATTGCCCTCTTTATGTTTGGTGATCTACAAACACCAATTTACCAGGACATGTCGGGGGGGGGGAGGGGAGAGGAGCACAAGACGATCCCGATAGGGTGGTTAATTTGAGATCCACAGCTACGTGCATGCATTCTGGAAAGTGAGGCTGTATTAGTTCTGCTTGGAACTTGTTGCATTTCTGAATCATCACACTGTGTGTTTGATTTTTACATCATTCAACAAGGTGAATGATGGAAGTACGTGGATCTTGATCCAAGCTCCTGAATCTGTAATCCCTTATATCTTTTAGCATGTGGGGTTGGGTAATGTGGTGTTATTACAAATATCAGTGAGTAAATGCATTTGCTCAGAACAATAAAATAAGCTTGCCTGCTGAACATACAAGACCATGCAGACAATATGAGATTATAGTGCTTAGGGGAGTAATTTTCAAACTCCCCCCCCAGGAGTTTCTCTTTGAAAATTCAGGAGACCATGGGGAGTGTGGATACTTGTAAACCTGCATACTTTGAAGGTTCAAAGTATGCAGGCTAAAGTACTTGTGGAAATTTCAAAACAAAATCCTTGCACATGGTTTCTGGTGCTAGTCCTAAATTCACCCCCAGCTGTGCCCCTTTATGATGTGAGTGAAAATCTGTGCATTGTCATTTGGCGTGCATACTTTTACCTACATTCATAGGGTGCAATTTTCAATCCCTGTTTAACTGCATTAAAACATTTGGTAATGTTCCTTACATATAAACTCACTCATCAATCTGGCCTACAATTCTGTGTTACATTTTCTGTACAACATTGATATTTTGGGTTAGTAAAGTTTCACAATAATGCCTATCTGTCAAAAGAGAGCTAATGAAGAAATATATTTCAGGTGGAAGTGGAATGAGAAAAACTTGATACCTCATGGAGAGCTTCTGTAACTGGTGGGTTAACGATGGTGAAACTGATGCAGCATCTAAAAATAAGCCTCCCATGTTTCATAGGTTTATTGGGTTGTCTCCAAGACAGTCCAATACATTTTACATACCTAAAATGCCTGTACGTGCGCTGGAATAGATGATTGCATAATAAATTCTAGCACTTCTCAGTAGTAGCAATATTAAAAACAGAATAGAGCAGGAGTTAGACATTTTCAATTACAGCTCAATGGCATGCCCTAAAAGACATTCTGCACATTTTTCCTGAGCAAAATTCTCTGAAAAGGGATTGGATTGGAGGCTGTTAGCATGCACCTAGTGAAGGCTTTCCTTGAATATTTCATTTTGATTCTGTTCAGAGGAAGACTAGGATTTCTTATGCACTATGAAACACAGAAGGGGTAGTAAATAAGCTGGTCTGCATTAGCATGCCATTGTTGCTCTATTGAACGTTTGGTTGCAGGGTGGTTTGCCTTTATTTTATGTGAGCCGGTCAGCAGTCACAGGTGGGAATTCCACAGCTGTCTGTCGCATTCCCCATGATCACAAATCATTTCAGCGGTAAAAGTTTTCCCTAACTTTTTAATGTACTTTGCGCTGAATCCCAACTTAGACGAATGACACTAAATAGACCCAAGGAGGTAAAGAAAAACTCTGAATGAGATACAAATCAATCTGTGGGCTCAGAAAGAGGATATAGGGTGAGAGAAACGCATGGGCTTTAGCACAGCAGAAAGCGTCTTCCTTCTCGATATTCTACCTTGCAATGAATTTGAATTTCTGCAATCATATTTCCATATGTTAGGAAATTAATATCAACACCATATTTTTCTTATTATCATTGTCATGATTTCTGGGGCTGTCTGTCTCACCGTATTTTGCTCATAATTGACCTCACGTGCCATTCTGACCCGATTGCATGAAATATATTTTTCATCTCTATAGGAGAAGTGGAGTACACCCGTTACATTGTCCCTGCGCTTCTATTAGCCGGTTGGATTGTCGGTTGTGGAGTGATGGTTTACATTGTCTTCTCTTGATACCGGTAAGTTTGCAGGGCACTCTACAGTATATCCTGGATCATGTGATTTTAAACAATGCAGTTACTCTTTTTTTTTTTTGTTATATAGGCAAGAAGGTTTTCAAATATCGCAAGAAGAACTTGGAAGCTGATCATGTCTCGTTCATGTAAAATGTGCCCTGTACATGCTATATTTCTATATATATTTTGTACCAATGTAAGCGTTGTCATTTATGTACTGTAATATATTGCTGAGCGAGGAAACAGAGTTTATATAGTTCCTAGAGATGAAAGAAAATCTGAAACAATAAAATAAATGTTGAAAAGGGAAGATCATTTACTAATTGAATAGATAATCTTTTCTTGAAAAAAAATTTCATATTCTTTTGCAAAGCAAGAAAACAAGCAACCCTTAAAAAATCCTATTTATAAAAGTAAGGAATAGGAATACTCTTCAGCATGTACTTTATCTATAGATAATGGGTCAAATGTGTCATCTTGTTTTGAGACCACATCTTCTAAGATTTAAAGCAACTTTCAAAACATGTAACAAAGAGACAATGATTAGTCCATACCTTAAGTGCTTTCTAGCTCCATGGGGATTACTGTCCATACAGTGTTGATTTCACCAATAATACTGTACAAGATAGCATAAAATCATGAATGGGGTGGAATGGGTAAATATAAAATGACTATTTACCCTTTCAAACAACACTAGGACTAGTCCATGAAACTAGGAACCGGCAAATTTAAAATAAATCGAAGGAAGTATTTTTTTCACTCAGTGCTCAATCAAGCTATGGAACCTGTTGCCGGAGGATGTGGTCAAGGCAACTAACATAGTGGGGTTCAAAAGAGGATTGGACAAGTTCCTGAAGGAAAGTTCCATTAGCCAGTTACACATGGGAAAGTCAGTACTTATCCCTAGAAGATACAAGAAACAGATCAACTATTTGGGCTCTGCCAGGCACTTGTGAGTTGGACTGGCCACTGTTGGAGACAAAATACTGGGCTCAATGTTCCTTTGTCTGACCCAGCATGGCAGATGGCACCTCTTTTGTTCTTATATGCAAGTGCATTGAAAATAATTAATATACTTAGAAGCCTATGCAATAAACTTTAACATGCTTGTTAATGCTCTCTTGTGCATATAAAATTAGAAAGATATATGGGAAGGCCTTGCTATGCATATTAAATGGGTCCTAGAATAGGATGAGCATGTAACAATTTGCCATCCCTGCATGCAAATGAAGGAACATTATATGCAAATAAGTAATTGCTGAACTCACATTAAATAGCATGGTATGCTCACTAACTGGATGCTATTTAATATCTACTAAGACTTGATATTAACTTACTAAAGTGAACATGTTACTTACCGAGGGCAAGTTAAATAGTATGAGAGAGTTCAACTAGCTGGAGATAGAGGGACTGAAAAATGAAGACCACGGAGATAACCCTGTATGATCATATACATAGTGGTAGATTTTCAAAGGTTTATGCGCATGGCTGGGCCCTACGCATGCTGGGCCAATTTTCCTAGGCCCAGCCACACGTGTAAGTCCCAGGGTTGGTGAAAGGGGTGGTCCGGGGAGCGGGGTGGGACTAGAGGCGCCTGGCTCAGCAGCCATTTGCCGCTGTGCCGGGGGATCACGTGCCGAAAGGATGCCGGTGTGCACAACTTGTGCCTGCTCAAAGCAGACGCAAAAGGTAAGACAACGTATTTAGGGGGGGGGGGGAGTTAGGATAGGGATAGGGGGAGGACAGGATAGGGAAAGAGGAAGGGAAAGGGGAAGGGAGGTCAGACTAGGGGGTTGGGAACTTCCCTCCCAGTCCGCTCCTTAATGGGAGCAGACTGGGAGGGAACTGGGGAAGGCCCCGATGCATCGCCGCACATAACAGCAAAAATCCTCCCCCTCTTGCGCGGGCTGAGCTGGCATTTTATATCACACGTCCATTTACGCGCGCGCAAATCTTTTAAAATCTACCCCATAGTTCCTTGGTGTTGAATATATTTGACTATACTTTTCTTTGCTAAAACAAAAGCGTGAGAGCTAACACACACTTTTTGCACAAATTCTTACATATATACACATATTCATACCACAAATAGGTCTCCTCAGAGACTCTTAAAGCATTGCTCCATACCTCACAATGTAGAAGGCACAGAGGTTTCATAATGGTGTGGAAATGAAAAGGCTCCAAGGTATTGCCGTGATTCTCAGGATCACTGTTATCATTACTGGGGTTAGTCTGATCACCAAGCAATGTTGGCATTTAAAAGTTTATCCATGACAGCCTTTTTTATGGGAAGCCCAGCCCCACCCCCACCCCCTGTCTAGTCACAAAAGCAAGGAGCCTCCTTCCTGGTGGATTCCCCCAGGGCAAATGACTAGTGAGTGGGCCACATGGTCCTTCTGCCAAAATATAGAAAGAAAACTTTCTCGCAGGGCACCAGCATGGGAAGATATGGAGGAGAGGGAGAGAATGAAAGGAAATAAAAGGGAAAGCTTGCTGGGCAAACTGGATGGGCTGCTTGGTCTTCTTCTGCCGTCATATCTATGTTTCTATGAAAGAGAGAGAAAGAGGTGACAGAGACTGACTGACATACACTTGAGCACTTAAAAAATAAATCCACCTTTCTTTACACAAGGCAAATATATTTCCAAGCAATAAGTTACCAGAGGCTAAAGGTTTGTGCTGTCATTGACATTGTTATTGTAGTCATTCAGTTATTGTAGGTATTCAGAGGCTTAAGGCTGAAGAGAAATCTGAGCCTCAAATGCTTTTTTTTCCAGCTGACCAATTGGTTGATTTCCATGTAGAGCTTATGTCTGTGAGCTTTGAGGAGGTAGCAAACCATGTGGTGTAGCCATTGTGGTGTCTATACTACAGAATGGTCATAGAGAGAGGAATGGTCAGATGCCAGTACCTTTCCCTTTACGGGTTCCTTTCTGTCCCTAACCACATCCTCTAAAATCACTGTTTGAAGATCCTTACTGACAGATGGTTCTAAATATGTAATGTCTGCTTTTTCCTCTCCTGGAACCCTCCACTCTTCATTGACCTCCTCACCTGGAGTGTATTAGCTTGTCTATTTCCTCCTTCTGCACTGACAAGCAAAGCTCATGTACTAGGCTTAGTTGTATACCCTGTGGAAGCCAGCAGCAGAAGTCAAGAGAAAAAAAAAGAAGCAAGAATGCTCAATTTAGCATGCTGGTCCCAGTAAGCGGCATGCTCTTACCATTTAGCCAATGCATTTTCAAATTTTCATGTACAAGAATAATGTGAACATGCTATTACTGACATTTTTTATTACAAGCATGCAACATCTTTATGCATCATTCCATAAGTAGCTTTTTAACATCTTTATTATATATATATCGCAAGCCCATGTTTAAATTAGTTTTGCTCATGCTTTAATGCATAGGCCCCTTAGTCCATCTATTTCTATAATGCACTATTTTTCCCTACTAAGGTCAAATCGAGGTGCCATAGGCCCTGCTTTACTAAGGCTTTTCTACCATTCTGTATCTTTGGGAAAAATCTTAAGAAATTAGGCCCATAGCCACCAGTGGCTCCCAACTTGATCAGCGAGACCCATTCAGCCAGTCTGTTTTGGATATCCATAATGAATTTGCATGAGATGTTTTTGCACAGATTGTAGATCAACTACAATTCGGGATCTGCCGAATAGTTGATCTACAATCTGTGCAAAAATATATATAGTATATTAATTTTTACACGGCATATTTATATGTTTGTTTTATCATCTACATTGAACAATTGATTGGAAATTTGTGGAATATAGGAATATAAAATATTCATTTAATGTTACCTGGCCAAGGATCACTTTTGCAATAGCTGGGCTAGATAGGAAGGGGAGCGGAGTTATAAAATGTGGAGAAGCCCTGAGTTGTTACAAATGATGGATTATGGTGCTGTAGCCCAGTAGAGGATGATTTCAGTTGAGCTGAAAGCCCATAGGACCTTGTAGGGTCAAAATATAAATGAAAATAAATAAATATAATAAATAAATAAAACAAAATGTTTTGCATGCAAATGCCAGAAGCATGACAAATAAAACTTCAGTTAGAATTGACGGCAGCCACGGGTGGAAATGAAGAAGTCCATATTCAGCCGCTGTGTGGCTCGGCTAGTTAGTCAAATAAACATATCCAGTTAAATTAACCTGTATATTCAGTGGCATGGGCATGCCGCTTAATATACCCAGCTATCCTAAAGTTAGCCGGTTAAGTTTATCTGGATAACTTTAGGGCAGGTCTATGGGCTGGCCAGACTTAGCCAGATAAGTTATCTGGCTAACTCAAGTTATCCAGCTATCTCAGCTCCTCTCTTGCCCCGCCTGCCACTTAGCCAGCTAACTATTTAGCAGGATAAGTTGTTAACCAGATAAGTGGCTGCTGATCCTGAACACATATTCAGCCACTGCCACTTAGCCAGATAAGTCAAAACTTATTCAGCTAAGTGGCACTGAATAGGGACCTCCCTATCGTTAGACTCATTAAGACTTGGTAGGAACATACTCTCACACAAACAGCAACTATACCAAACTGCAGACTATTTGGAAAAAACATTTTTTTTATAAGAAAGATGGTAATGTTGGCTTTTATATCAGGTCTGAAATATAGCCCATCGTCAGGGAGGACATTGATGCATAGGGATGAAGGCTTTATGGGTAGAAATTAGGAGTAAGATGAACATTTTTATAAACCACCTCGTACTACAGAAGACCCTAAGCACAGACTGCCACCTAAAGGCAAGAAAAAAGGCACCTGCAGACATGGAAAAAAGTGGAGATCACCACCCATTGAAGAGGAGCAAAGGTGGATTCCTGTAGTTAAGGAGTCATTTCATAAGGAGCACAGCCCATCACCCTCCATCACAGAACTAGTGAGTATAGCTTGGCTCTGCTTCTAGGTCATCTAAGTGATCAGGAGGTCACCTTTGCTAATGTAATGTGGACAGCCTATCAGTACTGGTCAGGATGTAGGCAACCAGCAGCTAGAGGAACTAATAAGTTGGAATGTACCTGATTCCACTGTAAGAGAAATGATAAGGAGCCAAGTCTGAGCAGAGGTAAGAGGTGAAGGGTCCATCACAGGTACGGTCATGAGAACCAAACTACAGTAACAGGCCGGAGCAGACACTTCAGAAAGCAGGTCCCATTGTATTAGCAAGAAGCCAGTGTTGCAGGAGGGTTTAAATACTGCAGTAAATCAGGTTGATAGTTACTGGAACAATAAACTGGCAGTACTCTGGCTACCAGAGAAGCCAGATGTAATGACCAGATGAGACATGCCTCTGTAATCCTGACCAGGCTTTGTTTGTGCTTTCTGCTATTCAGTTCTGTTTATACTCTGCCCCAGGTTTTGGGAGTAGCAGCAATAAGCTGCCAGAAGTCAGAGGTTCATGTGCTCAGTTCACTCTTGAGCCTTGGTCTTGCTGCGAGAAACACAAGGAGACTTCACTAGTGAAAAAGTTGACAGAACCTGCACCTAATTTCCATGGGATCTGCCTTCCAATAGAGCAGATTAAAGCCCAACTCTCCCTGCAGACAAACCAGTAAGCTGCTCCTTTACTCTACAGGCAAGACCAGCTGCAGCACTGAGATAAAAGAAGGGCAGGTATTGTGCTATTATATCAACCTCCTGCTGTCTTTCTTGCCTCACACTAAATACTTAATGTGACCTGAACATAGCGGCATGCTTTGCAGATGAAATGAACCAATCTCACCTTCTTCTAAGGCAGCCAGACACTATCATTTATACATTAGGTCATTTTCTCCCTTTCCAGCGGGCGGTTCTGCAAGCTGAGACGCAGTCCAGTCTCTAACTGAAGTCTACTGGAACAGAGATGTGCTCAAGCCCTGCTTTGTTTCTCCCTAGTTCCTTGATGCTCCCATTGGCTGCATCATGATGACAGGTTTTGTGATGTCATGGGCATGTGCACAGCACCGCTTCTTCTTGGGCTCTTCCTGCTCGAAACGTGCAGGGGAGGAATTTTCTTTCCTGAATGAAACAGTGATTTCAGCATGCAAGAAAATAGTTATGTCAACGCCAAAACAATTACTTTCAAGTCCAGTAAGCCCTCAGGTTCCTTGTTGGGTGCCATTTTGATTAGCACCTCCCTCCCCATGTCCTCACCACAAAACAAAGAAACATTTGGCTTATCTTGTCTGTCCATCTACAACTACTCTATGCTGGGGTCCATCTTGCCAGACTTACTTAGGTCCCTAGGGGTCCATTCTCAAAAAGTGGACTACTCCAAAATCATTCAGGGTTTTCTAATTGTTCCAGCAAATAAACTTTTTTTTATTTCAAAATTCAACTTCTTTAGTGGAAATCTCACAAAAGGTATATTTCTTAGGAAATAAATCTGCATCCTCCCTATTGCATTCAGACAACACACACCCTCTCTCAGTAGCAGGATTTCCTTTTGGAATGGGCTGTACCTGATTTCCATGACCAAGCAGTGTCGCTGTAGGACAGCTGTCCTCATCCTCTCCTTTGTGTTTAGTACCAAATGGGCACTCTCATTTTCTCTTTTCATAGTGCTAGGTGGGTACATGTACACCAGCTAGATAAGCTAGTGACAATTCCTTCTCCTCATAAAAAAAAACAAAAAACTGTGGGTTGCTGCAAGTTTCAAGAACCCTTTCTGGAGAGCCAAAAATCAGAAAAAATAGGATTTTCTCTATCTGAAGAAAAATACTAGGAGTGAAAGCTATACCCCTAGAACATGGGATAACTTTTCCCTCTTGTACTGGTTCACGATGTCCAACTTTGTAAGAAAAATAAGATGAGAAAAATATTGCATCCTCTTTCCTCTTAAAAATTAGTGGGAAAGCTCACAATTTCCTGACCTCTTGGCCAATGGCTTCTCTGTATCATGGGACAGGCAGGCTGGGCTGGGATATCCCCCAGCAGTAGTAGGGCCAGACTCAGGGGCAGGGTCAGACTGTGTCTTCTGCCTATACCAGCCACATCCCTGCAGGTTGAGCTCTTGGATACTGGTGGCCAGCAGGATTTGTACAAAATCATGGCAGGCGCTGGGAGTTGGTACAAAGCAAAGGCAGTAAGCTGGATACAGGCAGAGCAGAAGACAAGGCTGGAATCAACGGCAGGCATAGACCAGAGGTAAAGATAAGGCCTGGTATAGCTTCAAGGAACTGGATTGGGCAAGGCAAGACAAGGCCAGGACTAGATAAGGACTGAACCAGGACAGGAGTAGAAGAGCCAATAGGAAACAAGAAAGCCCAAACAGGGCACAAAGTTGGCTAGGTGAATATAGAAGCCCAAAGGCCATAAGTTAGGACAGGAACACCCAAGAGGGTTCTGAACATGGCAGGTGGGCCTCAAAGGCCACAGAGCAAGGCCAGAAGGCCTGGAAGGGCCCAAAGCAAGGCAGGTATGCCTGGAAGGCTGCAGAGTAATACCAGAAGCACTGGAAGGGCCCAGAGCAAGGCAGGTATGCCTGGAAGGCTGCAGAGCAAGGCGTGAGGCCAAAGAAGGCTGCAAGGCAGGATGCTAGGGTAGGTCATGAGGCAAGACAGAAGGCTAAGGTAGAAGGCCAGTATAGGCCACAAGGAAAGGCAGAATGCTGAGAAGGCTATATGGCAGGAGAGTAAGACAAGGAGGCCAGGTCAAGGAACCAAGGAGACTCGATGAAGAGGCACTGAGGGAATGGACAGGCTGAGTTAAGAAGGTCTGGAGTCATCATGCTACAGGATCAGCAATAGGATGGCTAGAGTGGCTGTGAGCAAGGCTCACTGATGACCTCTGCTGGCAGGGAGGCTATGTAGCATGCCAAATCATGACACGCTCCAGGACACACACACAGATCACATATAATGTTAGTGTCCACTCCTGCAGCTCGTTGTAGAACAGAGAGGAAACCCACTCTAGGACAAGGCATTCCAAGGCTGATCTGGTGACCTTACAACCAGCTGGTTTTTTAGGATATCCACAATGAATATGCATGAGATAAATGTGCATATGCTGAGTCTCCAGTGCATACATATTTTTTTAGGGATGTGTATTTATTTAAAACGGAAGTACAAAATGTGATGAATAAGGCTAATTCATTTCATTCAGGGGCACCAAAATGAATAACATGAATCTTATTTGTTTGTGTCATTTTAAACAAATGCATTGGACCTAGGTCTAATTCGGAAGCCGGGCCTCACCTATGGCATAGGCTGAGGCCCAAAGCAAGGACCACGGCCTTGGCCTCAGCAAGATGCCAGGGTCTCGGCTGAGACCACCAAAATTTAAAAAAAAAACCAAAACCTTACCTGATCTGTCAGGTATCCATTAAAGGCTGGATTCCGAATCCGGGGCCATGGTCTGGACCCAGGCCCGATGCCACAACCTGACTCGGAGGCCAGGTCCTGACACCGTGGCCTCAGCTAGAGCCCAGGCCCGATGCTACTACCCAACCCGAACACCAGGTCCCGATGTAGGGGCCTCAGCCCAGACCCTGGGTCCTGGCCTGGGTCCAGACCTAGGCCCTGACCTCCGGGTTAGGTCATGGCATAGGGCCTGGGCCTGGACCCCAGCCCCAGCCTAGGCTGAGACCCTGGCATAGGGTTGTGGTGTTGGTTCTGGGCTAGGGCCAAGGCCCTGGAGTCAGGACCCGGCCTCTGGGCTAGGCTGCGGCATCAGGCCTGGGTCCGGGTTCTGCCTGAGGCTCAGGCTTTGGGCCTAGGACTAAGATGAAACTTTGGCCCCAGTCCTAGTTGGTGGATCTCTATCGGACTGGATAAGTGGGTCCCAGTGGGGATCCTGGCCCCAGCATTTTGGTGGGAGGGAGGGCTTCTTTTTGTTTTTGGGCTGTTTTTGGGGGGGTTTAATTGTGTGATTTGTTTTTTTTCACATGAAAGAAACGAAGCAAGCAATCCATGAACCAAAATTCGTGAGAAAAAATCCTCCCAAAAACAAACCGAAAAAACAAAAACAATTTTTTTTTTACCTGCACATCCCTTATATTTATCTCATGCATACTTTATTTATTATGGATATTCTGAAAATCTGATTGACTGTGGGGTTAATAAGGCAGGTTTGGGAAGCCCTCTATAGGGGTCTTTCTAATGTTCTGAACACAGTCCATTCTGGTGTATCTCATTGGGGTGGGAGGTGGGGGCTGTGTGTAAATTTACAATTGGATTGTGCCATTCATTACCCTCACCAAACATATGGTCGGAGAATGGCGCTGGACTCAGATCAGTTGGTCTTTAATGGGGTCATTTTGCAATAGTCTGTATAAGAATGTTGACAAATATGCACATAAGTTATTCTAATTTTCAAAACAAACATGTGTGTGTGTTTGTTTTGAATATTATCACACCAAGGCTATCTGCATACAATTACACCTCAAATTTGTGCACAGGAAATCCTAATAATTACTACTACTATTTCTCGTGTACAGAGAAAAAAAAAAAGTTATTTCTTTTTTATTGGACTAACATATTTCTGTATGAAGTAGTTAGGATTTAAGAGTAGTTTCAAAATGTGAGTTTTTAAACTGGATTTGAATAGGGCTATAGAGGGAGCATGACGTACCAACTCAGGAAGCCTATTCCAGGCATGTGTTGCAGCGAGGTAGAAAGCGCAGAGTTGAGAGTTGGTGATGCAGGAGCAGGACACAGAACAAAGCAACTTGCCCGATGAACAGAATTCACGAGGAAGGATATAGGACACCGCAGATAAGGTAGGTATTAGGTAATAAGTTGCTGCAGAGTGAATGCATTTATAGGCGAGTAAGGGAATCACGAACTGTATGTGGAGGCAGATAGGGAACCAATGTGGCGATTTCAGAAAAGGGGTTACATGGTCATAGTGACATTGAAGATACTGTAGATAAGTCATGCAGCTGAATTTTGAACACACTGCAGTGGACAAAAACAGTTCTGTGGAATACCGGCAAAGAGCGAGCTGCAATAGTCTATAAACAGGAGGTAATAAGACAACAGATGAGCATTTTGGTAGCACACTCAGAAAGGAAGGATTTTAGTGATTGTTAATGAAAATTTATATTCTAAAACCCTCCTAACTCTGCTCCCAGAAATTCTTCTGCTCAGGCTGGGTAACCTTGTATTCATATAGGATAATTTTACTAACCTATCAATCGGGCAATTTTAGAACCAGCCATTTCTGCAGGAAAAGCACTTTTTACATATGGAAATGCCTTTGAAAATTAGCCATTCTGTGTAAAGTCACATCTTGAAATGTGAAATAGGGTGGGGAAATGAAAGATTGCAAAGCCCTGATTTATAAAGATCCCCACACAATGACAAAACAATGGCATGACCTCAGTATTAGATGGTGGTGTAACTTTTGTGGAAATTCCTCCTATAATAGGACAGCAAATTATCAGAAAAAAAAAAACAACAAAGTAATTCCAACTGGGTAAAGATATTGACTATTGTGAAATTGATCTGATCTCCTTCAGTCAAATTAACACACTATAAAATCTAGAAGGAGTGTATCATTGGAAGCCTGATCAATGAATCAACATTTATTGACTTTTCAGCCCTTAACAGAATGCTTGAAAAGTAATTTTTCATAGTAGATCAGATCTCTACACTGTGGGTTTTTAAATATTATCTGCGAAACAATGCGACAAGGCGATAGCAAAAGCCAGAAGAATGCTGGGCTGCATAGAGAGAGGAATATCGAGTAAGAAAAGGGAAGTGATTATCCCCTTGTACAGGTCCTTGGTGAGGCCTCACCTGGAGTACTGTGTTCAGTTCTGGAGACCGTATCTACAAAGAGACAGAGACAAGATTGAAGTGGTACAGAGAAGGGCGACCAGAAAGGTGGAGGGTCTTCATCGGATGTCATACGAGGAGAGATTGAAGAATCTAAATATGTACACCCTGGAGGAAAGGAGGAGCAGGGGTGATATGATTCAGACTTTCAGATACTTGAAAAACTTTAACGATCCAAAGACAACGACAAACCTTTGCCGTCAGAAAATAATCAGCAGAACCAGAGGTCACGAGCTGAGGCTCCAAGAAGGAAGACTAAGAACCAATGTCAGGAAGTATTTCTTCACGGAGAGAGTGGTGGATGCCTGGAATGCCCTTCCAGAGGAAGTGGTGAAGTCCAAAACTGTGAAGCACTTCAAAGGGGCGTGGGATAAACACTGTGGATCCATCAGGTCTAGAGGACGCGTATAAGGAGCAGGCAGCAAAACACTGCACGGAGAGGCAGTAGCCATAGAAGCATTCACGGAGTGGGATGCCACTGGCCAGTGGTTGGTGTTCCACCTTCACGGAGCGGAAGGATGGAGGGCTGCCATCTCCCAATTAAAAAAAGAAAAAAAAAAACAGGGATGGGTTCATGGGCTATAGGTATTACCAATTATTAGGCTTATTCAATTACCAATTATTAGGCTTTTCAATGTTTGATAGTTAATGTGACTTTCAAGGCATACTTCACTTTCAATGCATAGCTTCCTGCTTCAACGGCAGGGGAGAAGAAAAACTAATACTTCACGCATATCTCTGCTTCAGTGGCAGAGAGCTATGCTGCCGCTTACCCAACTAATCAAACTTAACATTTCACTTGGAAGCAGCTCCATCACTGCTCTCTACATTAATAGTGGGGGTGAAAGGGAAATAGAACCTAAGGTTAATAAGAGCCAAGAGAAACAGATAAGTATGAGAAAAAAGAAGTGTGAAGCTTGCTGGGCAGACTGGATGGACCGAATGGTCTTCTTCTACCGTCATTTCTATGTTTCTATGTTTCTATATTGATCGAAACTACTTTGAGTGGGTCTTTAGCCTGGAAGAGGTGGTTTATAAATGTTAAAATTATTAAGTTTATAGTTTAATCTAGCAGTTGCCACTTGGAATTTCATCTAGATCATCTCTAACTTTTATCCTTGATGCATGAAGAATCATAATTTTTCTGTGAAACAAGAGGCTAATTTATGCAAATCTGTATGGCAGGGGCAGACAAATTCAGTCCTTAAGACTCATAAACAGGTCTGGTTTTTAGGATATTCACAATAAATATGCATGAGATACATTTGCATGCAATGGACACAGTGGACTGGAGTTGGCCTGGTGTAGGCTAGATTTGAGGCATAGTGTGGACTCTTCGCTGTGGAGATGACTCCTCCCACAGGGAGGGGCCCCGTGGGGAACCACCACGATAGGCTAGATTCAGAGAGCAGACACTGGAGATGGAAAGCTTTATTGTACTGCTGTAGATAGATGGTAATAATGCAAGAAGAGATGGCACTGAAGTCCAGCAAGGTGCCAATATGTTCAGACAGCCTCAGATGGAAAGTCTCACCCAGATGTACAAGGTTGGTAGTGTTCTGCAGAGCAGGATAACCTGAACCTGGTGGGTGGAAATGGAGAGCAGGATCATAGAGGTACTCACTGAAGAGTAGTGCAGGGATCCTCCTGGTGGTTGGTAAAGGTGGGACCAGCAGTCCGTGATGCAGGATATCACTGAGCTGGATAGGCCCTTGAGGAGCAAGTTCCAGGTAGCACAGCTGATCCTGTAAGAGAAGACCCCCGAGGAACGGTTGTCTCAGTTAGTAGTAGAAGACCCTGAAGGGTTAGTTGGAAGCGAGAGGCCCCCGAGAAGCAGGTGCCCAGAGCTTCTTCAGGAGCGAATACCCAGGAGGGTAGCGAGGAGTATAAGCATGCAGCTTAGAAGCAGTCAGAGTAGCTAAACCAAAGTCCTTGCTAACTCATTCGTTCTGAGCAGAGCGGAGGCTTAAATATCCAGAGGTATTAACGTCATGCGGTGGGGACGCCTCCGAGGTTCCAGCCATGATGTGTAGATAAGTGTAGCAACGTGTGCACGTGCACCCTAGGAGGCCACGGGAAGGAGCATGGCGGACGGGGATGCCCATGCTGAGTTGGAGACGCTGAGGGTTCGGCACTCGGCACCGGAGGCAGCCTTCTTGCTCATGGATGTGGAGAAAGGCAAAAAAGAGGTGAGGCAGAGTGGTCACAGCCGTCTGCGACTGACAAGACGCACCAGTACCCCCCTTCAAATGGCCCCCTCTAGGAGCTCTTCCTGGTGGTCTAGGTTTTCGTGGATGAGCAAGGTGGAATTGATGTACCATGTCCTTATCCATGATGTTGACCAGAGGTTCCCATGAATTCTCTTCTAGTCCATAGCCTTCCCAGGAGATAAGGTACTCCCATGTCTTGCCTCTCTTATGGACATCCAGGATGTCATCCACAGCATATTCTATATTGTCCTCAGTGTCCAGATTAGTTGGTTCTGGTGTCTTTTTAGAGAACTCGGATAGCATTAAGGGTTTTATCAGAGAGACATGGAAGGTGTTGTGTATCTTCATTGATGAAGGTAGCTTCAAACTGTACGTCAGGTTTCCCAATCGCCAAAGGATAGCAAAAGGTCCAACATAGCGAGGTGCAAAACATGCTGATGGTAGTTTAAGTTGGAGATACTTGGTACTTAACCAGACTTTGTCTCCAGGCTGAAACTGTGGTGCCTCGCAGGCTGAAACTGTGGTGCCTCGCGATGATGAGCATCGTGGATCTTATTTGCTTTTTGTCCTGCTTTAAGGAGTAGCTCCTTCATTTGCTTCCAAAGTTGGGATAACTCTGCTGCAGTAGCCTGGGCAGCAGGCGAGGCCACTGATAGTGGAATTGGTAGAGGAGGAAGCGGTTGTCATCCATAGACAAGTTGGAAGGGGGATGACCCCTTGGAAGTAGCAGGATGTGAGTTTATAGCAAATTCAGCTCACGGCAATAGTTCCGCCCAGTCACTCTGCCTTGAGTTGACATAAGATCGCAGAAATTGTTTCAGCGTCTTATTCATTCTCTCAGTCTGACCATTAGACTGGATGGTAGGCAGAGGTTAAGTCTAATGCGATGTCAAATTTTTGACATAAAGCTCTCCAAAATTTAGCAGTAAATTATACTCCCATGTTGGATAGAATATGCTTAGGCATCCCATGAAGGCGCAAGATGTGTCTGATAAAGAGTTTCGCTAACTTCACAGCAGAGGGTAATCCTGGTAACACTACAAAATGTGCCATTTTGGAGAAGCGGTCAACTGGGGTCTCTTGCAACCACTACCCACACCCAGTGAACCATGGACACACATTGCCACTGATTTCATAGTGGATCTTCCTCTTTCCAATGGCAATAATACCATTTGGGTCACAGTGGACTGGTTTTCAAAAATGGCTCACTTTGTGACTCTACCTGGCCTCCCTTCAGCCCTGGAACTGGCGAGACTGTTCATCCTCCACATATTCCGACTCCACGGACTCCCGAGGCATATACTCTCTGACTGGGGGGTGCAATTTACGGCCAGGTTCTGGAGGGTCTTATGTAACAAATTTGACATTGCCTTGGACCTCACGTTGGCCTATCACCCGCAGGCCAATGGTCAGATGGAAAGGACAAATCGGACCTTGAAGCAGTTTCTCTGGGCATACGTAAACACACAACAAAATGACTGGTCCGAGTTATTACCTTGGGCTGAGTTTGCCCTCAATTCTCATTTTTCTGCATCCACTGGGTCTTCACCCTTCCAAGTGGTATATGCACGTCAGCCCCTGCCTCCACTTCCACTGCCCCTGTCAGTGGCCTCTCCTGTGGCACAAGCCACCGCTCAAGAGTTGCATCAACTCTGGGACGACACTAAACGACTTCTACAACAAGCTGCCCAGAAGTCCAAGAAATGCTGTGATACCCATCATCGGGCAGCTCCTCAATTCAGTCCTGGTGATAAAGTATGGCTTAGTACTCGATTCATTCGTCTAAAACTACCTTCAGTCCGCTTCGCTCCCAGATACACCGGGCCATTCCCTGTACTTCGTCGTCTGGGCCCAGTTACATACAGTCTGTGCCTGCTCACATCACTCAAGATTCATAACGCCTTCCACGTCTCATTACTTAAACCTCTCATTCTATCCAAATTTTCCAAAAAGCCACCTGAAGCTCAACCTCTGGCATCGGAGGAGAACATCACTTATCAAGTACAGGATGTCCTGGATATGCGGAAATGAGGAAGATGATGGGAATATCTGATCTTGTGGGAGGGCTTTGGGCCTGAAGAAAACAGCTGGGAGTCTGCAGCCAACATTCTTGATAAAGAACTGATCAAGCAGTTTCATACTTATCACCCAAGAAAACCCAAACTCCCGGGGGGGGGGGGGGGGGCCCTAAGAAGGGGGCTACTGTTACACTCTGCGGTCGCAGACGGCTGCAACCACTGCTGCTCACCTCTTTTTTTACTGCTTTGGCTCCGTTGGAAGAACTTACAGCCTCTGCCAGCTACCGCCGGTCTTCCAGCCTCCGTTCCCGGGCCTACCTGAGCAGCATGGACGCTGCTGATCGCCATCTTATCCTCGGGGTTCCCTAGGCGCGTGCGCGCGCTCACCGACCTGCTTTAACCATGTCATGGCAAGAACCTCGGGGGTGTCCCCTCAGATGACAGTTTCGATATTTAAGCTCACCAGCCCAGACAGCCGGCGACTTGGCAACGAGATCACTTTGCTGTATCTACCTACTCTCACTTCAGCATTGTTCTTGTTTCTGCTTCCATGGTGTGAGACTATCGGGTACCCGCTCCTCGGGGGCCCTTCCTTGTCTCTTGGCTATCCACTCCTCAGAGGGCCTTTCACCCAGACTCCTGCCTACCTCACTTCCCGAGGCTTTCTACGGAACTATTACTTGTCTTCAGTCTCTGTGAGTAACCATGCTGTGGACCCCTGTTGTGATATCTATGTGGGAATCCTCTCCGGTGTACCCCGCTCCGCGGACCATTGCCGTGATATCATTAAAGGAACCATCTCCGGGTCTACCCTGCTCTGCGGATCCGTGCCGTGATATCGCTAGAGGAACCCTCACCGGTGTACCCTGCTCTGCGGACCACTACCGTGATTTTCCACCGAGGAACCCTCTTGTGTACCATCTCTATGGACCCATCTCTTACAGTCACTGAAGTGTAACTTCAGTGACTGTAACTATCTCCTGGCACCCCCGCTCCTCGGGTAGTGCCGCAGTTATTGCCTGACTCGTCATCCGAGCTGAGTCTGACGTCAGCATCTGCACTGTTGTTCCATGGCCTGCCTCCTGGGGTCACCCTCTCTTTCTCCTTCTCTACCTCTGCTGTATACCTCTGCAGCCGAGATTCCGCCTCCCGATGGTGAGGCTCAGTGGGGTTCCTCCCCTGGGTGGTACCATCCTCACCTCGACCAAAGGGCCCACATACTTACAAATCCTAACACTTATAAAGAAATTAAAATATCATGGGTTAGGAAGCAATGTCCTATTGTGGATTGATAACTGGTTAAAAGAAAGGAAATTTTTTATATATTTTTATTTACTGCCATTTGATCTCAATCAAGATATCACACCAGTTTACATTCAGGTACTGTAGGTATTTCTCTATCCCCAGAGGGCTTACAATCTAAGTTTTTGTACCTGAGGCAATGGAGGGTAAAGTGACTTGCCCAAGGAGTGACAGTAGGACTCAAACCCTGGTCTCCTGTTTCATAGTCCACTGCTCTAACCACTAGGCTATTCCTCCTCCCTCTACCAGCATTAAGTTATTTACCATCATAATGGTTTACAATAGGGCACATATATCAACAAAAATAGATCATACTTTACATAAAGGGTGCCAATATTATCTGGTAACAAATACACATTAAGTACTATTTGGTTTATGACATGGAATTTACATTGATGAAATTCTCATGGGAGAGTATATGTTTTGCTATTCAACCTGTCAGTTTGTTGACTACGATTATCTGAGGGATAAAATAATTTACAGGTAGTATCTGGAGATTGTGTGCTGGGTGCTCTATATCCGCTTATCCTTATTTATTTGCCTGCGTCGTTTTCTTTATCGAAGGCTTGTTTGAAGAGCCAGGTTTTGAGGTTTATTTTGAAAAGTTTATGATTTCTCTGAAGTCTTAGATCAAGGGGCATAGTGTTCCATAATATGGGACCAGCCAGAGACAGTGCACGTTCCCTAACCTGGGTTAGTCTTGCTGTTTTCGCAGATGGAATGGTTAAGAGGGCTTTGTTTGCTGATCTTAAATTCCTATGTGGGACGTGTACTTTATTTATTTATTTATTTATTTATTTTAGTTTTTTCTATACCGGCATTCGTGAGAGTATCACATCATGCCGGTTTACAATAAACAGGGGGAGTGATAAAAGTTACAGTGAACGAAATAAATAACATGTGCTGAACGAAAACAATTACAGTGACAATAAAACAGGGAAAAGTACAACTGGGAGCAGAGAAAAGTGATAGTAAATTTAACAGAATGTATTAACCGAAATTTGACGGGGTACATTTACAGAGTTTATGGTATTTACTAGGACATGTCCATTTGGTATTTTGTAGTTTCTGCGTAAGGGTGGAGACTGGAAGTTATAATTTTCTGCGTAAGGGTAGTGATTGGAAGTTGGTTAGAGGTAGTTAAGATTTATTCCGAGTCTGGGAAGGCTTTTTTGAATAGACACTTTTTGAGTCTTTTCCTGAAAGTTGGGAGGCAAGGTTCCTGCCGCAGCTCCGGTGGGATGGAGTTCCAAAGAGGAGGTCCTGCTGTGGAGAATGCCCTGTCTCTGAAGGTTATATGAAGGGAGGTTTTGGAGTGAGGTACCCGAAGAGATTCCTTATAGTACTCTCTTATGGGTCTGGAGGATGTGCTGTGTTCAGCCATTCTGCTTTTTCGTCATGGATCAATTTGTGTATTGTGCAAAGTGCTTTCATCTGAACTCTTTGTTCTATGGGTAGCCAATGTAGTTCGGCTAGTGTATCTGTGATGTGATCTTTTTTACTTTTTCCAGTGAGAATTCTAGCTGCGGAGTTTTGTAATATTTGCAGTGGTCTTATCGTAGTGTAAGGTAAACCAAGTAGTAGTAGTAATGCATTGCAGTAGTCAGTGCTTGTAAATATCAGTGATTGAAGCACTGTGCGAAAGTTTGGCAGCAACAGTAATGGTTTAACTTTTCTAAGTACCATAAGTTTAGCATACCCTTTTTTAACTTTAGTATTATGTGCTGTTTGATGTTTAGCTCTGTGTCAATTATTACTCTGAGGTTGCGTACCTTCTCGGCTAATTCAATTTTTTGGTTGCTGTTGAGAATTATTGGAGTAGGGTAGGACCAAATTTTTTTCCAAATGGAGAAAGGTTATTGGAAGGGTACCACAAGGATCTATAGAGACCTGTTCTGTTTAATATATTCATAAATGAGAGGGAGTCGGAATACTGATACAGGAAAGAAGAGATTTGCTTCAGCTCTCTCTCTTACCCCAGGAACCTGCCCTTCTATTATCAGCTGGAATACAGGCACTTTGAGTGGCAGCACCTGACGTTATCAGATGACGTTATCAGCTGGAACATATTCTCTTTGAGTGGTGATGCCTGATGTCATTATACCTGAATAAATTCAGCTGCCTGTGGCACATATTTGGGGACTGCTACAAGGAAGAGAAGATTTGATTCAGCTGTCTCTCTTTCCCCAGGTCTTGTCATTCCATTATCAGCTGGAAATCGGGTAATTTGAGTGGCAACGTCTGATGTTATCAGATGACATCTGGTCCTGAATAAATTCAGCTGCCTATGGCACGCAGCTGAAGCAGCGAGCCAAAGGGTTGCGCCCCTGGGAAATATTGGGAGAAGTTGACATGTTCCAGTGGGTTGTAAGTATTGTTTCTTTGCTATACAGATCACTTAGAGGCTCTTTCTTTTCATTTGCTTGCCAATGGAAAAGAAGAGGAAAGGATCTGTTCAGTCTTTCCCACCCAAGTCTGACCCAGGCAGCTATAGAAGGATTTATACATCCCTCTACTATTGATGTGTTTTCAGGAACTGATGAGCTTGTTGTTTCCAGTACCACCTTTAAGAAAACGTTTTTCTCCCTTAGCTCTGATAGTGTTAGGCTTGAAG
Organism: Rhinatrema bivittatum; assembly: GCF_901001135.1. Classification (NCBI taxonomy): domain Eukaryota; kingdom Metazoa; phylum Chordata; class Amphibia; order Gymnophiona; family Rhinatrematidae; genus Rhinatrema; species Rhinatrema bivittatum. The sequence continues at coordinate 176,868,544 of NC_042623.1, forward strand.
TTGTTGCAAGATCTGAAGATGTGAGATCATTGTCCAAAAGTGTCATCAATCTCCATTCTGGTGATGGGAAGATCTTGGTACAAGAGGTGGCACTGGAAATTAGAAAGAATCAAGATGAGATTACTACTCTAAATGCTTGAAGAACCATCAATTATTTTGTCCTGAGGAACCATCTTCAGATACATTGGAGACATTATGGACAGCTACCATAAGGTTAGAAAAGTTTCTAATGGATCGGTTTGACAATGCGATATCTACCTTTAGGGTGTTGCAGACTCAAGTCAACTTTCATAAGCAAATAGTCAAGGAGTTGGGAGATAAGATAATTAATTTGGAAGCACAATGCAAGGTTTTATTTATTTATTTATTTACATTTCTTATTCTGCTTTTTACCATGAATGATCTCAAAGTGGATTACAATAAATTAAAAGTAGGTTACAATAGTATTAGATCAACAACCAATATTAGTTGAGCATCTATATATTTATGTTCAAATTTTTTTATTCATTTCAAATTACACTCACTGTGTATGTAGTGAGTGAGTGGTTTCTGCACACCACCACAGGTCATACAAACTTGCAACAGTTCTTGATTTATTATTTCGAAATTTAAATAAAAGAAGTTAATCATAATATATTCATAAATGATCTGGAAAAGGGAATTAGTATGGCGATTAAATTTACAGATAACACAAAATTATTCAAAGTTTTTAGAATAGCAGTGGAATGTGAAGAAATGCAAAAGGATCTTGTGACACTAGAAGGCTGGGCATAGGAATGACAAATGAAATTTAATGTGGAAAAGTGCAAAGTGATGCAAATAATCCCAACTGCAGGTACACAATGCTGGCTTCCATACTGAGAATCACCCTCTATGATTAGAACCTTGAAGTCCTTGTGGACAAAACATTAATATCCTCAGCTCAGTGTGTGGTGGTGATGATCAAAAAATGCAAATAGAATGTTAGGAATAATTTGAAAGAAAATGGAGAATAAATTGGAAAATATCATATTATTTTTGTATCGGTCCATAGCATGACACACTTTGAGTACTGTGTGCAGTTCTGATTGCTCCATCTCAAAAAAGACCTAGCAGAACTAGAAAAGATGCAGAGAAGGGTGACAAAAATGATAAAGGGGATGGAATGGCTCCCCAAAGATGAGAGGCTACAGAGGATAGGGTTCTTCAACTTGGAAACAGATGTAACTGAGAGGGGACATGATAGAAGTTCAAAAAACCATGAGTGGGGTGGAACCGATAAATAGGGGATGGTTATTTACCATTCCAAATAATATTAAAACCAGGGGACACTCCTTGAAACTAGAAACCAGCAAATTTAAAACAAATTGTATAAAAGTACTTTTTCATTCAACACACAATCAAGCTGAGGAATCTGTTTCCAGAGAATGTGGTCAAGGCAGCTAGCATGGTGGGTTTAAAACATTGTTTGGACAAGACCATAAAGCATTATTAGCCAGTTAGAGCAGTGAAAAACTCAGCCCTCAGAGTGAATAAAAAGAAATAGATCTACTTTTTGTAATCTTCCAGGTATTTGTGACGGGCCACTGTCAGAGACAGGAAGCTGGGCTCAATGGATTTTGGTCTGACCCAGCATGGTATACCGTATTTTTTATGTAGAACAAATTTGTATACAAACTGGCACTAATTGAATTGCTTTATTTGATTTATTTTGTAGTAACATTGTTATTAGGGAAATTAAATTTCATTTCTAGCCGAGTGGCTTTCCTCTGCTCCTATAATGACTGTATAGAAAGAGCCTCATTTGGTCACACGCATAGACTACACAATTACAGCGTTCTGCTAGATGACCTTCCCAGCCAGCAGATGGCACCACACTTATATGATATGGAATCACTGGAGCATTCATTCATACACTTGGCCAAATTACCTACTATGATTAGATGTAGCACTAGATATTCACCAAAAAAGGAAGGAATGAAAATTAAGCCATTGTGCCCCCAGCAGTAGGTTTTATAAGATAATTGTCTATGCTCTCAGCAAACTGCTATGAACCAAAGTGCTGCACATGCTGCAGAAACTTTTCATCTTGGTTCCAGAACTTCATATGCCGAATCACAGAATCTCCCTTCAGACTACCACAGAAAACTAGGAGCAGTTGGATATAGTATCAATTCTGTATTTAGGTATAACATTATAAAAAAAAAAAAGAAAGAAAACCTGAAAAGGGGATCTTGGCATATGATAGTGGTCATTTAAAAGAAGGTGTGCTGGCACTGTTGGTACAGAATTATAGCTCAGTAGAATGAACATTATTAAGAGTCTAAGCCAATGCAAGACTCAGCACACCAGAAGAGCCAAGAAAAGGATGGAGCCAGATATAATGGTATCTCAGGCAGGGGGAGGGGGTTTTCTCCTCCTGACATGGCTGGCCCCACTGCTGAGAGCGGCTCCATGGGAGCAGACCTTCGCCACTGGATTGATACTGGCAGCTGCAGCGCCTCAAGCAGGCGCCTGCCTCTTGTAACAACTCTGGCCAAGAAAACAAGATGAAGTACACTTACCACATAATGCCAACCAATGGTTCAACCTCTCTCTGCTAGAGGGGTTGAAACTTTGGTTTTCATTTTCAACCAGCCATTCTCATTTGCCTTATAATTCTGAATCTTGATTTGGTTTAGAAAAACCAAAACACATTGCAAGCTGTATTTAGTTAATTAGTTATGCAATGTATAGTCTGTCTTTCAGGCACTTCAAAGCAGATTACATTCAGGTACTGTAGGTATGTCCCTATTCCAGAGAGCTTACTGTGACAGGTTCTATATACATACAGTTGAACTGCTCTTAACTTTCTTCCCTCTGGGGTATTAGAAAACCCCCCCCCCCCCCTTCCGTTTTGTTTTGTTTTGGGGTTTTTTTGCCTGCACTCTTTCACATCTTATTAATGTTTTTCTCATTTCTGCAAACAAAATTTCCTGTCCCTCATGTAACTTTCCCATCATTCTCACACCTCCAGCAATAATCTGTACACAGGTTGCTAGTTTGGCAGAATGTCAATGGGATATGGTTTAAATTAGTCCTGTGCGTGAAACTGAATGATTACAGGATTCCTCCTCTTCAGTAATCACATTAAATCAGTGCTTCCTCTGCACCAAACATTTCTAACTCTGCAGGCTTGTAATTTTCTAAGAAATATATATCCATCATTGTCTATTATACTTAATAGCAGACTGATGTAAAGTTTTCCTGGTAATTTACTTTGCCACTGAAGTTCATGGAAAGTATTCTCTATTAGCAGAGAGACAGCAGGGAAGAGATTCAGTAGCAAACAACTTGTAAGCAGTAGAGTTAAATCTCTAGCCGCAGGCCTCTTTGCGGGTTAAGAGTATTTTTATGCACATTCCCACTGTTGTGACGCACTCCATAGGAGAGTGGAGTGTTTCTGACAGCAATAAGGTAAGTGAAACCACTCTCAGACCAGTAGGAGGGCTGCAGTCAGCAGGGTTAATGTATCATAAATTATTTTTCCACTCTCTTGCTTTTTCCTTCACTCTTACATATCACCTAGATCTAGCTGCACTCTGCCTTTCTTTCTCTGTTTTCTCCTCCTCTTTCTTACAGTAAAGCCACCCGCTGGGTGGACCTAGTGGCCCTCATGTGCTGACACCTTCCAATGCTCAGCTTAGCCCAAGATACACTCCAGCAGCAGACAGTCTCTTAACTGAATAGTGTAGTATATTGCATTCATAATCAGAAATTTAAAAACCTGTTCCTATATAGATAGTTAATTTCCCAAGGAAACTCCTTAAGAGTTGCAGTCTCAGTGCTGCTCAGTCTTAATTATTTATTTAAAAAAGATTATAGCCCACGAGCGTCCAAAGTTCAAAGTGGGTAACAATCATTCATACATATGAAGCAAACAATAAAATGGTAACATAAAAACAACACGGATATAGCAATAAATTAAATACATAGCAGGAAACCAGCTGCAAGACAGGTGAAGCATGAGATAAGTATATGTGAGATATACTCTCCACTTTAGATACATTTCTAAAAAGATGAATGAATTAGGAATGTATATTAGTGATGTACATGCTCAAAATTTCATTTTGTTTGTTGCTTTTTATTTTTTGAGGGGTATTAATTATACTTTTGTGCATTTAGGGGCCACAGGCATTTAGTTTCAACCATTTCATTTGTTTTCAGTAAGTAGTATGCCTACTTCTTAATAGTGTTCCCTATTAGCAAACAGGTGCACTATTTATTAATTTTTAAAGGACTGCACAGCCCAAGCAAAAAACTCCAAGCAAAAAAGAGTCCTGCACCCCCAGGTAAAAAAGTCTCTAGTGGTCCCCCAACTTAGTACAAAAAAGCCCTAGGGTCTAGTGCCATCTTCCCCCGAGGTTTACTGTAGCCACAGTATCCCTGGGGTCTAGTGGGGATAGGGGTGATCCTCGCTCACTGATGCTGTGCCTGCATCAATTTTCAAAATGTTGCTGGCTAATGTCATATGCTACTTTGACCCACCACACGAGGTCAAAGTAACATACAATTTTTTTTTTTTTTATTAGTTTATTTATCAGTTTTCTTAATTTACATAACATGTAAATTATTTAAACAACAATAGTCAAATTTTGATTCAGGAAAATAGAAATAAACAAATAAAACTAATATATCAACAATTGGATACAGCTATATCCCAACTATCCCTGAATCAATTATTTTTTTTTTATCAATATTGAGAGAGGTGTGAGAAAATAGAAAATAAAGGGAGATCACTATAATTTTCCTTTCAATACTTAACAGGGCAAACAAGACTAGTCTTATATAATTTCATTTACTAGATTCTGCCAATGGGGATGAGGCTATTAATTTTCGTTGTTCAATGAAAGTCCTTAAATGGTCGGATGAAAAGAAAATAAAAACTTCCTCCTGCTTTGAAATTAAACATTTGCATGGGAATCTTAACACAAATTTGTATCCTAAAGCAATGACCTCTTGACGGTAACCCAAAAAGGATTTCCGTCTTTGTTGCGTTGATGCAGCTAAGTCTGGGAACACTTTTATATCTTTGCCCAGGTAATTGATGGGGAACTTAGAAAAATATCTTTTCATTACGTGATTTACATCATCTATCGAGGAAAATGTTGCCATCAGAGTACCCCTATCAATAACCTGAGCCATGGAATTTTCTAAAAAATTTGTAAGATCTCCCTGAAACATTTGATCTTCTGTCTGGAGTACTTGATTCCTAGGTTTGGGCAAGAAAAAACAATTGGAAATTACTGGGGAACTTTCTAATGCAAAACCAAGACCTTCTATTAAGAATTTTTTCAAGGAAATTATAGAAGTTTCCCCAATTACCCTTGGAAAGTTTAAAAACCTTAAATTTAACCGTTTAAGGTTATTTTCAAGATTTTCCAGTTTCTTAGCACAGTTTTCTCTGTCCTTTATAACTGCAAGTTGAAAATCCAGATTTTTCTTTTCATTTAACTCTAGTACTTTTATTTTCTCTGTAGAATCTTTAATTTGCTTGTGAACTTGTTGTAGATCTCTTTGGTTGCCAGCATACATTGCGTCAACTTTATTTTCCAACCTTTGGATATTATTTAAAGTCCCAGCCATCATGTCCCATAACACATCTAGAGTGACCACCGCAGGGCGGGATATCGGGGTAGGGGGTGTCCCGTTGACCAGCAAATCCCCCACTTTGGCATGTTGTGGGGACAATTCTATATCTCCTACAGCTCCTTCAACACCCAGAGCTTCAAAAGAAGCTTCTCCAACAACCCCGTCTCCGTTCCTTTGTGCAGGTGGTAAGCCGGAGTTAGGGCTAAGGGAGGCCTCCTCTGCAGGTACTGCCAGTCCTCCCTGACTGGCAGGCACACCAGATTCTTCGGATCCTACCTTGTCTGAACCAGTCATGATCATAAAGCGGCTTATATCTAATTGAATTGGAGAGGGTAAAGGGAGAGAGGGAAAGACTCTCACCTTCCCCTTCCTCTTCGGGGGCATAGCCACTGATAGAGGAACAATTTAATTAAGGCAACTAAAGCTGCTTGTCAGTTGTTTGCCTTATTTTCCCACACAGTTGTTCCGGAGGAGAGTTTTAGAGAGAGAGCTTTACCTTGATTCCGACGACGATAATCCCAGGCTTCTCCAGGCGGAACCCAGGCGAAGCCAGGCAAAGCCGACATGCTGCGCGCCCCTTAGGCGCGCGCGGCTTTGGCGACGCGCCGGCTCTGCTGCGCGCCGCACACTGTCCAGTTCTTAAGCTTCCTGTTTCCTTTCCGCCGGGTCCGCCCCCTGACGTCAGCAGTCCCGCTGATGGCTCACCGTCGGGTTCAGGTAATTACTGCTCGCCCCGGATAGCTCCAGCTGTGGTCGGAACGGTGCTCTCTCTCCCACTCTGCTTCTCTCCCCGTAACATACAATTTTATTCATTTTATTTATTTTTAAAAAACTTAGAGCCCAAATGCACTTAGTAGCGTTTGCTGCACCATTTTGAAAAATGACACAAACACAGCAGGGGTGACTGAAGATTACTGTTGCTCTAATGAGACTCCAGAGATACTAAGGCTATTGTAAGCCTGGTAGGGGAGGGGACACTAGACAAGTTGCTTAGCTAGAACTGATGTTTTGGGTGGGCACAAGGTTAACATGGGTGGGCTGCAGGCATGCAGGTCGGAAACCTACTAGTTGCTTTCTTATTGATAAATAATGCACAAGTTTATCATGTAAAAAGCAAAGAAAACAAACAAAACAAAAACCAATGTATTCTTTCATGAATCCTCTTTGCAGAATGTCAGAAATCATCATAACAACAATAAAATAGCATTAATCATCAGAACAGGTGCAGAGCAGAGCTAGGGCAATTCACATTACAACCAAAATGAAAAAGAAAATTCAAATTCTGGTGTCACCTAAGCAAAAAATATCCCTCCGCTGCTAAACATTTTGTGAAGTAACAAACTCCTGCAAAGAAAGAGATATGTAGAACTTTTCCATACCATACAGTCACAACACTGACTCTCAGGATTCAAATAACAGTAACCTTATGAAAAAACAGCAATACAAATGCTACACCAGGCCCTAGAACATTAATACATCACCTACGGGAATAACAGAACAAGGTGGACTACTACAGAACTGGATTTGTGACCAACTGGGCTGGCTTCATAATTTGCAAAGCCATATTGCATGGCTTTAACTACACCTTTTTCATTTATGTAAAGCTATGCAATAGTGCTTTATCACAAATGTTGTTTTAAGCTCCTGGAGATCCAGCCTAGCTATCAGGGCCCTTCTACAACCACTGGGGGGACAATTTTAAGGAGAGGGAGAGAGAGAGAGAGAGAAGAAGGAGAGAGAGAGAGAGAGACTAGCCATAATGCCTTCAATATTAGGTAGGTATTTATACATCTATATGAGGCCTACCTAGTAACTCGAGGTGAGGTTTAGGTATTAGTGTAGGGGTTAGGGGCCACTTTGACATTCAAAGTGAGACGTATGAACAGAACAGTGCTCTCTTGTGAAGATTTGATGACCTTCGGAGTGAGGAAACTCACCAAAAGATACCTACCTAGTATGAGGGCATTATAGCTAGGTGCTCTCCCCCCCCCCAGTAGTGGTATGTAGGAAATACAATTTTGGCACTTATCGCAAAGTGCGAAAAAGTTATCGCAGTTTGCGCTAATACCTATGTGAAGTGCTAAGATAGCACACTTTGCGATAAAGTGCCTATTACCATAAAACATGCCCCTTTTCGTATCACATATGATATTTAGTGCATTTTGATAAATCCAAGCCATAGAACTAAAAGACTACAAATTAGATTACAAAATAAAAGACTACAAATTGACCAAAGGTGACTGCACCGCAAGGGACCACAGCAGCAGACGCCCGGCGCCTACAAAAAGAAAAAGGAAGTGAAAAAAAAAGGAGAAAAGAAAGGCAGGAACCGCAACAAGAGGCCCGATCTGGAGGCCCCCCCCCCCCCAATGTCATCAGCTCAGGCGCCGACCTACAAGTGAGGCACGACCACCAGGCGTCGCTCGACCAACGGCGACCGCACCGCATGGGACCACAGCGGCAGACGCCCGGCGTCTACAAAAAGAAAAAGGAAGTGAAAAAAAAAAAGAGAAAAGAAAGGTAGGAACCTCAATGAGAGGCCCGATCGGGAGGCCTGCCCCCCCTGACGCCATCAGCTCAGGCGCCAACCTACAAGTGAGGCACGACTACCAGGCATCGCGCACCGTGTGTCACGCGCCGAAGGGGCGCGACAAAGGGCATTCCCCTTTGTGCACCCCTTAGTGCAAGCCTTAGTGCTAGCACTATTAAACACCCCCAAACCACAAATACTTCCTCCTAAACTATGAAAGAAATGGCTAACTCTCAACCTCCTGACTACAGCAAGAACCACAGAAAGGATCTAAACTTGTCTCTGTCTCAGAGACAGAGACAAGATGGAGGCGGTCCAGAGAAGGGCGACCAAAAAGGTGGAGGGTCTTCATCAAATGACTTATGAGGAGAGATTGAAGAATCTAAATATGTACACCCTGGAGGAAAGGAGGAGCAGAGGTGATATGATACAGACTTTCAGATACTTGAAAGGTTTTAATGATCCAAAGACAACAACAAACCTTTTCCGCCCGAATAAAATCAACAGAACCAGAGGTCACGATTTGAAGCTCCAGGGAGGAAGATTCAGAACCAATGTCAGGAAGTATTTCTTCATGGAGAAAGTGGTGGATGCCTGGAATGCCCTTCCGGAGGAAGTGGTGAAGACCAGAACTGTGAAGGACTTCAAAGGGGTGTGGGATAAACACTGTGGATCCATAAAGTCTAGAGGACGTGAATGAAGAGTGGGTGGCTTGCGGGAATGACGGCTACTACCTGGAGATAATCCCCTTATTCAATAATCACACACATGGTTAATGCGACTCCAACATTGCTCTAAGCTTCAACGGCAAGAGGAAATGTGGCAAAAAGGATTTGCATTCACAAAAAAGCGGGGAGTAGCTTGCTTGTTACGGCGGCTACTACCCCAAACCAAATAAGCCTGATACTTCACTTTCAATGCATATCCAGCATAGCTCTCTGCTTCAACGGCAGGGGAGAAAGACCGATACTTCACTCATATCCAGCATAGCTCTCTGCTTCAACGGCAGGGGAGAAAGACCGATACTTCACGCATATCCAGCATAGCTCTTACTTCACGCATGTCCAGCATAGCTCTCTGCTTCAATGGCAGGGGAGAAAGACTGATACTTCACGCATATCCAGCATAGCTCTCTGCTTCAACGGCAGGGGAGAAAGACTGATACTTCACGCATATCCAGCATAGCTCTCTGCTTCAACAGCAGGGGGAATGAGGAAAAGTGGATCTATATACAGACAACAACCAACAAGGACTGAATAACATAGTCTGGGTAAACAAATAAGCATGGGTGTAGCTTGCTTATTGCGGCGGTTACTACCCCTAACTAATTAAGCTAGATATTTCACTTAGATGCAGTTCCAACACTGCTCTCTACATTAATGGTGGGGGTGGAAGGGAAATAGAACCAAAAGGTTAATAAGAGCCAAGAGAAACAGATAAGTATGAGAAAAAAAAAAGTGTGAACCTTGCTGGGCAGACTGGATGGGCCGTTTGGTCTTATTCTGCCTTCATTTCTTTGTTTCTAAACTTAGATAAACATAATAATGACACTAACAGGAAAACAAAAAAACCTCACAAATACCAACACTCAACTCACAACAACACTAAAACATAGAACACCTATCTAGCACTATCTTTCCTGCTAGTTAACGCACAATCCATAATAAAGAAAATACCCATCATAAACGACCTACTTCAAGATGTCAAGCCGGTCTTCATAGCAATCACAGAAACATGATTAAAAAACACAGACACAGTACTAATCAACCAAATCAACAACCCTATCTACAGATCTTTTTCAATCCCCAGAACAAAAAAGAAAGGCGGAGGCCTTTTGCTACTCATCAAAAAAAACCCTTCAAATGAAATTACTCACATCGAACAACTACACCCCAATAAAAATTGCACTATTTGACTCACCAAAACTACAAATCTGTCTTATATACTGCCCCCCCTAATACTCTGGATCGGAACTGCTCACCACTTATAGAATTCTTCTTGACCAAAATATCTATTAACAAACCCATAATCATCTTAGATGACTTCAACATACATATAGATACCTTCCACCACTCCCCCACATGTTCCTCAAACATTGACGCACTCTCATCCCTTGGTCTTAATCAAATCATCAATGACCCAGCGCACAAAGCTGGTCACACACTAGACCTTGTCTTCATCAATACTAACATATGGACTAACCACCAAACAAAGATCACGAAGATACCCTGGTCGGACCACTCTTTAATCCACTGCAATTTATATTCAAACAGTAAATTTACTACAACAAAAAACCCACCTAAATCCTTCTCATACCGACCACCGTTTTGCATCGAAACACTTCAAGAAAACTTTCAAACAGAACTAACAAACATAGACCTATCTAATGCAGAGAACGCAACTTCATCTTGGCTCACCATCACTAAAACAATTGCAGATAAAATAAACCCCATGATCAAGAAAACTATAAAAAACCCAAAACATCAGAACCAATGGTACAACGACAAAATCAGAGCAGCCAAACATGAACTCAGAAAAAAAGAGAAAACATGGAGGAACAACAACAAAACAACCACACTACTAAGCGCATACAGAGCACACCTAGCAGAATACAAAAAACTCATCCACAAAGCAAAAAAAGGAATTCTACTCAAACAAAATAAATTAATACCAACATTTATTTATTTATTTATTTATTTAAAATCATTTCTATACCGTCGCTAAGTTATACACCATCACAACGGTTTACATGTAGGCACATATTTAATGTAGGTAAAAGTGTACTATAGTACATTCTAACAGGTGCCGTCAAAGGTTCGGTTACAATATATCATTAGACAAAATAATTTTTAGAGAAGTGTGTCATGACCGAGTGTACTGAAAGTACTTTTACGGGTAAATTTATCATACATAGTGTTATCAATATGCTAGTTGTGATGTGGGGTTCATAGACTACTCTACTGTATCGTCCTAAGTACTGTGTGTCGGTGCTTATCTGCTTATTCCTGAATAATTTCTATTCTCCCGTCTCCTTGTAAAATGCCTGTTTAAAAAGCCATGTTTTTAAACTTTTCTTAAATGCCTTGAGATCACTTTGTAATCTGATCTCTGGAGGCATTGTGTTCCAAATTGTGGGTCCTGCTAATGATAAGGCCCTTTCCCTCATTTGGGTTAGTCTTGCTGTTTTAACTGAAGGGATGGTTAGGAATGCTTTATTTGCTGATCAAAGATTTCTGTGTGGGACGTGTACCCGTAATGCTATGTTTAGCCAGTCTGATTTTTCATCATGAATATGTTATGGATGGTACATAGGGTTTTGTATTTAATTCTGTGTTCAATCGGTAACCAATGTAGTTCCGCTAGGGTTTCAGTTATGTGGTCCCTCCTCCTTTTTCCGATTAGTATTCTAGCTGCTGTGTTCTGAAGTATTTGAAGTGGTCTTAACGTAGTATTTGGTAGTCCTAGCAGCAGGGCATTACAGTAATCCGTGCTGGAGAAAATTAGTGCTGTAGAATTGTTCGGAAATCATTTTGAGTTAGTAGTGGTTTTAGTTTTCTGAGTACCATGAGTTTTGCGTATCCTTCCTTTACTTTTAGTGATATGTGCTGTTTTAGATTGATTTCAGGGTCCATTATTATTCCAAGGTTACGTACTTTTCCAGCTAGTTCAATTTTCTGGTTGTCTTAATCCAAAGTTGTTCTTCAATATCATAAAAAGTCTAACCAAATCATCCAATGATGACCAGCCATCAGCAACATCCAAGATACAAGTAACGATTTCGCAGATTTCTTTAACGAAAAAATAAAAAACCTCATAATTAACAACCTCAACAACAACTCACAAAACCTGAACATACAGAACATTCAAACATCAATTTGGACCAACTTTGAGACAGCATCATCACTGGAAATCCAAATGATTAGAGATGTGAATCGGAACCGGAATCGGTTCAGATTCCGGTTCAGATTCACATGTGGGTTTTTTCCCATCGGGCCCATTCGCGTTTTGTTTATCGGCTGCCCAGCCGATAAACAAAAAACCCACCCCGACCCTTTAAAAGTAACCCCTTAGCTTCCCCCACCCTCCCGACCCCCCCAAAACCTTTTTACAGGTACCTGGTGGTCCAGTGGGGGTCCCGGGAGCGATCTCCCACGATCTTCCGCTCCGGGCCGTCCTCCGGCTCCCGGGCCGTCCTTTGCCCTTACCTTGTGACAGGGTATCCGTGCCATTGGCCGGATCCTGTCACATGCAGTACACCCCCTGTTCACATATTTGGACACCATTTTGGGAGCTTACAAAGAGCACAGTGGGTTCATATGGCTGAATTATGATGAAGTCTTTTGGGAGAGAATGGCAGTAAGTCCGCTATGTCTTGGGGAAGGCAGGATGTCAGCCTCTGGCTCACAAAAATGACTGTGCGGGCTCTCAATGCCAAAGGGAGCGCACATCCCTTTGGCAGCAAGCAGGCGAGCAGCAGGCGAGTGCACCCTTGTTCATGGTGGGCACTCCCCTGCGCTTCCTCTCTTGGAGATCCTGCGAGGCCCACCTAAGACCAGGCGGCCCGGGGTAACCAAGGCCTCAACCTGAGGGAACCCCGGGTTTCTATTGGCGAAGCTCCAGCTAGCCTCTGTCTCCTCCTGTGCTCCGCCTCCTGGTGGCAGGCACTCTCCGGATCCGACCGGAGGGCCGTACCAATCCTGCACCAGGCCAAGGGTCCACCTCCAGCGCAACACATAACCCACACTCTTCAACTTGTGGGTGGTTGCTTTGTACCTCTCATAGTGCTTTGGGGTCTTTATGCCACTCTTTGTGCTGCTTTGTCCCTCTATTAGTGACTGGGGATTTTTTCTCCATCTTTGCTGCTTTGTTCTCCCTTCATAATACCTTAAGATGTTCATGCCACTTTTTTGTCCCTTTCATGCTGCCTTTGGGGCTTTATGCCACTCTTATCAATGCCCTCTTTTGAAGCCTTGGGGTGTCCATGACAATCTTGCTGCTGCTTTGCTCCTCTGATAGTGCTTTAGAGAATTCCTGCCACTACTGTTACCCTTTTACCCCTTTATGGTGCCTTAGTCTATTCATACCACATGTGGAGCCACTTTAACACTCGTGATGATTTGGAGTTATCTCCCCACTTCTGATATTGTCTATCCACACGTTTCATTAGAATTGATTAGAAAACCCCAATTTTGAACCTCACAATAGGCTGTATTTCTTCCCTCATTGACTTTAATGGGAAATGAATGAAACAAATAAATGCATTTTTGATTCATTTGAAACTAATAAAAGGAATGGAGGTAACCTATGAATCAAATGAATGAACTGAAACAAACGTTATACCTCTGCACATCCCTACTCCTCAATACAGCAGATTCTGGTTTCTAGTCCTCGGGCCTCTAAAACCGGTCTGGTTTCATGATAACTTAACTAGTGTCATGATAAATTAACTAGTGTCATACACCACATATATGTAAATGCATCTCATGAATATTTATAGTGGATATACTGAAAAAAAGACCTGTTTGATAGTCTCCAAGACTGGAACTGAGAAACCATTTTCCCAATACTAATGAGGGAAGAACAAGAAATAATTTATTATTATTTAATTATAAGAACATTAGAAAATGCCATACTGGGTCCATCAAGCCCATTATCCTGTTTTGAACAGTGGCTAATCCAGGCTACAAGTAATAAGCAGTGGCTATTCCCTAAGTCAACATGATTAATAGCAGTTTATGGACTTCTCCAGGAATTTATCCAAACCTTTTTTAAATCCAGCTATACTAAGCGCCTTAACCATATCCTTTGGAAATGAATTCCAGAGCTTAATTGTGTGGTGAGTGAAAAATAATTTTCTCTGATTTGTTTTAAATGTGCTACTTGCTAACCTCATAGATTGCCCCCTAGTCCTTGTATTATCTGAAAGTGTAAATAACCATTAATAACCATAAATAACCATTAAGTCCTTTCATGATTTTACAGACCTCTTTCATAACCCTCCTCAGCAGTCTCTTCTACAAGCTGAACAGCACTAACTTCTTTAGTTTTTCCTCATAGGGGAGCTGTTTCATCCCCTTTATCATTTTGGTCGCCCTTCACTGTACCTTCTCCAGTGCAACTATATCTTTTTTGAGATGTGGCAACCAGAATTGCACACAGTATTCAAGGAGCAGTCTCACCATGGAGTGATACAGAGGCATTATGACATCCTCCGTTTTATTCACCATTCCCTTCCTAATAATTCCTAACATTATGAAGCCTAGATCTTTTTCCTGGGTGGTAGCTCCTAATATGGAACCTAACATTGTGTAAGGACAGCATGGGTTATTTTTCCCTATATGCAAAGCCATACATTTGTCCACATTAAATTTCATCTGCAAGACTGGATGCTGAGTTCTCCAGTCTTGCACAGTCCTCCTATAATTTAACTACTCTGAATAATTTTGTGTCATCTGCAAATTTGATCGCCTCACTCATCGTTCCCCTTTTTAGATCATTTATAATTATATTAAAAAGTATCAGTCCAAAACAGATCTATGAGGCACTCCACTGTTTATCTTTTTCCACTGAAAAAAACTGACCATTTAATCTTACTCTGTTTCCTGATTTTTAATCTTCTATCCCATGACTTTTTAGTTTTCTTAAAAGCCTCTAATGAGGGACTTTGTCAAATGCCTTCTAAAAGTCAAAGTAAACTGCATCTACTGGTTCACCTTTACCCACATGTTTATTAACCCCTTCCAAAATTTGTAGCAGATTTGTGAGGTAAGACTTCCCTTGGATAAATCCATGCTGGCAGTGTCTCAATAAACCATGTCTATCTATATATTCTGTGATTGTGTTCTTTAGATTACTTTTTACTATTTTTCACTATTTTTCCTGGCACTGAAGTCAGGCTAACTGGTCTATAGTTTCCCATGATCATCACTGGAGCACTTTTTAAATATCGGGCTTACATTGTCCACCCTCCAGTCTTCAGGTACAATGGATGATTTAAATGAAAGATTGCAAATTACTAGTAAGAGATCTAAAATTTCATTTTTTAGCTCTTTCAGAACCTTGGAGTGTATACCATCTGGTCCAGGTAATTTGCTTCTCTTCAGTTTGTCAATCTGGCCTAATACATCTTCCAGGTTCACCGTGATTTGGTTCAGTTCATCCAAATCACTACTCTTGAAAACTGTCTGTGGAATGGCTATTTCCCCCCAACATCATCAATAGTAAACACAGAAACAAAGAATTCTTTTAGGATTTCCAAGATAACCTTATCTTCCCAAAGTGCCTTTTTAATCCCTCAGTCATCTATCAATCCAACCAAGTCCCTCATAGGATTCCTGCTTCAGATATATTTAATACTTTTTATTATGAGTTTTTGCTTCCACAGACAACTTTTTTTCACATTCTCTCTTCGCCTGTCTTATCAATGTTTTACATTTAACTTGCCAATGCTTATGCTTTTTCCTGTTTCTTCAGATGGATACTTTTTTCAATTTTTGTAGGAAGATCTTTTGGCTAAAATAGCCTCTTTCACCTCAACTTTTAACTATGCTGGCAATTGTTTTGCCTTCTGTCTACCTTTCTTAATGTGTGGAATACATGTGGACTGCGGTTCTAAAATGGTATTTTTAGACAATGTCCATGCCTGTTGAACACTTTTAACCTTTGTAGCTGGTTTTCTAACTATTTTCATCATTTTATCTGTTTCCCTTTTCAAAGTTTAGTGCTAGAGCTGTAGATTTATTGTCCCCCTTCCAGTTATTAATTCAAATTTCATCATGATCACTGTTGCCAAGTGGTTCCACCACCTTTACCTCTCTCACCAAATCCTGGGTTCCACTAAAAATTAGATGTAAAATAGCTCCTTCTCTTATCAGTTCAATTTCATCTTCCACCCTATCATTTTAACCAGGTGGATGTTAGTACACTCCTTTACCTATATTCCCAAACATACATGGAATTTCTACCCATAAAGATTCTTCTGTGTGTTTAGTCTCTTGCAGGATCTGTATCCTTTTGGACTCTATGCCATCCTGGACATAAAGCACCAGCCCCCAACCAAGTTGATCCTCCCTATCATTGTGATATAATTTGTACCCTGATATAGCAGTTTCCCATTGATTATCCTCCTTCCACCAAGTCTCTGAGATGCCAATTATGTCTATCTCATCATTTACTGTTATACACTCTAACTCTCCCATCTTACTTAGACTTCTGGTATTGGCATACAAACATTGTTTGTATTACCAACCTGCTTTTCAGTTGACAGGGATAATTTTGAATCTTTTAGCTCAAGTGATTCTTTACTTGTATGAACATGGACTGTAGAGAAAGTGGACTTTTATGAATTCAGACAAGGCCTTGGTTTCTGGGGCAGTCAGGTGATTCGGTGTTAGGTAACAGGTTGATGGCACAGTTGTAAATCCTTTGTGAGGGCAATGTCTCAGCCTTTTTCTTTGAGAATATAATGATGTAATCTGTGTACTGGGGGGCAGCCCAACCAGGATGTCACCACGGGCAGGTCAGGAGATTACAGCCATTGCAGGCAGACCTGATGACAATGGGGACTCTAGCTGGTCAGTTGCAAAGAGGATCAATCGAAGTATGGAGAATGGAGTTGCAACCAGGATAGGCCCATGACCACAGGGCAAATGGCCTTGTTGATAACATGGAATGCCAGATGCTCAACATGGAGAGCGCCAGTTTGTACTGACACTGTTACAGTGGTGAGAGTGATCCTACCCAGTAATAGGGCTCCATGGATGGAGGAGATGTTCAATGGGACCTCCAGGGGGGTGGCTGGAATGTATAGATGGTCCACTAAATGTTTCATTATGAAGTTCCCCCCAGCCCCAGAATCCACTAGAGCCAAGATGGAGAGGTTCTGACCACCAAGGTAGAGAGTAATAGGAAGAGTCAGTTGGGGAGATGGAGTTGTGAAGTCTAGGGTCAATTCCTCACTGGACCCTTGACTCGGCAATTTCCTGGTCAAATCAGGCACTGGGCTATAAGATGCCCTGATACACCAGTAAAGGCACAAGATGGATTGACGATGCCAGGAGTGTTCCTCCAGGGTAAGGTGAACCTGCCTGAGCTGCATTGATTCTTCAGTGCGTGCTCCAGCATGAGAATGTGAGGCAACTGCAGGTGGAGATGGAGGTTGTTGGGAGCGAGGAACTGTTATGGTTTTGAGATGTTTGAGTGGATTCTTGGGTACTGCAGAGATGGCCACTCCCATGGGGAGGAGCCCCGTGAGGAACCGCAGTACTAGGCTAAACTCTATACATGCAGACACAGAGAATTTGTGTTTATTATACAGCTTGATGGTATTGCCCAGGGGGTGGCAGCAGTGAGATAACCCAGAAGAGTAGTCCAGGGGTCCTCAGCAGAGGAGACCCGTCCCACACTCCAATGATGGTAGGCTGCACTGGGTAGAGGAGAGAGTCCCGGATGTAGACTTGCAGTGCTGAAGCTGAAGGTGAGACAAGCTGACAAGGTTAGTTTACTCACTGAAGAGCTAGCTGTATTTGATGAAGATCCTGGCAGGCAGAAGTAGATGGTTTGCAGGCACCAAGGCAGGGAGAGCAGGCCCTCGAGGAGTGGGTACCCAGATTAGAGGTGAATGGCCCCGGAGGGCAGAGAGAATTTCAAGCGGCAGCAAGGAAGCGGCAGAGTAGCTTAGACCGGAAGCATTCCAATCCTTGCTAACTCAGTTTGTTAGCAAACGAAGGGCATGCTAAATACCCGGATGACTTGACGTCACTCAGGAGAAACATGGCGAACACCGTCGCCGTAGCCATTCCGGGGATGCCAGATAGAACGGCATGATGATGCGGCAGCAGCCATCTTCCCAAGACTTGTGGAGAGAGAAGGAAGAAAGGTGAGGCACAGAGGTCGAAGCCGTCTGAGACCGACGGACGCAACAGTACCCCCCTTCAAAGGGCCCCCTCCAGACCCTCTACCTGGTCTTGGTTTTTGAGGATGCGATTGATAAAATTGATGAAGCATCTCTTTGTCCATGATATTAGCCAATGGTTCCCAAGAGTTTTCTTCTGGTCCATATCCCTCCCATGACAGGAGGTATTCCCAAACTCTGCCTCTCTTTCTCACATCAAGGATGGCATCAACCTTGTACTCAATGTCTTCTTCTGCATCAACAGGAGTAGGTTCAGGTGTCTTGGTGGAAAAATCACTAAGAACAAGCGGTTTCAGCAGCGAAACATGGAACGCATTATGAATCTTCATAGCTGGAGGAAGTTTCAGACTGTAGGTGAGTGAGCCCAATCTTCGGAGGATGGGAAAGGGTCCGACAAAGCATGGAGCAAATCGAGCAGATGGAAGTTTGAGTCTTAGATGTTTGGTTGACAGCCAGACTTTGTCACCAGGCTGAAATTCAGGAGCTTTGCAATGGTGAGCGTCATAGCCTTTCTTTGCTCTTTGTCCTGCTTTTTGGAACATCTCTTTATTCTCTCTCCAGAGCTGCTGTATATCTTTGGCAGTAGATTGAGCTGCCAGGGACGACACTGAAAGTGGAAGTGGTAAAGGTGGTAAGGGTTGTCGTCCGTAGACCACTTTGAAAGGTGTAGATCCAGTAGTCATGCTGGATGCGAATTGATGGCGAATTTAGCCCAGGGCGCAGAGGAACTGTTTGAGAGTTCTATTCATTCTCTCAGTTTGGCCATTTGACTGAGGATGGAACGCAGAGGTGAAGTCAAGTGTGATGTCGAATTTCTTACACAACACTTTCCAGAACTTGGCTGTAAATTGAGCTCCTCTGTCAGAAACATTGGGGTAGATTTTCAAAGGGGTACGCGCGTACGATATGTGCGTACCCCTCGAAAACCTACCCCAAACCCCCCTGCGTGCGCCGAGCCTATTTTGCATAGGCTCGGCGGCGCGCACAAGCCCCGGGACGCGCATAAGTCCCGGGGCTTGCATGGAGGGGCGTGTCGTGGGCGTGTTGGGGGCATGCTGCGAGTGACGCGGCATTTCCGGGGCGGGCCCAGGGGCGTGGCGCCGGCCCGGGGGCATGGTCGAGGCCTCCGGACCAGCCCCCGGGTCGGGTGATGGCGCACCAGCAGCCCGCTGGCGCGCGCAGATTTATGCCTGCTTTCTACAGGCATAAATCTGCCAACAAAGGTAGGGGGGGGGGGTTAGATAGGGCCGGGAGGGTGGGTTAGGTAGGGGAAGGGAGGGGAAGGTGCGGGGGGGTGGAAAGAAAGTTCCCTCCAAGGCCGCTCCAATTTCGGAGCGGCCTCGGGGTGAACAGGCAGCGCACGCTGACCCCGGATTTTATAAGATACGCGTGGCTACGCGCGTATCTTATAAAATCCAGCGTACTTTTGTTCGCGCCTGGTGCACGAACAAAAGTACACGCGTGCGGAAATTTATAAAATCTACCCCATTGTGTTTTGGCATGCCGTGTAGGCGAAAGATGTGACTGATGAATAGTTTAGCAAGTTCCATGGCTGAAGGCAAGCCAGGGAGCCATCTTCGTGAATTAATCCACTGTTACCCAGATGGTATTGTTACCACCAGAAAGTGGCAAGTCCACCACAAAGTCTGTAGCAATGTGGGTCCAGGGCTTGTCTGGTACTGGCGAAGGTTGAAGCAGTGGACTGATGAAACAGCAAGGGAGGCTATCTAACCAAGCCATAGAGGCAACAGTACAGAATTAGAAGCCAAATGTTCGATCTGGATTCTTTATTGGACAGAGACAAATATCTTTGAACAAGCCCAACTCAGGCCGAGTTTCACCCGCTTACAATGGGGCTGCATCAGGGGCTACAACATACAAACAAATAAATCACACTAATAAACAAATATAAATCATAAAAAAAAAATATAAATCATAAATGACAACTTTTAGAAACTGAGATGCCTGGGTGTGCATTAGGAAAGAGGATGCTGAACATTCATTGCCTGCTTTCAGCGTATTTATATTGCATCAGTCCCTCAGTTAGAATGGAGAGGAAATGGAACACTGAGGTCAGGATGTGTTCTTTCTACAGCTGCAGTCATAGTACTCGTATTCTTCTGCTTCTTCTGTTTCTTTGCGGTACTTAAGTATATACAATTGAATTTCAGTCATTACACTGAGCAGCTTTGAGCTTCTTGAATAGCTACACAAGGGATCTAACCACTCATTCTTATACTGTAAGGCCAATTTATTTACCTTTTGCTCTAGTGCAAAAATGTATCCCATTTTGTCTCAACTCTTCCATTGAAAACATAGAAATGACTGCAGAAGAAGTCCAAACGGCCCATCCAGTCTGCCCAGCAAGCTTTCGCACTTTTTTTTTCTCTCATACTTATCTGTTACTCTTGGCTCTTAGTAACCTTTTTTATTCTATTTCCCTTCCACCCCCGCTATTAATATAGAGAGCAGTGTTGGAACTGCATCTAAGTGAAATATCTAGCTTAATTAGTTAGGGGTAGTAACCACCGCAATAAGCAAGCTACACCCATGCTTATCTGTTTATCCAGACTATGTAATTCAGTCCTTGTTGGTTGTTGCCTGAATATAGATCCACGTTTCTTCAAAACACTTGAAGATTTTGACTGAGAAATCTGGATCAATTGGACATGTATGCTCCATTACCTTTTAGCATAAGGATGAAGGTCTAGGAACAAAAATTCAACCAGTGGATGAGTTCTTTCCAGCTGTTGGTTCCTTTTCTGTCTCCGTAGTTCCAAGGAAATGCCATACTTAAGGTTAAAGAAAAGATAAAAGAAACTCAGAGCATTACTTCTATGAAGTGGACAAAAATTCTTGATCCGGCATAAATTTTCATGGGACAAAGCCAAATGTCTCTGCAGCCTGAGAAAACATATTGTGGTGCAAATATTCCCAGAAATTCAACCATTTCTGCTGTTGAAGAATTTTTAACAATTGAGACTAGAGAGGAAAAAAAATCAGGAATTAGTCGCAAAAGATGTGGGTACCTATGTACTGTTAGTTGCCAGAAGAAAACTTGGGCGATTCTAGGCATGTATGTTTAACTTCTGTACAAGGGATGGTTTTCGGCTGCAGGGACCTTCCCACCTAACTCCATGGTTAGATGGCAAAATCCCTATGAAAATTGTACTCAAACTATATGAAAAATGTTTTAAAATGATAGTGCTTTGCTTCTCTAAAGATTACTCGATTCTGAGCATTCTGTATTTGTTACATCTACTTAATATGTGGCATCTATGCCACAAGAAGTGCACAGAAGTTAACAGTGCTAACAGGTTTAATATAAAGTGAAGGTTTCCTCCTTTAAACAGTGTGTACTCTACTGGAAGTGCACAGGATGTGCATGGGGCAAGAGGTTAATCAGGAACTAGTGTAGGAATATTCAGGAGCTCTAGCTCAGCTATGTGGCAGAAGGAGTTACTCTTCTTGACAGACAAGGGGGTTCATCCCCTAGGGGCTCAGTCATTGAGCAGAAATGATAAAAGAACCTGACTCTACAAAGTTTGGGGCTGCCCCAGATTGCAAGGGAAAGAGACGGGTTTGAAGTTGTGATCTTCCCCAGGATCATCGAAGGGAGCAGCAAGGAGTGGGCAGGCATTTTCCTCTAAAAAATCTCCAGAGGACAAAGGAGAAGAAGCAGAGGGTGCAATCCAGCCTGGAAGTTAAAAGATAAAATTGTGTTTAACTAAGGCAGGAACTCATCTGGACCAGGAAGCCAAACTGTGCCCGAGGGAACTTGTTCTGGAACTCGGAGGATCCTGATGCTGTACCAGAAGAATTTTTCCATGAGCTGAGCAGGATATAACCAGGCAGCCTGGACACCTGTAGTTCTATTCCGCCCCGCCCATCCGAACCAGACACCCAACGTGAGTCATCACTGAGATGCAAATGGCCACAGCCTTTTATTAGAGTACCCTAATAGGGGAGTCTAATTTAGGAGCCGAGTCCTGCCACCACTTCCTATTCTCAACCAGAGGGCAGGTGCCGATTTCTCCATTTCATTCCACCCAAGCAGAAACGGTAAGGGCTGGTCTCGCTCTCCATGAGCCCCCGACCACCATCAGACCACCATCATCGGGGGGAGCCAGGCAGGCCACCACACAGCAGGCCCCATCTGAGCCCCTCACAAAAGTACCTGGCTGTCGATTCGTCAAAGCCCAATCCCCAGGCCTGACATTCTTCATCCATGGTCAAATATCGAGTGGTGGCCCCAAGGCCCCTCTCTTCCTTATTGGCACCTCCCTACTTCATTTTACAGCCTCCAGCATTACAATAGTCTTTCCAGAGGAGTCTAATTTAGGCGCCGAGTCCTGCCGCCACTGCCTATTCTCAACAACAGGGCAGTTGCCGATGTCTCTATTTCATTCTGCCCAAGCAAAAATGGCAGGGGGCGGTCTCGCTCTGCACGAGCCCCTGACTGCTGTCGGACTGCTGTCACCGGGGGAGTGTGTGCCAGGCAGGCCATCACGCAGCAGGCCCCGCCTGAGCCCCTCACAAATGTGCCTGGCCGTCAATTTGTTAAGGCCCAATCCTGGGGCCTGACAGTCATCATCCATGGCCAAACGCCGAGTGGTGGCCCCCCTCTCTTCCTTACCTCCCTGCTCTGTTTCACAGCCTCCAGCATTACAATAGTCTTTCCAATACTCGTCGCTGCTGCCACAGGGATCCCATCATATGTGGGCCAGGGGTACCCTTCCGTCCCCACAGGACAGGCTCCCCCATACCAAACAGCTACAGCTCCTCCATTAAACCAATGCATACCCTCTGCAAAGTCTGTGGAGTTGTAGCCTATGGTCAGAGCAATGGGCCCTGAACCACTGAAGCCAGCGTTCAATAGTGTGGTATCTTCCTCACCATCCAATACTCAACATTTTCTGCCAAGGTATAATTTCGGACCAGGAGATTTTTTAATACAGCCATGCTGAGACAATGCGATTCAAATCACCCCTGGTCGTGTTCACCAGCACTATTTTCCAAATCATTGCCTCTGGGGTGTTTAATAATGTGGTCTGGCTGTGTCAAACTGACTCCTTTCAAGTTCAGAGTTGGTGCCAGCACATACCTCCTTGACCCAGCCATTCACTGGTCCAGTTTCTTTTTGACAACCCAGGTCGAGCCCAAATTTCTCACTTATGGCCCTTCTATGCGCATGCATGATGAATGAGTGGCCAACAATCCAATCAGAATGACGATGGACAGCAGCTGCAAGTGAAAGGAAAACTTAAGTCTCGGTACGCTCCCGACCCGGCACGAGCACAGGGATACCGTCTTCATGCCTGATATTTGACACAAATGCTGTGGACCTCCATCGGCCCATCTGTTGTATGACCACTTGTGAGAGACCGGCAGTGTGGCGCTGGAAGTGGCTCCAATGCAGAATGAGTGAGTGCCGAAACATTCACTCTGGAGCCCAGTTTTTAACAGCACTTTCTTGAAAACTGCCAAGAACTGGTATCTGCTTAATAGGGATTTGTCCCGGTGCAGTAAAAACAAGCCCTCCCCTTTTGGGCGTAGTGTTAGGTAAAGCGTCACGGCCGCCACCGGACATATTACCAAACCTTTAACTGCGTCAATGTTATGACTTGACTGCATGCTCCTTGATCAATATTGGTCTGTCTCAGTCTTAAGCGTACTGTGCTGTTTGAGATATTGACGTCCTCCTGGAGCAAGCCATGCAGCTGTGATGCATTCCGCAATGGTGTTGTGAACTCGCTAACATGTAGGGCACCAAAGAATGCAAGTGCAAAGGTGACTCAGAAGAATGTAGTCTAAAACTCACTCATGGCTACAAAGGATAGGATGCTGCACAGCAACATCAGGAGGTCATGGGTTAGTGGCCTCCAAGTGTCGTGCCGAGATAAGGACTCCCTTGCCCAGCCCAGCATTACTCTTTTGACTGCAAAATACTGCTCTACTTGGCCCGTTTCCAGTTTCACAAAGAATGCTAGGGCGGCTATGTGTGAATAAACTATGTCCTGGACAACCCCTGCTGCTTGGCGTGCACAATGTAGCTGATCAAGAGATCCTCAGGAACCTGGCAACCGGATCAGCAATGGGGAATGCCTTCACTTTGTTGTAGTTGCAAATGTAAGCATTCCATGTGGATGGAGTGAATGATCTTTGCAGCATCTCGTATGATGTCCGGTTCTGAAGGACTATAGCTGTTCTAGAGCCTCTCTGCTTGTGGTGCCATCTTCCTGAACAGGGACCTCTTGCAACGAGACAGAAAATCCACTATCTCATTGCGAATTCCAGGAACATGCTTCGCCAGTGCTACAATGTTCATGCGCAGGCAGCATAGCACAAACTCCCTCAGCAACTCTGATGCCAGGAGGCACAGAAATCTACTTATTTATTGACTGGTCCACCGCTGCATTGTCACACCATAACACCACCTGTTGACGACTAAGCACCTTGCCTTAGATGTGTAAGGCTACTACGATGGGGAAATGTGATATTTCTGATTAAGTCAGTCACTGCCCAGTGGTCTGGCCAGTGCGCTGCACACCAAGCACCTTTGAAATAAACACCAAAACCAATACCTCCTGACTCATCAGAGTGTAGCTGAAGGTCATTGTTGCTGACCGGCCTGGGAAACCATGCTGAAACATCATTGAAGTCCTTGAGAAACTTAACCCACAGAGCTAAGTCCTCCTTAATTGTCTTGCTTATCTGCAAGTGGTGGTGGTGGTTGCAAACCATGCCTACCATGGACTGGATTAATCGGCACAGAAAGATTCTGCCCATGGGGATAACTCACACAGCAAAGGCTAGACTGCCTACGAGGGACATCATGTGCTTCAGCATGACCTTCCTGCTTTGCAGGGTGATTGACACCAGATCATCCAGTTTCACTAGCTTGTTGCAAGGGAGTCTAGATTCCATTCGAGTGGAGTTCAGCTTGATCCCTAGGAAAGCAAAGACCCTTGCCAGGCCTTGAGGCTTGCCTTCTGCCAATGGGATGCCAAACTTCCGTGCCAGGAAGCGGGGCCAGATGCATTTAGGTGTGCCTCTTCTTCCTATAAATAGGAAATCATCAAGGTAATGGACTAAAGATGCGAGCCTAGCTAGCCTCAGCAGTAGCCGAATGCAAGAAGGTACTGATTGTTTCGAAGAAGGTGCAGGAGATCGAGCATCCCATTGGCAGACACTTGTCATAATAAAAATGCCCCCTCGAAATGAAAGCCGAGTAGTGGGAAACTGCTCGGGTGAACTGGGAGTAGCCAAAAAGTGGATTTGATGTCCGCTTTTGCCATGAAGGTGCCCTGTCCGCAGGATCTCAGCAGCTCTAATGCAGTGTCGAAGGATGAATACTGTACCAAGCAGTACTACGGGGGGATATGGTCATTTACGGAAGCCCCTACAGGATGTGATAGATTGTGTATAAACTTGTATTTTCCAGGCTCCTTTTTAAAGGATGACTGCCAGGGAAGACAACACAAGATGAAAGGGCCAGCAATCTGCCCAAGCTGAACTTCATTACTGAGCTTCTCCCTGACAATGGCAGCCAGGCTGCATGCCAAAGGGGCATTAACCATCTTGACAGATTGCACTGACTTGTGTTGGGAATAGGGAAACCATCTCGGAAACCGCTCACAGAGTATTCGCCCATAACTTACTGGAGTCACATGCTAACCAGGGAAGCATCACCTGCCACTTTACAGGGGCCAGAGCAATAACCTGACCCTGCCCTTTACTTATATTTCCATGAGCTTTTGTTTCCTCGGTGAGGAGCAGCACACCAATTGCAGACGTGCTTATATCTGCAATCAGTAGTGGACCAGACCCCCCTTTTGTACCTCCAGCAGACATTGTTAGGAATTTGCGAGCACTTGGCTTGTCCGCTGCTCGCCTGCTTGCTGCCAAAGGGATGTGCGCTCCCTTTGGCATCGAGAGCCCGCACAGTCATTTTTGTGAGCCAGAGGCTGACATCCTGCCTTCCCCAAGACATAGCGGACTTACTGCCATTCTCTCCCAAAAGACTTCATCATAATTCAGCCATATGAACCCACTGTGCTCTTTGTAAGCTCCCAAAATGGTGTCCAAATATGTGAACAGGGGGTGTACTGCAGCGGGCTCCGCACACAAGACTACAGAAGCCATTCGATCGAATGCCCGCACCCAGTTAACAATCTCTCTCTGTGTGGGTTTGGCTGCCTCCAGCTCCTTTTCTCTCTCCGGCTTAGTCTGGCCCCGCTTCCTGTGCCCCTCTAATAGCCGGAACAAGTTGATGTAGTGCCTGTGCCTGATGCAATGCCTAAGGGTTTTGGGCACAGATTCCCAAAGACTGACAAAGATGAGATTTCTACAATGTTCTCTCATCCTGGCTTGATGGACTCTATAGCAGGGTACCATCAAGCTAGGGCGTGAGAACATTGTAGAAATCTCATCATTGTAGACTTTCCTCACTCCAAATGACATCAAATCTTCACTGAGGTGTACTGTGCTGTTCGTACGTCTCACTCGGCATGTCAAACTGGCCCCAAAACCCTAAACCACCACCAAAACCTCACCTCAAGTTATTAGCTGGCCCTCTTATAGTGATATAAATAGTTGAATACTGTGGAGGCTTCACCAGAGGCTCTCTCTCTCTCTCTCCCCCCCCCCCCCCCCCAACGGGAAATGGTCAAAATGTCACAAATTGCATTATGTCCATTTCAGGCTTATCACACTTATTTCCAGTGGCAAAATGCATGCTATTGCACAGTGTGATAATGTCCCTCATTTTCATTAATTCCACCCAAAACCCTCCCCGATCCCTTTCAAAAATTTGCATTCGCACCATACAGTACTGCGATTATTGCGGGTGTTATAATGCCCTAACACATTTTGATGAATGACCCTGTATATTCTGTTTTCTTATTTTAGAACAAAACTCTAGGTGTGGACTATTTATGCCCCTTGGGCCCTATAGCAAATGCTGTTTCCCACTGACTGAGTCATGATACGCAACTGCAGTCAATTTTTCCCAACCCTGAAGTACCTGAAGGTGAGGTTACGTGTCTCAAAACTGCTACAAATCTGTCTTTTAACCTGAAAGAGATTCTAGGATGGTATGAACCAACATGCATTGCCCCAGGGGTGATGGCTTGAAAATGAGACATTACAATGTGTGCTGACAGTTCTCTCTTAGCGTTACCTGCATGTCAATCTACAATTCATCCATTACAATTAGTACAAAATGCTACTGCCCTTATGTTATATAATGTTTACCGAAGAGATCATATCACACCGATTTTACAACATCTACATTGGCTCCCAATATCATTTCACATAACATACAAAATTCTGTCAACCATACACAATCTAATTTACAATACCGATTCTATTTGGCTATGTTCGTTGTTAAGAATCTATAAACCTTCCAGACATTTACGTTCTTTTGACAAATATACTTTGGAAATTCCCTCAATAAGATCCGTTAGTTTATCCTTGACTCGAAAATGTGCTTTTTCAGTAGCTGGTCCATCATTGTGGAATGCACTGCCAGATTGTATTCGTTTAACATCCAACCGTAGAGAATTTAAAAAACTATTAAAAACTCATCTCTTTACCCAGGCATTTAATCTACTGTAATGACTTGATAATTTGCTGTATCAATGTATATTAATGCACTACGTTTAGCCATTGTTAGAAACACATGTATTGTTTTTAATTTTTATGTGTGTATTTTGACTATGTGAACCGCCTAGATAGATAGACCCCCTATCCCATTGTGCGGTATATAAAACTTTAAAATAAATAAATAAATGGAGAATAGAGGAGACACCTGTGTCAGATATTATTTTTCCAAGGATGCAGAAGAAGAGGACTAATAAAGTTGGTAGAAAGAAAAATAAATGAAAGAAAGGAAATGGGAATCCCTGGGAGGCACTAAGGGAAAGGAAGGACCATGTTCCACCTCCCCAGTAGAGGACCACACCCACAGGTTAAAAACAAAAAGACAGAGAGGAGAACTCAGATGGCGTTCCACTTGGAAGGAAACAGAAGCAGACACAGAGGTGTTACTGAAGAAATCTACAGCTAGTGAAGTGGAGCTGGAGGTCTTGAAGACAAGAGACCTGTCAGGGGAAGTCTAAAGAATCCCAGCGAGTGGGGCAGGTCCTACTCAGGCACCTGTTACAGACCTGCTCCCTGCTGTGGGTAAGAACAGAGAGAAGACAGGAAGAGGCAACAGGAGACGTAGACAAATTCAGCATTCAGAGGTGGTTCAAAAGAGCCGAGCGAGTGGCCAGAGTGCTGCTCTATGACAATAGGTATAAAAAGTACCCTTCCATATCCTGCTAATATCTTCAAGGTGCAGTGAGCAGTCGGGGATTCTGACCGTCAGCAAGGGATGAGCATCCCTAGAACATTACGTGATGTTATGTGCTACAGGTAATACCAGGCTGTGTTGTCATTGTCACCAGTATTGCATATCCAGATTCTGTGATCCAGCCCTCCTGTTACATGTACTTGGTGCATTTTTCAGCTGGGAAGCAATTAAGCAAAGGATTATGGTCATTAAAGGTGATATGAGTTAGTGAGGCCATGCTGTGACATATAATGTGCATTGCCACACATAGAATTGCTGAATGCTTTAGGAGCTGGAAAATGTTTGGAAATATTGACTTTTTTTTTTTTGGGGGGGGGGGGGGTTTATATTCTACCTGCCCGTTCTCTGTCCCCTTATAAATTTGGAAGTCTGGTGGCCACTGAAATAGCATGAAATGTCCTGTTGGCCCAGGAAGACTACAGAAGTCTCTCCAACTCTCAATCCCACTTTCATAGGGATGTCTCTGGGTCACGTAACTGGCCATTTTTTTTCTCATAGTTTTGCATTAAGAGCTTGTTGGACTCTGCAGCAAATTCTCTTGTGGATTTTCACAAGAACAAGAAATAAAAGGGGAATGTGATTGCAGTGCAAGTCCCTGCAGTGCTGCTCAGGTTACGTTCACATAAATGCTTCTGCCTTTTACATATCTTTTGGGGAAATAATTGGCAGCTCTCATCATAATATACAAATTCTAGTTAATGTGTTAATATATTCCTCATGTCGTTTTTGGGTTTTTTTTGTTGATTTTTACAAAAACAGGACATCTGGAATTTTATTGTTTTGGAAGCGCTACTGTACGGCACAAAGGCTCAAGCTTAAAATGTTCAAATGAGATGCCTTGAGCTTATGCGCTGGAGCCCTTCATGCCATCTTTTTGATATGGGCCTCCTATATCAGGGCTTCCCAATCCTGGTCTGGGCTACCCCATAGAAAGTCAGGATATCCTCAGGAGATACATTTGCAAACATTGGAAACCCAGTATGTACAAATGTATCCCCTGTGTATTCATAGTGAATATCCTGAGAACCTGATTGGCTGTGGGGGTCCCCGGGTCAAGGCTGGGAAGCTCTGTCTTAGACATAGGATAAAGGCAGACCATCCGTGCAATGAGATTAACTATTTTCTATTTACTCTCCTCCTCTCCCTGCAGCCTTCAATCATTGCATTATTGTAATAGCATACAGCAGTAAATAATGCTCCTGGATGATGTCCTTGGGTTAAACTGACCTGTTAAATCACCTGATACTTGTTTATAAAGGGAGTAGCTTCAAGTACTAATAAAAATTAATGTTGCTGGTTTGCACTGCTTTTATATTATGTAAGTGAGTGTGCCCGTGGCTGACGTGATTCCCCTAGATTGCCACCTGAGGATGTGATATTGGCAAAATATATAAGCATTGTTGAAACAATAAGAGATTTCTTCCGTTAATGTTTTATGTATTTTTCTTTTTTTTTTTTTCTGAACATGCTAGCACATATACGTAGGCTTCCTTCTGTTATATAAAAGCCAGAAGATCTAAAAGCCAGGATTGTAAAGCACAATAAGTGCCACTTGGGTACGTGTGACGTGCCACCATGCACAGGGCCAGATTTGCATCCATTGCACCCTGGTGGGGGGGGGGGGGGGGGGGGGTAACAGGGAAAAGGGGTCACCCTGAACTTCCAGCAAAGTGCAGACAAGCTTTTAATTTTGGCTGAGTGGGGGTGACAGAGGGAGGTGGGAGGTTCCCCTGCAAAATGTGGAGCTCTCCCTTTAGGACTTTTGAGTCGTCGCTTTGGATCTTAAGAGGTTGGTGTGCCCATGAGGCTGGTACCCTTAGGCATGTGCCTGCTTCACCTAATTAGAAATGTGGGCCTGGCCATGCCTGGCCAATGGGGTTTCAAGCCTGCTAGCTGGGTATTAATTCTGTTCTACATTTGTTCTGTGGCATATTTCAGTTAGGCGGTCACCTGTTCTTCTACCTACCAGGGAAAAATGAATAATGCCCTGCTTTTGCCTGACTCTCAGAGGGACTTCTTTATAGGACTTGCACGTAGTAATCCGGGTGCTATTTGCATGTCATTATAAGGTGAAAGCATCATAAGAGAAGCTGTATAAAGAAAGGAAGCACCTGCTTTCCCCTTTAAAATTAAAATGAGCAGCTGCATCTAAAATGATTCCTATTGGAATGGGGTCTCCCACCGCCCCATATTCATCCTGCACTTAAGCCCTACTGCTGTCAGGGCATCGATCAAGCATGGTATGTTTGGATGCAAATCCCATACAAGCCCTGTCACTGGCCCACAGGGGTTTTGTACCCTCGCGAATCATTTGAATGCAACGCTAAATTGGATTTATGCAGGACCACTTTGAAAACTTGCTTTTGGAATCCCAAGTGTGGCGCAGCCTTCCCTTATTGCAATTCATTGGAGAGAGATGGGGTTTACATTCAGCTAAGTCTGCCAGCAACTGGCTGGGATTGTGAAAAGTGTTGGGGACAGGGCACCTGATGAGGTTGTGGAATTAATGACAGAAGAATTGGCACCGCTAACGAAACGTCTTAAACTAATATCATAGAAAACCTTAACGAGATGTTAGGTAAGGGGGGTCAGGGGTCAGAGTCTGACATGGATACCTAGGGCACAAATGGAGAAATTTGCATTTTGAATGACAATTAGCTTCTTAGCACGTCTCTAGTTCTGCAGAGACTTAAAATGTTTGCTCAAGGCCTTTCTTGCACAGATTGAGGGCAATTTTCAAAGGGATCTAACCGAGTGACTCCTCAGTTACCCCATTGAATCCCCTGGGGAATAGGGAGGGAAATTGTACCTTTCAGAGCAGCTAGTTTCAATAGGGGGTGCATTTGGACATGGAAAAATATGGGTTACTACGAGGCAGAGACAGTTGGGGGAGGAGAAAATACACACATAGATTTCATTGTCATATACCCAGCTGGCCTGCAGAAACATCAGATGCAAGGAATATTTTTGTACCTGCATATCATAATAGTTTCCCTTTGAAAATAAGCTTTGAGATATGTGGATACAAAAGATTCCATGGAACTTGTACCTGCATGGGTTACTCAAAATTGTCCCCTTATAATATAATTTAAAAGAGGCGATTTTTCTTATAGCCTTTCCAATTTAACGGATCGAGCACACTCCAAGTGAATGCTGTAAACCATAATAGTCAATCCAGTTTTCTCTAATATGTGAATTTTGTTTCAATATACTTTTAAAGCAAATTCCAGAGCAGTACTGAACCATGCAATCATAGGATTCTGTAATGAAAGGGACTCGTGCCAACTTGTTCAGTAAAAACTATAAAATGTATCAATTCAGATTAAAAATAAATACTAGTGTAAAATTCAGAAACAGAAAGAGAGAGAGGGAGAGAGAGTCTTCCTGGCTATCCATGATAGGTTCCTTAGGAGCCACTGAGGTAACATTCCACCCACTGTCCTGAAGATGTACCAGATGGACAAATCACTCATCATATTGATGCTAAAGAAGAAGAACCAAGGACCGTATTACACAGCCTCCCGTTTATTGTTAGAATTGACCTGCTTGCTATTCTCATCACAATGAACACAAAAGTGTTTTTATACAATGTCATAAGTTGATACGATTGTGCAATGACACTTGACTTGGAAAGAAGGAATGATATGAGCTACCATGACTCTTGGCCTCCCTCGCCCCGTCTCCCTTCCCAAAATACACCCATACTCTGAAATAATACACCAAACAACTGATTGGAATGACAAATGGGCTGCAGTTTTATTAACATAACAATAATTCACCAGAGCTGCCAATTGCCAAATACAATGACCCTAGGATACATCTGCCTTGCCCCAGCAAGATGTC
The DNA here is from genome assembly GCF_901001135.1 of Rhinatrema bivittatum. NCBI lineage: Eukaryota > Metazoa > Chordata > Amphibia > Gymnophiona > Rhinatrematidae > Rhinatrema > Rhinatrema bivittatum. The sequence goes on from NC_042623.1 coordinate 176,900,797, forward strand.
CTCCCTCCCCCCCGGCCACCCTGCCTGTAAACACCAGCAGGATCTTGCTGCTCACTGGGACACCCACCACAGGCCAACAAGGAGTTCCCACCATGTGCTGAAACCAATCACATGCATTTGCTCAGGGTACACAGTGTCATAGAAACCAGTGACCTAGCAGATTCTTCAACAGTACCTCAACACAATAGCTCTGGTAATTCCGCCACAGGGGCAGGTTAGATGAACCTACCAAGCTCCCCCTCCCCCTCCACCACCACCACCACCACCAAATAAAGATGCGGCCTAGACTTCCAATTACAGGACACATTCCAAGGCCTCCTGGATAATATTACTGAACAAATCATTACCCACATCACAAAGATGCACTCCATCCTTATTGTACAGCCCCTTGGAAACATCTCAGGACCAAGCTTGCTTAACATGTAGTCCACCATGTGCACCTAACCAAGCACCAATCTGCCAAATTATTTTAGCCCTACTGTGACCCCAAATTTTCAGATCCATGCAGACAGACCTTGAAATAATGTCCGACCAATACAGAATCATGTCAGGCAACCAAGACATCAAAACAGAAAAGTATTTTCTAACTGCATCCAATAATTGGCAGCAGGACCAAGCCCCCAAGTCGTTGCCCCCAAGATGAATCAGCAACATGGCAGGAGATGGCCACTTGTTCAACGATGACTGAAACGACAGCAACTGGTCCTAGTGTATTCTGCGGTGCCCGAACCACCTCACTCTCACATCATGCAGGGCCAGACCTAGATGAGGACCACTGGTATGCCCAGACCACATAAGAGTGTCCAATAATCCAAACACTCCTTTCAGGATTACTTGCACCTTAAAAACACAAAATTTAATACAGTAAACATACCAAAAACAAATACCATACATTGTTACAACTTTTCCCTCCGCACATAAGACACAAATGCTCCAGATTTACAGTGTCCTATGCGACAGATTACACTGTCTGAAAGGCCCAAATCTGTCGCTGAAGTGGCTGCCCCTATTTGAAAGGAATGGTCCTGTACCTGCCACCCCCCCAAACCAAGTTCTACCAAAACCTTCTACAACACCGCCACATACTGGTACCTGGTAAGGAAGGGGGGGGGGGGTGCAATCAGACTGTACCAAAACAGGGCTCCCCCCCAATGGGCATACATCCAAGTATGCCCAAACATTGGTGACTGGGCAGGTCAGTAACCCTGGCACTGCTGACAAAACAAGCCAAGAACCTGTCCACTACCCCAAGAATCTTGACTGGGGTAGTGGACCCTTGGGCCTGCCATGCGGAGTGGAGGCAGATCGTGAAGAAGGCTCCACAGCGATGGAATGGCCGGGAGGCGGCACGGAGCCGGGAGACAGATCAAGAGCTTCGCCCTGGAAGCCCGAGGTCCCCCCGGGAGGAGCCCGTGAAGACCCGGACCGCTGGGACTTAGGAGGGGTCTCCCGGAATGGAGGATCAGCAGCGTGAAGGATGGTCCAAGTTCAGGGCTGGTGGCGGACAAGGAAAACCAAATAGACGAACCAGAGTCAGGAACCAAGAAGACAGTCCGAGGGCTAGGCAAGGCTGAGACTGGAACGGAGGCTGGATCAGGAACGGAGGCTGGATCAGGAGCAGAGACTGGAACAGGAGTGGAAGCTGGATCAAGGCTGGAGCAGGAGTGGAAGCTGGATCAAGGCTGGAGCAGGAACGGCAACTGGATACTCACACAGGAGTGAACCTCATTGCAAGGCGATCTCTTGGAGCAGGGCCTGGGTTTAAATACCCTGCTCGCGTCTGACATCACTCTGGGGGCCGGCCGAGGTTTCCCGCGCCTGCAGCTTTAAAAGCTGCCTCTTCGCATGCATGCGTACCTGGTGGGTGGGGCCAAGTCCCAAATCTCGATGGTGTCTCCCTCATGGAGACGCTGTAGCAGTGAGAGGCCTGTGCAGGCCTAGAATCGCACCGGAGGGACCGGCAGCTAGTCGGGGCTGGCAAGGGAGGTAAGAGCCCGGTCGTGGGAGCAGCGACCAGGATCGCAACACTATCCATATTTAAATTACTTTGCTCCTGTTGCTGCGGGACCAGATTTCCCTTTACGGGGACATTTGGTATCAGGGTGGTTGGCAGCACACACTGATCAAAGGTGTTTGAACCTGCAGTTAGGGAAGATACAACCTGACTGGTTAAATCGCCAGTAGACATCCGAGACGCCACACTTTTTCCATGCCCAACCCCGATAACCTGCCCGTGAAAGGGCCAGCCCTGCAGAGTAACACCCACTTGTCCAAATTGCTCCTGCTGCCCCGAAACCATGGAACCAGCTATATGTGCCTTATTTATCATCTGTTTTAACCATAGACTATCATCCCGAGGGACCTAGCACATCAATTTATTCCCTTCCATTCTATCCCTAAAATGGTCATAATTAAGCCAGGCCCATCTTTCCTAATTCTTATGAGCCCCAATAATTGCATCAGCATAGCTAAGCAAAACAGCCATACTGTGACAGGTCAAAATAATCCACCATATTGACCAATCTGAGAAAGCACCTAACCCAATTCAGTATTGTCCTAGGAATCTTCCCCTCCATACTCCGAAAACCCACTTTCTTGCTCTTTTTCTTTTCCTTACATTTACCCTGCCTACCCTCTAACAAGCAAAGTATATCAATATACTTCTGCTTCCTAATTTTCTCTCTATGTGAATGGAATACTTCCTCCCACAGTTCTGTAAGAGCGACCAAAGCCAGAGCCCCATTTTCACTCCCCTGAACTGGCTGATTAACAACCACAGTATTCTCGTCTGAAGAAGAAGAAGAAAAACTAGAACTAGAAGACGAAGAGCTTGAGTCCGAACTACTAGACTTCTTGTGACACCCATGATGCTTATGTCTCTGCTTATCAGCCTTAGCTTTATCATCACCCCTTTCCCCATCCTTCACCTGCTCACCAAGCCCATCAGCCGCCCCTCCACCCAAAACACTAGACACAACTTGTCCTGGCACACCTTGTACAACAGTACTCCCAGTAACAGTGCCCCCCAACCCAGGACGCTCCGATTCCCCACCGCCACTAATCAACGAGTCTTTAACCTGCCCCGCAGAGGCAGCCACTCCACTAGACAAGGATGCAGTACCCCAGACAAAACCACTGAGTCTACCTGCGGTAACTCCAAAATATTTTTAGCAGGTACGTTACTAACTTCCCTAACAATAGAATAGCCAGATCCACTGACATCCACAACAACCCCCCCCCCCCCCCCCCCCCCGCTGATGCACACTCACCGATAGCAACAGAAGCCTGAGAAAATTGAGGACTTCCTGATTGTTGATCAGCAGATTGACTCGCTCCAAGTGCGTCAGACTCAACAGACTCCCTGCCTCTGATTTCTGAAGAAACTCCTGCCTGATGCACAGTCATCTCCTGCTGATTTCTCCAACTCTTGTGCTGTGAAGGCCCAGGATGATTGACGACCTCTCTCCCAAATGTTTTATGATTCTCCATCTGAAACATAAAAACAGACCCCAAATGAGACCCCTCAACCTGCAGGAACATTCAACTGCCCTAAGGCAGAAGGATCACACCCCCATGCGCTCACAGGTAACCCCCAACAACCTCTTGAGATCCCACAATCAGTGCCTACCCCTCTCCAGCTCATCCCAGATCCAAAAGGCTGACCACATCCCCCAAGCCCCTGGTATATCAGAGAAACCCATACCCAGGCCTCAACTCGGAAGACCATGACTGAACTGAGCCCTGGAACCCCCTGTGCAGAAAAAAACAGACTCCGAAGTACCCTGAACCACTGGCACCCCAGAAAAAACTCCTGCCCCTCCAGCAGTGCAAAAATCCTCACCAACCCCCTCAAAGCCCCCCAAAAAAAGAACAGTTGGAAAAACCAAAGAATCCCCAGCACGTACCAGCAAACAATCAGGCAATGCAACAAACTGCTGACCGTAATTAGAAATCAAGCTGGTAAAGGAACCAGCTGACACAGTCCCTCCTGGGGCTGGCAGAACAACCAACTCACCTGACGAGTTCGCACCTGCACTCAATGCCCACCCCAGTGGCCCACCCTGACCGTGGCCTGATTCAAAGTGCTCACCACGTGGAGCAGCGACAGCTTCACAGCACCTAAGGAGTTCCCTGGCTTCCACTGCCTGCACCCACGCAGAAAGAGGAAAACCACTGACATCCCATCACTGTGTGACTTTTCTCATTCCCGCAGACTAAACCGTCAACCAGCTACAGCAACCTCTGGACATGCGCAGCTATATAAGGCCTCACCTAATTAGAACCTGCCATACTGGGTCAGACCAAGGGTCCATCCAGCATCCTGTTTCCAACAGTGGCCAATCCAGGCCATAAGAACCTGGCAAGTACCCAAAAACTAAGTCTATTCCATGTTACCGTTGCTAGTAATAGCGGTGGTTATTATCTAAGTCAACTTAATTAATAGCAGGTAATGGACTTCTCCTTCAAGAACTTATCCAATCCTTTTTTAAACACAGCTATACTAACTGCACTAATCACATCCTCTGGCAACAAATTCCAGAGTTTAATTGTGCGTTGAGTGAAAAACAACTTTCTCCGCTCACCTGCTCAGCCCCCGAAGACACTCCCGCTTTGGCTGGAGCCTACACAGACGCTCCAACTCTGGATTTTGTTCTTTAGCAGGCATAGCTAGGCCAAACCAAGAAGAAAATCCAGAGGTGCTGCTGTGAAGAGCCATGCTGGAAGGGAAAAGGATGGCAACACAAGGTAACCAGCCCTTAAACTAGCCTCTGGAGACCCTGTTTTATTCCCTTGATGCACTGGGGCTCAATCAATCAATCAATCAATCAGGACACACCAGTGTCCTGCATGATTCAAAACCCTAGCGCAGCAAGGTTCCAACCCTAACAACTGTACAGCCCCTGGCTAGCCCCACCACCTCGCTCAGGAGGAGCCAAGCCTAGTGCCCACATTATCCTGGGCACCCAGAGACATGGTTCCGCCTGCCCTGCACATGATAAGACATATAGCAGAATTCTAGGACAACAGGCAATATGTCACATTCTAAGAGTCACTGAGCTGCATACTAAAGAGTCAGTGGTTACTGTTTGAAATGTAAAAGAGGCATGAAAGGCCTTGTGCAATAAAGAATTTTTCCATAGGCAAAGAATAAGTTATTTTGACTAAATCCCTTTAACCAAGACATTTAAACCTTTTCTTGCACTTATTACTTGAACCTTTTTCCATAGATGACCTACAGTTCTTGTGACAATGCATTTCTTAAATCACAGTCAACATGACATCTACCTGAATTATTTATTTATTTTTAATTGATATTCTGACTTTTCCTAGGAAAGTTACAAAGTGGATTAAAAAGAAAGATATGAATTGCAGAACATATGTCTGGGGTTTAGGGGAGGGAACATAAAATTAGGTAACAATACACCTAAGGAAAATACCTGGTAATAAAATAAAACAAATATGGATCTCTACCAGTAACCATGAAGAATATTCCATTGTTACAGGGGGAATTAGAAAAGTAGTTAATGTGGGTGTGTAGCTCCCCCATCTGGGATCTTAGAATGGTGTGCTCTTAAAGTATATATACCCTTACCACCATTTTAGAGTGTGGAATTTTAGGTTGCCCTTCCAGGGACAGCATGTCCATGGCTGTTCCCTGGTTTTGTTTATTTTTCAAGAGGAAGGCATCTAGGGTATGTGGATTAAGACCTTGGTTCAGAAAAGGAGACTGAGAGCTTTCAATCTTTTCAAGGACTGTGTCTGAAATAGTGCAGTTCAGAACTTTTGTGTGTTCTGAAATAAGAGTTTTCCACCCTCCTCATCTCCCTTTTTTGATTTTTTTGTGTTTTAACATACCTGAGTGCTCACCCAGGGTTTAGTGTATGCCAACTGAGGGTGTGGTTTCTCTCAATCTGAAAACACAGATGAAGTGTAAAGAGTTCTGAAGAGGAGTAGGTTTTCATCCATTCCCAGATGAAGGGGTGAAAATGAGAGGAGTCTGTTTGGACCTATCACTGGGTTCATTATTATCTCAAAGAGATCAGAGGAGAAAAAGAGTAACAGGGGCGCTCATCCATGACTAAGGAGAATGAAGAAGAACCTTCAAGAGAGGTAGGAGTGATTGGGATTTTCTGTATGGACTTTGATTAAATTGAACAAAAGGAACTGTCCCCTATCAATTGTGGGAGGAGCTTACAAACTGCCCCAAAATTCATTTGAGAGGAAATGAAAATTGGATTTCTAAATTGGAAATTATTTGAATATCTGCATCAATTTATTGGAGAGGAGAGTGACCACAAATCTACCTAAAGATTTCGGTTTGTGATGTCAATTGTTGAAACAACTAAAGCTATAAAGAACTTTCATCAATTTCACCATTCATTAGTGAATGTTATGCTGGAAACCATTCAATGCTTCCAATGTCATTATTGCTGCTGTGATCATCAGTGCTGTTTACATGAACTTTTAATTGGGATTTGACTTAAAGCAATGCACAGGGCAGAGAGGAGAATTCTTTCCCCTGCACAGGGAATCATGGGCACACCGATAAGACCTTGGGAAATATATTGTGTTTGAGGTATGGTTCCTGGGGCCTTTATCTGGGGCTATCAGGAGGGCTTGGTTAACTTGTGGCCGGCTGGTAGGAATACAATAGTGGCCATGCACTGTTTAATGGGATAAATATTTGTGGAGTACGATAGGGAAGAGAAGGTGATTGAGGGTTGGCTCTTGGTAATGGTGTTTTATTATTTTAAATTTTTTTTATGAACTGTAAGCTGGTGTGCGGCATGGTTGTGTACTACTTGGGTCAGGCTTGTATTTCAATAATACATTAAATAAAATGTAAAACTGCTGATTGTGCAATTGTGGGGGGTATAGTTGTGGGGTGGGCTAAGGGTTGATGAGCTTTATCATACTTTTATTGTAACTGCTTTGAGATATTAACAAAGGGGAAAATTAAATTTAAATTAATAAAGAAAATTTTAAAATGAATACTAAGCCCTGATGTAAGATTTTTTTTGTGGGGAGGAGCATTTATTGGCCCAAATGACAGACTGAGTTCTGTCACTGGCAAATGACTTGAACCACCTGGGGGCCAGTTCATCTAAACCAGTTTCTTACAAGCTCATTAACAGGAACTATACTTTTGTTTCTCTGGTTACAGCATATTAGAGCTCCAGTGTGATGGCTTGGGAAACAGCCAGGGGGAATAAGGAGGCAGACTCTGGCTGTTTTCTCTATGTACAATTTATTTACAAAAGCTCACCTACGCCTACGCCAAAACCTCAAACATAGGAGGTTTTGGTGTAGGCTGGCTTACTCCCTGCTCTCTGTGGCCTCTCTAACCTTACTAGACCCTGAGTGCTTGTACACTGGTGAGGGGCTCCTCCCTTCACCCAGGATTCCTTGTGGGTCTGGATCTTAAGGAAGACTGGGTGAGACAGCTGTGCCCGGTCCCTTAAGGTGGTCTGAGGGAGTTTCCTACAGACTGCCTCACATTCAGTATGTGAGCCATTAATCATTTTAAAGTAATTTCTAGTCTCATTCATAATGTTAAGGAAATAATCAAAATGAATCGTCAACATACAAGTTCTTGGTTTAATAAACAGAAAGTTGCAGGGAGGCATGCTTAACTTTTAAAGGTTAGATAAGCAAGTCTTGTAGTGTCAATCTTTTCCACTATATATTAGCCAAAAGACATGTTCATTGCCAAAAGCCTCACAGAGTGTTGGAACAATAACAATGATTTTAAACAATTTCCTGTTGTTTCTCTGTGGAGCGAAACTTGCTATAGATTAGTGCATTTTTTATGTTGTTTGTACTGTAGGAGAGTTGTTAATTCTAACTAGCCCACAGAAAAGTTCCAATGTATATACCAATCATATATTAAGAGCAAAAGAACATGCCATACTGGGTCAGACCAAGGGTCCATCAAGCCCAGCATCTTGTTTCCAACAGTGGCCAATCCAGGCCATAAGAACCTGGCAAGTACCCAAAAACTAAGTCTATTCCATGTTACTGTCGCTAGTAATAGCAGTGGATATTTTCTTAGTCAACTTAATTAATAGCAGGTAATGGACTTCTCCTCCAAGAACTTATCCAATCTTTTTTTAAACCAGGCTACACTAAATGCACTAACCACATCCTCTGGCAACAAATTCCAGAGTTTAATTGTGGGTTGAGTGAAAAAGAATTTTCTCCGATTAGTTTTAAATGTGCCACATGCTAACTTCATGGATTTCCCCCTAGTCTTTCTATTATCTGAAAGAGTAAAAACCGATTCACAACTACCTGTTCTAGACCTCACATGACTTTAAACACCTCTATCATATCCCCCCTCAGCCGTCTCTTCTCCAAGCTGAAAAGTCCTAACCTCTTTAGTCTTTCCTCATAGGGGAGCTGTTCCATTCCCTTTATCATTTTGGTTGCCCTTCTCTGTACCTTCTCCATCGCAACTATATCTTTTTTGAGAATCAAAAAATCAAAATCGTACACAGTATTCAAGGTGTGGTCCCACCATGGAGTGATACAGAGGCATTATGACATTTTCCGTTTTATTCACCATTCCTTTTCTAATAATTCCCAACATTCTGTTTGCTTTTTTGATTGCCACAGCACACTGAACCGACGATTTCAATGTGTTATCCACTATGAAGCCTAGATCTCTTTCTTGGGTGGTAGCACCTAATATGGAACCTAACATTGTGTAACTATAGCATGGGTTATTTTTCCCTATATGCATCACCTTGCACTTATCCACATTAAATTTCATCTACCATTTTGATGCCCAATTTTCCAGTCTCACAAGGTCTTCCTGCAATTTATCACTACTCTGAACAATTTTGTATCATCTGCAAATTTGATTACCTCACTCGTCATATTTCTTTCCAGAAAAAAAAAAAAAAACAAAAACCCAAAATAAATAAATAAATCATTTATAAATATATTGAAAAGTAAGGGTCCCAATACAGATCCCTGAGGCACTCCACTGCCCACACTCTTCCACTGAGAAAATTGTCCATTTAATCCTCCTCTCTGTTTCCTGTCTTTTAGCCAGTTTGTAATCCACGAAAGGACATTGCCACCTATCCCATGACTTTTTACTTTTCCTAGAAGCCTCTCATGAGGAACTTTGTCGAGCGCCTTCTGAAAATCCAAGTACACTACATCTACTGGTTCACCTTTATCCACATGTTTATTAACTCCTTCAAAAAAGTGAAGCAGATTTGTGAGGCAAGACTTGCCTTGTGTAAAGCCATGCTGACTTTGTTCCATTAAACCATATCTTTCTATATGTTTTGTGATTTTGATATTTAGAACACTTTTCACTATTTTTCCTGGCACTGAAATCAGGCTAACTGGTCTGTAGTTTCCCGGATCGCCCCTGGCTTTCTGCTTCATATATTTTTTTAAACGTTTTCACTGTGAGATTTTACCTCTACGGCCAACTTCTTTTCAAATTCTCTCTTAGCCTGTCTTATCAATGTCTTACATTTAATTTGCCAACGCTTATGCATTATCCTATTTTCTTCTGTTGGATCCTTCTTCCAATTTTTGAATGAAGATCTTTTGGATAAAATAGCTTCTTTCACCTCCCCTTTTAACCATGCCGGTAATCGTTTTGCCGTCTTTCCACCTTTCATAATGTGTGGAATACATCCGGACTGTGCTTCTAGGATGGTATTATTTAACAATGACCATGCCTCTTGTACACCTTTTACCTTTGTAGCTGCTCTTTTCAGTTTTTTCCTATTTTTCTCATTTTATCAAAGTTTCCCTTTTGAAAGTTTAGCACGAGAGCCATGGATTTGTTTAATGTCCCCCTTCCAGACATCAATTCAGATTTGTTCATATTATGATCACTATTGCCAAGCAGCCCCACCACCATTACCTCTCTCACCAAATCCTGTGCTCCACTGAGAATTAGATCTAAAATTGCTCTCTCTCTTGTCGGTTCCTGAACCAATTTCTCCATAAAAATGTCATTTTTTCCATCCAGGAACTTTATATCTCTAGCATGTACCAATGATACATTTACCCAGTCAATAGTGGGGTAATTGAAATCTCCCATTATTACCGCACTACCAATTTGGTTAGCTTCCCTAATTTCTCTTAGCATTTCACTGTCCATCTCACCATTTTGACCAGGTGGACGGTAGTATACTCCTATCACTATATTCTTCCCCGACACACAAGGGATTTCTATCCATAAAGATTCAATTGCGCATTTAGTCTCATGCAGGATGTTTATCCTGTTGGACTCTATGCCATCCCGGACATGAAGTGCTATACTGCCTCCCGGGTGCTCCTCTCTGTCATTGCAATATAATTTGTTACCCCGGTATAGCACTGTCCCATTGGTTATCCTCTTTCCACCATGTCATTTAAATTACTAAAATTTACGTAAAAATTTAAAAATTACGTAAAAGTCTCTTTTGGTTCGCAGTGTCATGGTTCTGTAATGATGGAGAGTGTAATTTGAGAGGGTGTAGTAGGTCTAGTGGAGTCTGGTGGTGGATGTTTTTATGAATAATGGTAAGGAATTTGTGAACAATTCTAAAATTAACTGGAAGCCAATGTAGGTCTTTTAGAATGGGCGTGATGTGATCTCTGCGCTTAGTGTTGGTCAAAATCCTTGCAGCTGCGTTTTGGAGTAGTTGCAAAGGTTTTAATATAACAGCTGGTAGACCTTGCAGGATCGAGTTACAATAATCGACCTTAGAGAACAGGATTGCTTGGAGTACAGTCCTGAAGTCATGGTGATATAGGAGAGGCTTGAGTTTTTTAAGCACCTGTAACTTGTAGAAGCATTCTTTTATAGTGATGACAATCAGATGATTGTCAATTATAACTCCAAGATCTCTAGCATGAGTGATGTGGGAGATAGTGTGCATTTGTTGTAAGTGTAGACTATTTTCAGGGGTGATAAGCAGGAGTTCAGTCTTAGCAGTATTTAACACCAGGTTGAGGCTAGTAAGGAGATGGTTAATAGTTTGAAGGTGAGATTCCCATAATTTGATTGCTGAGTCCAAAGAGTCTGTTATAGGAATCAAAACTTGGACATCGTCTGCGTATACGTAGAATTTCAAATTTAGCGACGAGAGGAAATGGCAGAGAGGGAGGAGATAAATATTAAATAGGGTGGGAGATAAAGAGGAGCCCTGGGGGACTCCATGTGGGGAATTAGTATAAGGAGATTCCATATTATTGATTTTAACTTTATAACCTCGATTACTGAGGAATGAGTCGAACCATCTGAAGACAGATCCTGAGATTCCTATGTCGGATAGCCGGTTTAATAATATAGCATGGTTGACTGTATCGAAGGCTGCGGAGATATCAAGGAGTGCAAGCAGGAAGGAGCATCCTTTGTCAATTCCCAGGTATACTTGATCAAGGAGTGATATGAGGAGTGATTCCGTACAATGTTCTTTCCGAAATCCATATTGTGAAGGATGAAGGATATTATTTTCCTCCAAGTAATTTGATAGTTGATTATTTACTACTTTCTCCATGATTTTGGCTATAAATGGCAAATTAGAAATTGGTCGATAATTTTTTAGATCATCTGGGTCCAAGTTTGGTTTTTTGAGGATAGGTTTGAGAGTTGCTAGTTTGAGAGTGTCTGGGAAGATACCTTGTGAAAATGAGCAGTTAATAATGTCTGCTAGGTATTTGGAGATGGAGTCTGGTATTAGAAGCAGTAATTTAGATGGGATATAATCTTGTGGATGAGAAGAGGGTTTCATTCTTTTGAGGATAGTTTCCACCTCTGTAGAATAGGTGGGTTCGAATGTTTCCAATGCTGTGAATGAGTTGGGGTGGTAGAGGGGATCTAAAGAAGTTGTGATAGGATTGGAGGGTAATCTAGCCAAGGTATTAGCAATTTTACTCTGGAAGAAGATGGCCAGTTCATTGGCCTTTGATTGGGCTACATCATCAGAAATTGGTGCTGAAGTAATCTTAGTGAGGTCTGAAACATAAGCGAAAAGGGCCTTTGCATCGAAGAACATATCATGAATACGGTGGGCGTAAAAGTCTCTTTTGGTTCGCAGTGTCATGGTTCTGTAATGATGGAGAGCTAATTTAAATGACCCTCTCAAATTACACTCTTCAGCTAGACCTTTGAGAGATGCCTATAAGGGATCCCTTCATGTTCCCTCAATCAAATTGGTACAAAGATTAACAATCAGGGACCGGGCTTTTTCAACAGCAGGCCCCACCATTTGGAATACACTACCCCCAGACCTCCGACAGGAAACCTGCCTCATAAATTTTAAAAAGAAACTGAAGACTTGGCTTTTCGGTAGAGCCTTTCCTGTCTCCTAGACTATATTCTACTAAGATATTATTCAATCAGCTGTACTTCAATAACTAGCAGAATGTCATATAATTATGTTATAATGCTAGAGTTATTCTCCTGAGGTTGGCTTCAATCCCCTTCTCTCTGTTATATCTCTCTACTTTGATTATCTGTCTCTTCATTTCCAATTCCAAGTTATTCACCCTTGTTATAATGTAACTTTTACCTTCTGCTCCTAATCTGTCTCCTCTTTTGAGGTTTGACTAGTTACTGTTAATGTACTATCGTTCTATGTAAACCGAGTTGATTTGATCTGTATCAAGAAAATCGGTATATAAAATCCCTAAATAAATAAATAAATAAAATGTCTCTGAGATGCCAATTAAGTCTATGTCATCATTTACTGCTAATCAATTCACACTCAATCACCCCATAAATAGCTTTTATATAAATCTATAAATTCTTTGTTGCTCACCAACCGTGAGTCATCTCATTCCAAATACCACAACTATTCACTGGAGGCTGCCGAGCCTGTGTTATGACCCGAACTAGCCTCCCTGTTTAAATTGGAAGAAAATATTTGTAAAAGATGGAGGAAGGGTTTCATATATATGAGTTTTAAACCCCCACCAGGGTGAACTCAATTTGTGTATATATAATCATAAACCAAACCTCCTCCATCCAGTATTTTTTGTTGAGATGTGTGCAACAAGCTGAAACACCTGTGTAGTGTGTACTTTTTTTTGTTTAACTTTTCACTTTTTCTTTTGAATGTTCACTTTTTTCTAAATGTCATTGACAACTAACTTCATCAATTAAATTTTAAAAGTCCCGACTTATCTGGTAAAAGTTGACAACCCGACGTAGCCACGTTTCTGGTCCTCGAACGGACCTTTCTTCAGGGGATGTTATCCTGTTTTTAAATCAGTCGGTGTACCAAAGCCTTCTGTGATGTTAATTCTCTTTTTTCAAGACGCCGTGATGCGCTCTATAATTGTTAAAACGCTACATACTAACCACCACTGCTTTTAACCAGCGCACACGAATGGTTCAACAACCAATCACAACGCTCGTTGCTGTAACGTGATGACGTGCAATTTAAATCAATGAAACCTGATCCGGCGCTTCATTCAATCCCCAAAGGGCTTGCATTTTCAAAGTTGCTGCAACGTGATGACGTATGATTTAAATCAATGAAACCCAGTCCAGCGCTTCATTCAATCCCCAAGGGGCTTGCGTTTTCAACGTGAAAATCCAGAAAGCTTCACGCTTATTAAGTAAACCTTCCCGATCTCTCAGTGACATTGGCACATGATCAATGACAGTCCATTTTAATGCACTAAATAAATGACCTTGCTGCACACAATGTGTAACTGTAGGTGCTGACAATGTAGATGTATTTAATTTCGACTTGTGCTCGTTAAGTCTTACTCTAATTTTGCGGGTAGTCCTACCCACGTACACACGAGGGCAAGGGCAAATAATTGTGTAAACTACATGATCCGAATTACAGGATGTGTCAAATTTGCGATAGACCCGATAGCCTGTGATGGGTTCTTGCCACATGTGTCCATCAATGCTATTGGTGCAATGAGAACATTGTCCACAACGTCGGTGTCCTTCAGTTGAAACCTGTGATTGCGGTAAAAATCATTTACTGCTATACATTCTAATTCTCCCACCTTAGACTTCTGGCATTAGCATACAAACTTCTGGCATTAGCATACAAACATTTCAAAATGTGTTTTTTGTTTGTATTTTCATTCTGCTTTTTAATTGATAGGGATAAGTTAGAATTTTTTAGCTCAGGTGAGTTTTTAGTTACAGGCACTTGGACTACTTTTCTTATTATTGGAACCTCACTGTCGGGATGCCCTAACTCTAATGCGTCATTAGTATCCTTTGAAGATACCTCTCTCCGAACCATGCGCTGCTGAGCGACTGTCGGCTTTCCCCTTTGTTCTAGTTTAAAAGCTGCTCTATCTCCTTTCTAAAGGTTAGTGCCAGCAGCCTGATTCCACCCTGGTTAAGGTGGAGCCCATCCCTTCGGAAGAGACTCCCCCTACTGTAACTCTATTACATTGTAAGCACTAGCTTCCTAGATATATGAACTTCAAAAACTTCAGAAAAAAATGTGATTGTTGTATTAGTTTATCTCTTCTGAAGAACCCCAAAGCAGATTAAAAAAATAATTTGCTAGCATTTTCAAAAAATATGCCTTGGATTTTTGGAATTGATGGATTTATTTTGGCTTTTATAGCAGTTGGCTCAAAGCCAGTAGGTATCACTGTTCCTTGATTTTATGTTCAATAACACTGGTTTTTCTTGAGCAGTTCTGAGGGACCCCATTTCCCTGCATTTTGTGCTTTTTGGTTCAGTTGCTCCTTGAGTCCCCCAAGTAGCACTGTGATGGTTGAATCAGCAGATAAGGCTTAGACAAGGCTTGTGCAGGGCCTCCTGTGGCATCTGTCCCCCTCTTCCTACATACGTCTCTCCTCTGATTTCTCCAGTGATCTGGATACATTGCAATGCAAACCACTGCTGCCACTGATTCTGTTTCCTTTTTCCAGCCTGTCTTAGGTATAGATGAATAAGCAATATGCTGGCTACCCTGCTTTTCACCAAGATACTGAAGATATATGAGCACCTGGTTAACCACTTTGATGAAGACCACTGTGGGAAAGATGAAAGAAATGACTGGGACCTGATGTGACTGAGTGTGACCTGAAGAGATTGAGTGTGAATCTCCAGCAGAAAAAATAAAGTAAGACCAAGTACAGACGGAGCATGTGTTTAATATTTTCTTTTACTACATATATTATAATAAGCATACATAGATTTAGTTTAAAGTATGGAGGCATTGATGTACTGAAGTGTGATAATATTTTATTGCATGGTAAAGCCATTTACTGCATGATAATAAATACCTTACCCTAGGTATGCATTTCTTAAAGCATGATAAAAGGAACTTGTGCAGCCGCATCAAGATTGATGACTGGGCCGAGCTTTTAGGGGTTTGTGAACTGCATAGCCATACAGGTCACCATTCTTGAGAGATGCCCATGCCCTTCCTTAAATTGTGAGCCATTATTATTATTAATTTGTTTAGCACTTACCAGATGTATGCAGTGCTGTACAGAGACATGGATGGTCCCCATTCATTAGAGCTTGCAATATTGAAATAGACAAGACACACAGCAAAAAGCACAGCATGGCTATGACTGAGAAGTTTTAAAGTCGGTGGTGGTATGGTGGGTTAAGTTGAGGATTTTGATTGAGTGTCTTTAAATATGATGTTGGGGACCGGTTGGGTCAATACTACTGAAGGAGTGAGTGCTCACCACTGTGCCAGGGGAGCTGCTGCCGCCCTCAAAAGAGGGAGCAAATGCTGTGCCAGAGCTGCTGCTGGTAGGAGAAGGGAATGATAAATAAAGATCAGCTTGCTTGGGAGTGAAAGGGGTGGGGAAAGAGAGAGGGGAATGCTGCAGGCTGGGAGCGAGAGAGAGGAAGATGCTGGGCAGAGGGAGAGAAAGTGGGAGATGCTGGGCTGGGAGGGGGGAGAGAAAAAGAGAGGGGGACCTGGGTGCTCAGCAGAAAGTGGGAGAGAGAGGGGATGCTGGGCAGAGAGTGAGTGAGAGAGAGGGATGTTATGGGCAGAGAGAGGCAGAGGAGGATGCTCGACAGAAAATGAAGAGGGGGGAGGGGAATGTTGGTGCTGGGAAGCGGGTGGAGAGGAGAGAAAGGGAATGGTGTATGCTAATGGGCAGGGGAAGAATGAGAGGGGGATAATGGAACTGGGCAGAGAATGGGTAAAGCCAAGGGGATGCAAGACAGTGGGTGAGTACGGACTCCTGCTGGGCAGGGAAGGGGAGAGAGAAGGAGAGTCACAGAGTCTCACCCTTAGCTCCTCACTATGAAAAGAGGTCAGGTAAGGGCCTGTGAGGAGAGATCCTTCTGCAGCACTTAATAGCTCATTTTGCCTTCTTTAAGGCTGGGATCATGGTACCATACATCACTAGGGCCGTGAATACATGAGAGGCAGCAGACAGTTGGCCCCTTGATGACTGCTGCACTCATCCCATTTCAAAGAGAAAATGTTTACTCTTTTATAAGCAGATGGAAATATAAATTGCACTTTTTCCAAACTGATATCAACTTGAATAGTTGTTATAAACTCCTTCTCTTCATGAAGCAGGAAGGCTTCCTTCCCCTCCAGCTTCCAATCTCTCTCTTCCTTCAAACACTAGGGAGCCCTACCCTACATACTTCTGAACCCCTCCCATTAGAGATGGATTATGCAAACACACTGAAGCTCTCTAAGCACATATCTACCCTAGGTAAGGAATGGATCTGGGTTCATTCCTGGGGAGAAGGAGGTGGTGAAGAAGATCTGTGGCACCCATTAACCACATCTACATCATTGAGAAGTTGAAGAAAGGAGGATGGAGATATCCCAGCACCAACTAGGAAGTGAGAATGACTAAACATCTGGACTAAGGTATGAAAAATGGGCCTTAAAAGTGCATCTAAATAGGGGAAAATATCATCCTATCCACCATATGCTAGGAGGAAGCTCCCAAACTACCTCATTCAGAGTTCTAAAATCAAAATTACATTAGGTTACTTAACAATTCCTTTTCAATTTATATTTTGTCTTCTTCCAAGAAGGACCCAGAGCATCTGACAACACAATGAAATATACAAAATACAATAAAATACATAATACAATAAAAAAAACAAAACAGAACACATTATACAATATAATAATCAAGACCTACCCCAAAAGCCCTCCCCAGCCTATCCTAATACTCCCAACTTACTCCACTTCAGAGGGGTCAGACATAACCAAATCCCTCCCCTACTCAATTCCCAATGTTTGAAACATTATCCAAACTCCAGTATCTGACAGGACAACTTATTTCACTAACATTAAGTCTTATATTGTATTCTGGTTACTGTAGAGGTGAAGAAGGGAGAGGAGAGAGAAAGAAAGAAAGAGGGGAAGGCATGCAGGTAGAGCAAGAGAGAGAGAGAGAGAGAGGAGGAGAGGCCTCAGCAAGAATCACTGCGAAGCCAAGCATCGCTCTGCTGGGCCTTCCTAAGGCAGAAATCATCCTCAGGTACAGCCTGAGCTCAAATGTCATTATGGCCTTATAAGGAGATTAAAGATGTCACTGATCCTCTGGCAGCTAGGTTGCATGCCAAGTTTGCCTTGTCAGGCTCTTGAGCTCATTACATTTAGTAGCCTCTGAGTCTTTTCATTCCACTGTCAGCCTTCTCAAGGTGTCTCAGTCAAGATACTATACGCCATTCTAAGATGAATTAGGAATTAGGTCATTTCAGAGGAGAGAATGGCAGGATCTCAAAACTGCTATGACATCACCGGTCTTCCTAATGTGTCGGATGCTATTGATTGCACATATCATGCTGGCATCAAAAATTAATACTTCCTAGTATTGAACATCAGCAGTCAGAAGCAGCAGCAAACAGTGCTTGCAGCCACCCATGTGGGCTATATTGTTGCGCAATGCCTGCTTCAAGGCAGTAATGAAGTCCCTCTCCTTACCAGAAAATCCACAGAAACCTAGTAACATAATGTAACCCCGGACTAGTGTTCCTTCACAGGACCCCGAAGACCACACTTCAAATAGAGCTGAAACTGGTGACGTCCTCTCCTGATATTAAGACACTCTGAAAGTCCAAGATTCTCTGTCAAGGTGAAGGTAAACTTCTAAGCCCTGAGTGTTGTTCAATAGCTAATTAAGGCCTGGATTTTCCATTCTCACAGAGAATGGTGAATCCAGCGGTAACGGGGGGGGGGGGGTGAGGGGATGAAGGGGGGTGGGCCTGCGAAAGCCGGCAGCCATCGCACCACCGCAGTGTTATCACTGTCGACTTTCGCACCTAATAGCGCCACTGTGAAAGGTGGTGCTATTGGGCACGCTACTGGCGATGATAAAGTAACTTACCTTATCGCTGCCAGCGAAGACATCGCCGTGTCCGCCTCCTCGTCGCCCCGACTCCTCCCCTCCCCTCCCCGCCCCGACCCTGCCTCCGGCAAGCTATCACACACGAAAAGGGACTTTTCACGTGCGAAAAGTCCCTTTTCATGTGCGATAGGCTTAGAAAATGACCCCCTAAGTCTTTTGTATACAACAGTAATAATCATGCTGGATGCAATTGCTGGTTTCCAATATAACCTTTACTGATTAAAAGATGGAAATTTTGAGGAAAATATTAAATTACAAATTTTTGATATTTACAAACCATTTTACAGCTTCAGATTTTCTAATACATTTGGTTTTTTAATCTTCCAATTTAATTTACTCTATTGTTGATGTCAACTGATAGTTCTTATTCCTGATCCATTCTAAATAATGGGGTAGTTTTGGGAGCTTCCTCCCAGAATATGGTGGATAGGATGATATTTTCCCAACTTAGATGCACTTTAAGTCCCATTTTTTCATACCTTAGTCCAGGTGTTCAATAATTCTCACTTCCCTGTTGGTGCTGAGAGGGTATTTCCATCCTCCTTTCTTCAGCTTCTCAGTGATGTAGATGTGGTTAACACCGGATGGGTGCCACGGATCTTCTTCACTACTTCGTTCTCCCCAGGAATGAACCCAGATCCATTCCTCCACCAAGACTTGTGATTGTCCACCTGTGCTCTCTGGTTGAGAGACACTGCTCCTCTTCTTAGATAGCATACACTGAACCCCCAGGCCCTAGGGTACTAAAGCATATTTGAAAAATAAGTCTTCAGAAAGAGAAATCAAAATTAGAGAAAGGAAGGGTGGAAGAACTTCCTTCTGTAAAACCAAAGGTTTCCAAAAAAAAGATATATTAGGGTTAGGCAAATGCATCTTTTCTACTGTTTCGACCCAGACCTCATCCTTAGAAGCCCAAGGATTATTTTCTAAGAAAACTAAACAAAACAGGAGGAAGCATAGTGACCTGCTGTTCTTATCAGGGATAACTAAATCCCATGGTGGCATGGGATTATAAACTCTGAAACTCCACCATTTCCAGTCTCCCACATAGGGAAGGCTAAACCCCATCAATAATACTATCCCTGCTTTCCCTATGACAATAGAACATTCCTCTTAGTAGGAAGAAGAAACAAAAATTGTTCCCTCCAGTCTGTCTAGCTGCAGTTCTTCCATTTTGGGTAGATGAGTGCTGAGGAGGAATTGATGAAAGTACCCCAAAGACTAACAAGGAAAATGAGGACAAACTAATAGACACTTTAATTATCTTTAGGCATACCAGCAGACAAAGGCATCTCACAAAGAAAGGAATTAGTAGATTAGTTCAAAACAGACAGCACATTCAGAATCAAAATCTTGTCTCTCCAGTGGTGATTTTTTGCCAGGTAATGCCAAGTCATCAACCTGGAACCTTTTTGGATTTGCTTTCTTTTCTCCATTTGGAAAAGTGGAAAGTGGAGACTGCTTGTCAACCAAATTAGGTACCTTTTATTTTTTGAAGAAAATTGCCACTGCCTCTTTCTATCTGTAACCAAAATCTATTCTCCATGCTTGGGTATAGTAGTTCTCCACACCCTGCTGGTAACGCTGACAGTAAGATGGCTGTGAAGCTCTGACTTTAATACTTTTCTTAAAGAGGTGTAGTTTTCCATAGTATTTTGCAGTTCTCATATGGTCAAAACACCAAACAGTAGGGATGTGCAGCAGGGACGGATACATTCGATTCGGTATTCGTATTCGTCGGGACCCAAATCCATTAGATCCGTTTTCGGGGGACCCCGATTCGTCCATTAGTTACATATGGTATTCATTTCCCATTAAAGTTAAAAAAAAACCCATCCCAACCCGTTAAATTTAATTAATTACAACCCCACCCTCCTGACCCTCTCAAGACTTGCCAAAGGTCCCTAGTGGTCCAGCGGGGGTCTTGGAGCATTCTCCTGCACTCGGGCCGTCGGCTGCCAATATTCAAAATGGCGCCGATAGCCTTTGCCCTTACTATGTCACAGGGGGTACCGGTGCCATTGGTCGGCCCCTGTCACATGGTAGGAGCACAAGATGGCACCGGCCATCCATTGCTCCTACCATGTGAGAGGGACCGACCAATGGCACCGGTAGCCCCTGTGACATAGTAAGGGCAAAGGCTATCGGTGCCATTTTGAATACCGGCAGCCGACGGCCCGAGTGCAGGAGATCACTCTAGGACCCCCGCTGGACCACTAGGGACTTTTGGCAAGTCTTTGGGGGAGTCAAGAGGGTGGGGGTTTTATTCGTTAATGATACGTTGCATTCATGGGGTTTCTCCATTCGTTTTGGAACCCCACGAATGCAACAAATAGGGACCTATACGTTGCGGATTGCGCATTCGTTCAAAACTAATGCACATCCCTACCAAACAGTACTGCTTCATTCTGATACTATTGGTGGGCCTGTCGCCTTCCTGTTGACATTATCAGAGTCTGACATATTTTCAGGCCTGCTGTGGGCAAGAGAGGGAAAGAGAGAGCACATGCTGCAGTTGGGGACAACATCTACCATGAGCCCCCTCATGCCTAAAGTCATCCAGCTTCTGCTTCAGCCCAATGCTGCTGGTGGCCCCCTTTCCACAGACAGCATGAGGGGAGGACATGTATATTTGGTGGCCCATTGCAGGGTGGAGAGAGAGAGAGAGCACACTGGCTTCCATCAGCTGAGTGGCAGGACAGGATGAAGTCCACTTCGAACACACTGTTACCTGAAACCATCCAACTCCTGCTCCAGGCCTGATGCTGCTGGTGATCCTGCCCCCCTTTCCAATAACATCATCAGGGACCACATATATGATGACCTGCCATGGGATAACATTGAAGGAGCACAAAAGTGGGGTTGCTCCTTTGGTTGTCTTTGCACCCTCTCATAGGTGTAGATCTAGCAGCATGGGCGCTGGAGGTTTTGTTTGTAAGTTGGGATTGGAAGTAGAGATTTTGAGGGGAGAGGAATTTGAGAGGGAATATATTTATATTTGCTTTTGAAATATTTTAGATTTTATTTATCCCTGTTCTTTTCCTCGGTGAGAGTAGGGTGTGGTTTGACTTTATTGCATTGTAACTTAGTATATGGTGTAAACTGCTTCAGATCAATTTCTTTAAAGGAAAGCAGTCTATAAATGTAAAATGTACTGTAATGATAAATGTTGTGAATCTGCCCACATGCCGTGGGCAGACTCCCCACTTACCGGCTTAGTTCGCGGCAGGTTGCCGCTGCTGCTGTCCCCTGCGGCCCGAAGGCCGCAGCAGTTCCTGCCTTGCTCGGCAGGGCAGGCCCCGCCAAGCAGCCGCCTCTGCCGATGCCACCGACCCCTGCGTGCAGGGCTGTCGCCGCTGGCCTACCTCTGCGGCAGGGAGCCGCGACGTCATCCTCGGGGCCCTCGTCAGATGGCAGGAGGCCGTCCTGTGGCCTGCCTGCTCCTCCTTGCTCCTGCAAGGCCGGGTGCCACTGTCCGCGGTGCTGCAGCTCTTCAGGGCCTTCCCTTAGGCGCCGGCGCGCACCTCTTCACAGCATTTAAAGGGCCAGCGACAGGAAGTGTTGCTGGCTCCACCTGATGACAACTTCCTGCTTCAGCCCTATAAAAGGGATTCCTCTTCAGTCTCTCCTTGCCTTCGGATCGGGTTCCACAGTCGTCTGTGTCTTCTGACCTGTCCAGGTCCTCCATGGTCTTCTTCTGCTTTGACGGCTTCGTCTCCATATTCCAGATGTCCTTCGTTCAGGTCTTCAGTCATCTCCATATTCCAGATGTCCTTCCATGTCTTCAGTCGTCTCCATGTTCCAGATGTTCTTCATCCAGGTCTTCAGTTGTCTTCAGGTTCCTGATGTCCTCTGTCCCTGTCGTCAGATGTCTTTGTGTTCCCGGTGCCTGATGTTCTGGTCTTCTGTTCTCTCGATGTTCCTGATGTCCCCGCCTATGTCTCTGCCTCCATGCCTTGGTTCCCAGCTGTCCACCTTCCTGGCGTACCACTGTCGTGGTCCGTGACCAGTCCCATGGGTGGGCTGTGTAGGGCACCTCACGGTACAAGGCCATCCTCATCTCCACACAGCAACCCTCTGGAAGACTTCCTGCTTCAGTCCGTTGTTTTTAATCCTTGAGAATCAAATCCTGCTTCAGTCTTGTCCCGGTCTTCAGAGCCTACGTCCATCCATGTCAAGTTTCTGTTTGAACCTGCTCTGAGCCTGGCGTGGTCCGCGACCAGTCCCGCGGGGGGGCTGTGTACGGCGCGCCCCAGGGCAGGCCTCTTTGGAACCTTCGTCATGTCCTGGTTTCAGCTTCCACTATTCCTCCTGGAGTCCGCGTCGAGCCCAGCGAGGTCCGCGACCAGTCCCATGGGTGGACTGTGTAGGGCATGCTGTGTCGCAGTCTCGAACCAGTCCTTGACCCTTGCTTCAGCCCTCGTCTACAGTGTCTCACTTCAGCCCTCGTCTATGATGTCTTCGCTTCAGCCCTCGTCTGTGATGTTTTCACTTCAGCCCTTGTCTGTGATGTCTTCGTTTCAGCCCTCATCTGTGATGTCTTCGCTCCAGCCCTAGTCCAAAGTCTTCTGTGTTCCAAGGACTCCGTCTGCCCTCATCCTTTGTCCGGCCTGCCGCCTATTGCCGTACCCAGTGGCAGGTCCGAAAGGGCTTGGAATGGTCGGAGGACTGTTCATCGATCAACATTGCGTTGTTGGTCATCCTGGGGCGTGCAGGTCCAGTAGAGGGTCAGACCTAGGACTCCTGTTCTTGCCTCAGCCTTGTACTGCTCTTGTTACTCATGCTCGCACCAGCTCACCTCCTGTGGTGTGTCTTGGGGCTCCTCCCTGGGTCATACCGTGGCCCAAGGGCTCACAACACCCGCTATAGAAACGACCGCGCCTCTGCGCTTGTAACAATAAATAGTTGCAATTTAGTAACTATGATACTTTGCAGTGGTTTTTCATATCACAATCATCATGAATTGTGTCATATTGACTTTTTTTTTTAAACTATGTGACAGTCTTGACAATTGCCACAGCAACTTACCAAAAATGATCATGTTAATACATATACCCTATAGTTCCATGCAACAGGGAAGGAGAGAAGTCAATGTCAGATAAAACCTTTTTGAGCTCACATGGACTTTAGCTCCAAGAACCCTTCTCTTGTTTAAAAAAAAAATGGTTGTTATGGTTTCTGTGGCTGGCAAATTCTACAAGACTCAGTTCTTACTGCAATCAGTTTAGCCACAGAGTTGAACTGGAAATAAGTGTTTGTTTTTATATGCCCAGCAGTGCAGATGTGTTTACAAAAGTGGTGCAGATGTGTTTACAAAAGTACTTTGGACAGACTTGAAATCCCCCCTCTCAGGAAGGGAAGAGAGAGCACACTATCATTTAAGTGTACTGCAGCAGAAAAAAAGAGCATTGCAGATATTTAACATGAGCCACCAGCCCAGGAAAGCCAGAGCAAGACTAATGAGGTTGCCAGACCCTTTCCTGTGAAGGTGCTTATTGAATAGATGAGTCAGAGATTTAGATAGGGGTTTACATAACTACTGGTGATAACTTACAGTGAAATAGCACTTCAAAACAAATAATGGCAAAGTCCAACGTTATACAATTTTGACTGTAAATTGCAGAATTCTGACTGAGAGAGGGATTCATGAAAAAATGTATTGAAAACCCATTCTATCAAATGAAACAGAATCACACTCTGCGTGACGAGGGCAGGTAGAACCCTTGGGTACCTAGTTCTTGGAAGAGAGGAGGCAAAGGCGAGGCAGGAAGGTCTTGCACTGAGTCTTTCCATAATCCTGTTTGGGTCTTGGGCTTTTGGCTGAGGGGAAATGGTCCTTTCAGGCTGGGTAACAGGTGAGCTAGAATCACTGAAAGCTAAGATTAAGAGCCTGAATACCTGAACAATTAGCAAGTCATAAGCCAGGTAGAGCTGTAAACCTGAGCAAAGGAAGAAAAGCCTGAGCATGGCAGTGGAACCGGAGGACAAAGTGGGTCCCCCAGGAGAGTGTGGACTTCAGATTGGGAGGTGATGTCAGGTCTCCCAGGTTGGGAGGTGATGTCAGGTCCCCCAGGAGGACAGGGATCCCAGTGGCAGAATCAAATGTGGAATTGGGTCCCCCAGGAGGGTGTGGACTCTAGAAGTGGACTGGGAGGCAGAGTTGGGTCCTCTAGGAGGGTGTGGACCTGTCAGCCAAGCAGAAGTGAAGCAGAGGAGATGGCAGCAGTTTAGACACAATGTACTGTGCATCCATTTAAAATTGCAGAAGAATAGATGCCAGATGTCTTTGAATGTATTTATTGTAGTGGAGACGTGTTTTTATAAAAAGCCTGACTTAGCCGAGTTTCATCACACATCTAGTGGCTGCCTCAGGGGCTATAGTAAAATGCATCCCTTTCATGCACAGGCTTTACTCCAAATTTTCAAAGCAAACTTATGTGCGTGGGTTTGTGTTACAGTTCTGGCTGCGAGCGCCGTGACCAGACCCTTACCTCCGAGCTCCTGGACCTGTTCCCGCTTCTCATGGCCTAGTTCGCGGCCTGTTCAGCGGCGTCCCCTCGGGGGTCGCGCTGCCGGGAAGCATCCCATGGACACCCTGCCTCTAGGCGCGCGCGCACACCGCTTGGGCGCTTTTCTAGGCCGTTTCCCGCCAGTGGTGACTCCACCCAATTCCTGACGTCAGACGCCGCGGCCTTGATAAGCCAGCCGCGGACTCTCAGTCTTTGCCTTGCAACGGGCTTACCTACCGGATCCCTGTTGCTACGTCTCCCGGCGTGAGTTGCCTCGAACTCGCTTCGTTCCTGCTTACCTGCTTGGTTCCAGTTATCTGCTACAGTACCTGCCTGGTTCCTGCTTGCCTGCTACAGTTCCTGCTTGGTTCCAATACCCGAGTCTTGCTACAGTTCCTGCCTGGTTCCAGAACCCGAGCCCTGCTACAGTTCTGTTACTGTTCTAGTCTGGTTCCATTTTCCAGTCCTGTTCATCAACCAGCCCGCGTCAGTCTCAAGAACACCCTTCCGCCTAAGTCCCAGCGACTGGGCTCCTACGGGCTCCTCCCGCGGGGGCTCGGCTTCCAAGGGTGAAGCCACCTAAGTCCTAGCGGCTGGGCTCCTATGGGCTCCTCCCGGGGGAGTGCCAGCTTCCAGGGTGAAGAGCACCTCTACGTCCAGCCTGAACATCTGCCTCCCGGCCTGCGCGGTATTAGAGACTTTGAACACCTTTCCCAGTCTCCTGCAGGTCAGACCAAGGGTCCACTAAACTGAGACTCCATAAGAGGTTTGCTTCTGAGAATTCCCAGTAAGTGGCCTTGATTGCACACAGACTCGCTCCAGAAAGTTAGGCCTGCTCTACTGGGGGCAAAGCTTGTGTGGGTTTACTGAGGTGCCTACTTTGTAAAATGCAAAAGTGTGCATGTAAATCTCAGTGCCACACCCCGGAACCCCTATTCCCAGTTCTCATAAAAATATGCACACATCGGCTTCCTCACATACTTTTAGGGCTATTTCCGAACAGGCATTTATTCATCTAGAACAAAGTTTTATGCCTGTTGGTGGTTTTAATAATTAACTAATTAATGTGAATACTTTCTAGCTAATGTACATAAGGTCAATATTCAGATATCGCTGGCTGAGTAAGTCTTATACAGGATATTTAGTAGGGATGTGCAGAAGGAAAAAATCCGTTTTGATTCTTATTTGTTTCGCCAGGACCCAAATTCATTACATTTGTTTTCTGGGGAAAAATCCCAATTTGTTTTATTCGTTTTATTCATTTTCCATTAAAGTCAATGGGGGAAGTATTTGCAGCCTATTTTTGGCAGCAGAATTGGGGTTTTCTTATCAATTCTGATGAAACATCTGGGGAGCAATCATCAGAATGAGAAAAGAGCTCCAAGGTACTTAGACTGTGGCAAAGTGGCACCAAAGTGGCATGAATAGCCTAAGGCACTTTAAAGGGGCAAAGGGGTACCAGGAGTGGCAAGAGCGCTTTAACAGAGGTGCAAAGCAGCAGCGAGAGTGTCAAAAACACACCACACCTTCAAAAGAGAGCACCGATAACAGATGCATGAACCCTCGAAGGCAGCACGACAGGCAACGAGGCAAGACAAGTGGCATCAACATCCTACAG
Organism: Rhinatrema bivittatum; assembly: GCF_901001135.1. Lineage (NCBI taxonomy): Eukaryota > Metazoa > Chordata > Amphibia > Gymnophiona > Rhinatrematidae > Rhinatrema > Rhinatrema bivittatum. The sequence goes on from NC_042623.1 coordinate 176,927,218, forward strand.
CACAATGAAGGGTGCACATAGCAAGCAGAAAGACTAGCACCAACACACTGAGGAACCATGAAGTGGCAAGAACACCACAAGGAGTTGAGTGAGTCATCTGGTGTATGGGAGCAAGGCAGAGTGGCAGAAAGTTGATAGGGGCAAGACAGGCTGGCAGAGCGGAGGTAGTCAGGTCACTGTGGTGTTGATAGGGGAAAGACAAGGAGGCAAGACAAGACGAGGCTCAGCATGCGGCGCGACTGTCAACCGGGGCATACTGTCCACCCGACTTGTCTTGAAACATGGACCAAGGAGTCTAACACGCGTGCTAGGATCTGAACCATGATGAACTATGCCTGGGTGGGGTGGAGTATTGCTGCTTTGTACAGGGCCTGTGCAAGGGTATTAGGCACCCTAGGCAAACCTTGCAGCCTGGCGCCTTACCCCCACCTCCCCATACTCATTTTTTAATTATGCATTTAACACATATTTTACATGAAATGTGGCATTCTGAGGTAAAATTAATATATATGTTATTGTGATAATCTCATTCACTGTTGTGATGCCAGCAAGAAAACTTTGCATCTTGGAATTCATATGGCATCATACCTATTGTGATATATTTCGGCATGGTCCTCCTGTATCAACACAGTACTATCTGCCAACACTCAAAGAATATCAACCCTACCTATGAAAAAGAATACCACAAATATTACACCAGAATCTAAAATATCAATACACCTCCCATCAGGAAAACAGAACAGGCCAAGCTACTACAGATCCCTACAGAGAAACCACATGCTAAAAGAATGCTTCATCTCAGTCTTTGCATGCAGAACACAAACCCTCACCAAATACAGAATAAAGCCACATAAAATATAAATAGAAATGTACAGACAAAAACTGAACTGTAAAACGCATCACGCCAGACTCTATACAGTGTAGCAATGGAAAACAAAAATTTCACCATTCCTTGTGAAACAAATCAATAAAATCAAGATATATAAATCATTAATCATAATTATAAAATCATACAAATAAAATAATTTCAAAACAGCTGATGAATAGAATATCCAATAATTAAAGACTCATGCAAATTTTGAAAGCTTTACCAAACACCAATAAAATATTTCAAACAGCAGACATATCACATACTACCCAATAATTAAAATGGTAGTCAATCAAGAAAAATGAACTTAAAAAGCCACCTTTACTTACCCTCTCCAGCAGTTCTCCTACCCCTTTCCCTTGCAGACCACACCAGAAGCAGCAGTAGCTGCTGAAGCTGTCCTCACTGTCCTCTTCCTTAGGGACCACAAACAGTCTCTTCTCTCTCTCACACACACACACACACACACACACACACCAGACACACCCTCAGGACCAGTTTCTGTCTCTCGCATACCAATCATCTCCCCAACCAGTCTCTCTCTCTCTCACTCTCTCACACACACACACACACACACACACACACACACACACACACACCAGTCATCTCCCTGATCAGTCTTTCTCACACATACACACGTCACCTCTCTGGCCAGTCTCTCTCAATCACACAATGCTCTAGCTCTCTCTTACTTACACACAGGCTTTCAATCACACACAGGCTCTCTCTATTTCACTTACACACAAGCTCTCAATCACACACATGTTCTATCACACACTTGCCCCCTCTCACAGCCACAAGCCAGCCAAAAACATGCTCCTTCTCTCTCTCGCACACACACATTGACACACACAAGCACCCTCCCTAACTCACATATACACCACACACACACAGAAGCACCCTCCCTATCTCACATACATGAAGCACCTTCCCTGTCTCACACACAGAAGCACCATTCCTTTCTCACACACACCCACACACACACACACACACACACACACACAAGCACCATTCCTTCCTCACATACATATACACAGAAGCACCCTTCCGATCTCAAATACATATACACACAAAAGCCCCCAGCTGAACAGCTCATCTCCGGCGGCAGCTGGCAATGGCCATCTTCATTTCTTCAGCCTAGTCTCGGGCTGCACCGGTCTTCATTTCTCCAGTGGCGGCTGGCGGCGGCCATCTTATTTTCTTCGGCCTAGTCTCGGGCTGCGCCAATCTTGTTTTCTTCGGCCCCGCTGGCCTGCTCTCTGTCGACGGCTGGCAGTGGCCATCTTCATTTCTCCAGCGGCGGTGGTGGCAGTGGCAGCTGGCAGCGGCCATCTTATTTATTTATTTATTTAAAAACTTTTCTATAAAGTCGGTTAGTAATGCACCATCACAATGGTTTACAAATAGGCACGTACATAAGTTTGGTTTGGTTTATAAATTATCTAGAAGGTGCCAATAAATTTTTTGGTTACATGTTTCAATAATATAATCTATATGTAAAGTGGATTGGTATTTCCATTTATATGATTAATAGGATAATCATATAGGTTTTATTCTGTCCTCTTAAAATAATAATTATGAGAAAAAATAAAAAAGTAAGCAATTACGCTATTTGGTGAATTTCAGCTCTGTGTAGGTGTTCTTTGATTGTTCATAACTCACCGACCTCACTGTGAAAAGCATTTTTGAAGAGCCATGTTTTTAAACTTTTTTTAAAGAGTTTTAAATCTTTCATTAGTCTTAATTCAAGAAGCATTGTGTTCCATAATATAGGACCTGCTAATGATAGTGCTCTCTCTCTGGCTTGGGTCAGTTTTGCTGTTTTGACCGAGGGTATGGTTAGTAGAGCTTTATTGGCTGATCTGAGATTTCTCTGGGGACATGCAATCGTAGTGCAGTGTTTAGCCAATCAGCATTTTCATCATTGATTAGTTTGTGAATCGTACAAAGCGTTTTAAATTGCACTCTTTGTTCTATTCGCAGCCAGTGTAATTTGGCAAGTGTTTGAATGATATGATCCCTTCTGCTTTTTCCAGTAAGTATTCTGGCAGCCGAGTTTTGTAGGATTTGTAGTGGTCTTAGTATTGTATATGGTAATCCCAGGGAAAGTGTGTTACAATAGTCCGTGCTGGCGAATATAAGTGCTTGCAGAACTGTTCGAAAGTGTGCTTGAGTCAATAAGGGTTTTAGGGCCTCATTTTCTAAAGTATCTCAGGCCTGCGATACTTTAGGTAATGAGGGGCGGGGGCCAAAACGGGGGGCGGTCCTGCGCTAGCCGGCAGTGATCGCACCGCCGCGGTGCGATCGCTGCTGGTTTCGCACCCAATAGCGCCACCATAGAAGGTATAGCTATTGGGCGCGAAATAGGACACGAAAAGGCCCGTACCTTTTTGTCGTCTGCGGCGTCTTCGCGGAGTTGGCCCCGGTGATGCCCCGACTTCTCCTCTTCCGGGGCCGACTCCGCCCCCATCTTGGTATCGCACGCGATAAGGGACTTTTCGCATGCGAAACTTCCCTTATCGCGTGCGATCCATCTGGTAAATGACCCCCTTAGTCTCCTAAGGACCATTAATTTGGCATAGCCTTCTCTAACTTTCAGTGATATGTGTTGCTTAAGGCTGAGTTCCGTGTCAATTATTACTCCTAGGTTTCGAGCTTTCTCAGTTAACACCACTACCTTATCATTTTTGATGGGATTCTGAATTATTTCAATGTTTTTTCGTTCAAGGTGTATAAATTCCATTTTTTCAATATTAATTACCAGTTCCATTTGGTTTAGTAGTTGTTTTATTATATCTAGGTACAACATTGCAAAGTTTAATGTTTTTTCAATTGTTTCTTCTAATGGTAGGATTAACTGAATGTCGTCAGCATATATGTAATGTATGACACCTAGTCCTGCCAATAGTTGGCAAAGGGGCAGCATGTATATGTTAGTCGCCGAAAGTGCTAAACCCTGGGGGACCCCTGTCTTTAGCTCGATTTTGTCTGATATTGTGTTTTTTATCTGTACCTGAAAAGATCTATTGTTTAGTTAGGATTTGAACCATTCAATTGTTTTGTTTTGTAATCCTATTTCTTCTAACCTTTTTAGTAGTATGTTATGGTCTACTGTTTCAAATGCAGCTGACAGGTCTAATAATATCATAATGTAGTGTTTTCCGCTGTCAAATCCACATAGTACATTATCTATTAGAGAGATTAGTAATGTTTCGGTGCTATAGTGTTTTCTAAAGCCATGTTGCGAGGGGTAAAGTATGCTATTGTTGTCTAGATGTTCTGCTAGTTGCTTTTGTACCGCTTTTTCTATTAATTTAGCAAGCTTAGGGGGTCATTTACCAGACGGATCGCACGCGGTAAGGGGCGATTCACACGCGAAAAGTCACTTGTCTCGTGCGATACCAAGATGGGGACGGAGTTGGCTCCAGAAGAGGAGGAGTTGGGGCATCACCGGGGCCAACTCTGCGAAGACGCCACGGACGACGAAAAGGTAAGGGCCTTTTTGTGTCCTATTTCGCGCCCAATAGCTGCACCTTCTATGGTGGTGCTATTGGGTGCAAAACCGGCAGCGATCGCACCGCGGTGGTGCGATCGCTGCCGGCTAGTGCAGGACCGCCCCCATTTCGGCCTCCCGCCCCTCATTACCTAAAGTATCGCAGGCCTATGATACTTTAGAAAATGAGGCCCATAGGTAGGTTTGAAACAGATCTATAGTTACTTAAGACATTTAGGTCACTGGTTTTTTTTTCAGTATTGCTTTTATTATTGCACCTTTAAGTGAGTCTGGCATTACTCCTTCTCTAAGTGATAGGTTTATTATTTTGGCTATTGTGTAGGAAGTTATATCAGCTAGTTCTTTTTATATCCAAGGTGGGAATGGTGTCAATTTTATGTGGGGTGGGATTCAAATTTTTTTTACATGGATTCCACTTTGATCTGGGATACCTCATCAAATGTGGACCATTGTGTCACTTCTCTTCTTTTCTTTAGCCCCAACGGCCTGCTCTCTTCATTTTTTCGGCCCGGCGCCCTCAATGGCCCGGAGCAGAAGAGGCCACGTGATCCGCTAGTCCGGCCCTATTTTCTCACTTTCTCAAACACCACGGCGTGAACCAAAAGAATGGAACGTATGATATGTTGCATTCGTGGGGGATCGCGATAAGTTTCGCGGACCCACGAATGCAACGAATAGGGACCTATACGTTGCGGATTATGCAGTCGTTCAAAACAAATGCACATACCTAATATTTTTAGCAGCATGGCTATGCCGCTGAATATCCCTGCATTTGCTACTATTTAGCTGGATAAGTCCTATTTGGATAAGTTTAGAACTACTATGGAGCAAATCCAACTTATCCAGTTAAGTTAACTGAATAATTCTGAACATTGCTACTTATCCACACCCCACAACCTCACCTTGAGTAACTAGTGGCCCCTCTTATGGTGATATAAAAAATTAACTGGTGAGCCTCTGCCAGCAACAGTCCAAAATGCAAAAATAGCTAGACAATGCGGTACCAGGAAAATTAGCCTAACCATTCCCTTTTATCACGGGCACTATTTTTGCTGTATTTATTGCAAAATGATAAATCCAGGTCTAAGTTAACTGGATGAGTAATGCCCGCCCAGTTACACCCACTGCCTGCTCATTGAATATCCGGCTAATTACCTAGCTGGATAAAAGACTTAGGGCTGGATTTTCTAAAATCGCAGGCCTTTGAGAATCACACGGTACCGGGGGGCAGGGGGGCAAAGCGGGGGCGGGCCTGAAAAAGCTGGCAGCGATCGCACCACCGAGGTGTTATCGCTGCCGGCTTTCACAAACCAATAGCGCCACCGTGAAAGGTGGTGCTATTGGGCATGTTACTGGCGGCAATAAGGCTTCTTAACTTTTCGCCACCAGCAATGTCTCCGCCGCGTCTGCCCCGGTGCTGCCCCGACTCCTCCCCTTCTGGTGCTAACTCCGCCCCGATCTAGGTATCGCACACAAAAAGGGACTTTTCTCATGCAAAAAGTCCCTTTTCACGTGTAATCCCATTAGAAAATGACCCCCTTATCTGGCTAAGTGGTGACCACTGAACCTAGCTGGATATTCAGTGGCTGCCACTTAGCCAGATAAATCCTACTTATCCAGCTAAATAGTGTTTGAATATTGACAAGAAGTGCCCATGCTTTGTGCCTGCTGTGTGTGCAGGAGGCTGAGCAGGGATAAAATAATACATTTACACTTGAAAATTAAATTCATGTGCGCTGCTTAATTTTCCTAACCTAAACAGCTCCCCCTCCCAGAATTCCTCTTGTTAACATAAGAACATAAGAAAATGCCATACTGGGTCAGACCAAGGGTCCATCAAGCCCAGCATCCTGTTTCCAACAGTGGCCAATCCAGGCCATAAGAACCTGGCAAGTACCCAAAAACTAAGTCTATTCCATGTTTCCATTTCTAATGGCAGTGGCTATTCTCTAAGTGAACTTAATAGCAGTTAATGGACTTCTCCTCCAAGAACTTATCCAATCCTTTTTTAAACACAGCTATACTAACTGCACTAACCACATCCTCTGGCAACAAATTTCAGAGTTTAATAGTGGGTTGAGTGAAAAAGAACTTTCTCCGATTAGTTTTAAATGTGCCCCATGCTAACTTCATGGAGTGCCCCCTAGTCTTTCTACTATCCGAAAGAGTAAATAACCGATCCACATCTACCCGTTCTAGACCTCTCATGATTTTAAACACCTCTATCATATCCCCCCTCAGCCGTCTCTTCTCCAAGCTGAAAAGTCCTAACCTCTTTAGTCTTTCCTCATAGGGGAGCTGTTCCAATCCCCTTATCATTTTGCTTGCCCTTCTCTGTATCTTCTCCATCGCAATTATACCAGAATTGTACACAGTATTCAAGGTGCGGTCTCACCATGGAGCGATACAGAGGCATTATGATATTTTCCGTTTTATTCACCATTCCCTTTCTAATAATTCCCAACATTCTGTTTGCTTTTTTGACTGCCGCAGCACACTGAACCGACGATTTCAATGTGTTATCCACTATGACGCCTAGATCTCTTTCTTGGGTTGTAGCACCTAATATGGAACCCAACATTGTGTAATTATAGCATGGGTTATTTTTCCCTATATGCATCACCTTGCACTTATCCACATTAAATTTCATCTGCCATTTGGATGCCCAATTTTCCAGTCTCACAAGGTCTTCCTGCAATTTATCACAATCTGCTTGTGATTTAACTACTCTGAACAATTTTGTGTGATCTGCAAATTTGATTATCTCACTCATCGTATTTCTTTCCAGATCATTTATAAATATATTGAAAAGTAAGGGTCCCAATACAGATCCCTGAGGCACTCCACTGTCCACTCCCTTCCACTGAGAGAATTGCCCATTTAATCCTACTCTCTGTTTCCTGTCTTTTAGCCAGTTTGCAATCCACGAAAGGACATCGCCGCCTATCCCATGACTTTTTACTTTTCCTAGAAGCCTCTCATGAGGAACTTTGTCAAACACCTTCTGAAAATCCAAGTATACTATATCTACCGGTTCACCTTTATCCACATGTTTATTAACTCCTTCAAAAAAGTGAAGCAGATTTGTGAGGCAAGACTTGCCCTGGGTAAAGCCATGCTGACTTATAGCCGTGCAGTGCGGAAACCTGAGCAGATTTTTATCCAGGCAGAGAAGGGCAATTTTCAGATCGGTCAATTTGCCAGGGGAAGCCATTATTTACTAGGAATGTGCTGTTACGGCTGTGGCTGCTGTGCTACCGCCTCACCACCAGGGGCCCCTCTAGTGCTGGCTTTCCTGACAGGCCCAGTCCATCTCCTATGTCCACTCTATGCTCTGGGTGTGCCCTCTTAACCCTGCCTGACAGTTGCCTCGGTGCTTCGGCATCGAGCTCACCTGGGCTCCCTGCTCTAGCCTGCCTTGCGTGGCCTTCGGGCCTATCCTTGCCTTGCCTTGCGTGGCCTTCGGGCCTATCCTTGCCTTGCCTTGCCTTGCGTGGCCTTCGGGCCTATCCTTGCCTTGCCTTGCCTTGCCTTGCGCGGCCTTCGGGCCTATCCTTGCCTTGCCTTGTGCGGCCTTCGGGCCTATCCTTGCCTTGCATGGCCTTTGGGCCTTCTTCCTTGATTTCCATACCTGGCCTACGGGCCTTCCGTGTATGTGTGTGTGGCCTACGGGCCTTCTGACCTGCCTTGCCCCATCTATGGTGTGTGGCCTACGGGCCTTCCGTGTGTGTGTGTGTGGCCTACGGGCCTTCTGACCTGCCTTGCCCCGCTATTGGTGTGTGGCCTACGGGCCTTCCGTGTGTGTGTGTGTGTGGCCTATGGGCCTTCTGACCTGCCTTGTCCTGCTTACTGTGCCCTGACCCAGCCTGTACTTGTCACTGCCACTCGCCGCCTGCCCTGACCCAGCCTGGACCCAGACACTGCTGACTGCCGCCTGCCCTGACCCTGCCTGTACTAGACACTGCCACTTGCCGCCTGCCCTGACCCAGCCTGTACTTGACACTGCCACTTGCCGCCTGCCCTGACCCAGCCTGAACCCAGACTCTGATTCTTGCTGCCTGCCCTGACCCAGCCTGGTACCTGACTCTGTTCGAGCTTCCTGTCTCTCTCCACCTGGAGCCACCCTGCTGGGTGGTGTGCACGACTCCTGTCCGGAGCCCAAGCGTAACAGTATGCCGAAGCCATCACATTTTCCAGGGGAAGAGATAGGTCTGTGTCCTGCCGGTGAGTCAACTTTTCACTAATTCAAGATGCCTCCTTCTTTAAAGTTTTATACCTGCCATTCCTGTCAGACTTTGAATTATCCTAGTTATCAGAACTGTCTAGCCTGTGAACTTGTTGGTCAGGAACACTGGTCATGCAATAACTGCAACAAGAAAAATGTCTCTGTCTATCAGGAGTGTTTGAACTGTCTGGCTCCTAAACCAGGGTGGTGGAAATGCTCCTGTCTCCCGTGTTTGTTACCTCCAGGCAAACCCTGCCCCTGTTGTTCTGCTCTAGGACCAGCTGTGCAATTAGAAAAAGCTATCAGCTCTCCTAACCAGTATTCTGTTTCTGACTCAATTAAAACAGACATTTTTGCTGGCAGTTTGTGGGTAGAAAAACCCAGGACTTACCTGGCCAAGAAGGCTTCTGTGAGACCAGTGCTAGAGCCTCGGGAACAGGTTTCTCTACAACGGAGAGAGCTGATTAACTCTAGCAGGGCTCAGCTTCCCACAGCTGCCAAGTGGACACTAACGAGCACCTTCCCTAGACGTCCTAGAACTGCCTGTGCCTTCTCTAAACTGCTCCTTCAGAAACAAAATCAGGAGCATCAGACTTTGGCTCGAGGTATCAAGCCCACGGCAGTACAATCTGTGTCTTCCATGCACACTACCTTTAACCATGCTACTCTGCCATCTGAACCTGCTGCACTACCCCGAGAAGAGCCTGAGTCTGCTGAACCGGCCCTGCTGCCGTCCTCGGAGGGGTCCGCACCAGCCCTGCTGACAGACTTTCTAACTCTGCCATCTGAGCCTGCCGAACCGGCCCTGCTGCCGTCTTCAGAGGGGTCCGAACCAGTCCTACTGACAGACTTCCTGAGTCAGCCATCGGAGTCTGCTGACCTGGTCCTGCTGCCACCCCGGGAGGGGTCCATACCGGTCCTGCTGCCACCCCTGGAGGGGTCCATACCGGTCCTGCTGACGCCCCGAGAGGGGTCCGAGCCCGCTTCATCGCCCCGAGAGGGGTCCGAGCCTGCTACAACGTCCCGAGAGGGGTCCGAGCCTGCTACAATGCCCCGAGAGGGGTCCGAGCCTGCTTCATCGCCCCGAGAGGGGTCCGAGCCTGTTACAACGCCCCGAGAGGGGTCCGAGCCTGCTTCATCGCCCCGAGAGGGGTCCGAGCCTGCTACAACGCCCCGAGAGGGGTCCGAGCCTGCTACAACGCCCCGAGAGGGGTCCGAGCCTGCTACAATGCCCCGAGAGGGGTCCGAGCCTGCTTCATCGCCCCGAGAGGGGTCCGAGCCTGCTTCATCGCTCCGAGAGGGGTTCGAGCCTGCTTCATCGCTCCGAGAGGGGTCCGAGCCTGCTACAATGCCCCGAGAGGGGTCCGAGCCTGCTTCATCGCCCCGAGAGGGGTCCGAGCCTGCTACAACGCCCCGAGAGGGGTCCGAGCCTGCTACAATGCCCCGAGAGGGGTCCGAGCCTGCTTCATCGCCCCGAGAGGGGTTCGAGCCTGCTTCATCGCTCCGAGAGGGGTCCGAGCCTGCTACAACGCACCGAGAGGGGTCCGAGCCTGCTTCATCGCCCCGAGAGGGGTCCGAGCCTGCTACAACTCCCCGAGAGGGGTCCGAGCCTGCTTCATCGCCCCGAGAGGGGTCCGAGCCTGCTTCATCGCCCCGAGAGGGGTCCGAGCCTGCTACAATGCCCCGAGAGGGGTCCGAGCCTGCTTCATCGCCCCGAGAGGGGTTCGAGCCTGCTTCATCGCCCCGAGAGGGGTCCGAGCCTGCTACAACGCCCCGAGAGGGGTCCGAGCCTGCTACAATGCCCCGAGAGGGGTCCGAGCCTGCTTCATCGCCCCGAGAGGGGTCCGAGCCTGCTACAACGCCCCGAGAGGGGTCCGAGCCTGCTACAATTGCCCGAGTAGGATCCGAGCCTGCTGTACTGGCCCAGCTGCCGCCCCTGGGGGGGTCTGTACCGGTCTTAATGCCGACCTTGGAAGGGTCCGGACCGGTTCTACTATCGCCTCAAGAAGGGTTACGGACTATTTCTCTGCCCCAGGTGGGGTTTGTGTTCCCCTTGTCACCCCAGGAGGGGTTATGGAAATCTGCACCGCCTCTGCTACCCCAGGAGGGGTCTAACCCTGCCGCCTTGTCCCAGGAGGGGTTATGGACTGTTTTTTCTGCCCCAGGTTGGGGTTGTGTCTGCCTTATCACCCCAGGTGGGGTTATGGACTGCCTTATTTCCTCGGGAAGGAGTTGACCCTGCCGCATCACCCCCGGAGTGGTCTCCCGTTATTCTTGATTACCTCCTGCACAGATGGGATCCAGGAGGAGGGGGAGGCCTTGAGGGGGGGGTACTGTTACGGCTGTGGCTGCTGTGCTACCGCCTCACCACCAGGGGCCCCTCTAGTGCTGGCTTTCCTGACAGGCCCAGTCCATCTCCTATGTCCACTCTATGCTCTGGGTGTGCCCTCTTAACCCTGCCTGACAGTTGCCTCGGTGCTTCGGCATCGAGCTCACCTGGGCTCCCTGCTCTAGCCTGCCTTGCGTGGCCTTCGGGCCTATCCTTGCCTTGCCTTGCGTGGCCTTCGGGCCTATCCTTGCCTTGCCTTGCCTTGCGTGGCCTTCGGGCCTATCCTTGCCTTGCCTTGCCTTGCCTTGCGCGGCCTTCGGGCCTATCCTTGCCTTGCCTTGTGCGGCCTTCGGGCCTATCCTTGCCTTGCATGGCCTTTGGGCCTTCTTCCTTGATTTCCATACCTGGCCTACGGGCCTTCCGTGTATGTGTGTGTGGCCTACGGGCCTTCTGACCTGCCTTGCCCCATCTATGGTGTGTGGCCTACGGGCCTTCCGTGTGTGTGTGTGTGGCCTACGGGCCTTCTGACCTGCCTTGCCCCGCTATTGGTGTGTGGCCTACGGGCCTTCCGTGTGTGTGTGTGTGTGGCCTACGGGCCTTCTGACCTGCCTTGTCCTGCTTACTGTGCCCTGACCCAGCCTGTACTTGTCACTGCCACTCGCCGCCTGCCCTGACCCAGCCTGGACCCAGACACTGCTGACTGCCGCCTGCCCTGACCCTGCCTGTACTAGACACTGCCACTTGCCGCCTGCCCTGACCCAGCCTGTACTTGACACTGCCACTTGCCGCCTGCCCTGACCCAGCCTGAACCCAGACTCTGATTCTTGCTGCCTGCCCTGACCCAGCCTGGTACCTGACTCTGTTCGAGCTTCCTGTCTCTCTCCACCTGGAGCCACCCTGCTGGGTGGTGTGCACGACTCCTGTCCGGAGCCCAAGCGTAACATGTGCATTAGTTTGGAATTGAAAGGAAAGACTCAACAAAACACCCTGGTTTTGTTTTGTTTAAAAAAATAATTCCACCAAAATTCAGAATTTTTTGTTTTGGCAAATAGTGTGCACTATTTGCTGAAATGAATAAAAATTAAAATAATAATGAAAAGAGCCCTCTCCTTCAAATTTGGATATAATCCTCTTCAAGAGAAACAAAGCAAAATGAAATTTTGAGGCCTGTACATACCTTATTATTTAGCTGAAAAGAAGATAAGAACATAAGATATGCCATACTGGGTCAGACCAAGGGTCCATCAAGTCCAGTATTCAGTGGCCAACCAAGTCACAAATACCTGGCAAGTACCCGAACATTAAGTGAATAGATCCCAAGCTACTAATCCTTATTGATTAATAGCATTTTATGGATTTCTGCTCTAGGAACTTATCCAAATCTTTTTTAAACTCAGTTACACTAACAGCTGTAACCACATCATCTGGCAATGAATTCCAGAACTTACTGGTAATTATGCATTGAGTGAAAAATAATTTTCTCTGATTTGTTTTAAATGAGCTACTTGCTTGCTTCATGGAATGTCCCCTAGTCCTTGTATTTTCCGAAAAAGTAAACACCCGATTAACACTTATCCATTCAAGTCTTTTCATGATTTTGTAGACCTCTATCATACCCCCCCTTAGTCGTCTCTTTTCCAAACTAACCTTTTTAGCCTTTCCTCATTAGGGAGTCATTCCATCCCCTTTATCATTTTGGTTGCCCATCTCTGTACTTTCTCCAGTGCAACTATATCTTTTTTGAGATGTGTTGACCAGAACTGCATACAATATTCAAGGTGCGGTCTCACCGTGGAGCGATACAGAGTCATTATGACATCCACCATTTTATTTTTCATTCCCTTCCTAATCATTCCTAACATTCTGTTTGCTTTTTTGACCACCACAGCATACTGAGCCAATGATTTCAATGTATTATCCACTATGACACCTAGATCTCTTTCCTGGGAGGTAATTCTTAATGTGCAACCTAACATTATGTAACCACAGCAAGGGTTATTTTTACTTATATGCATCACCTTGCATTTGTCCGCATTAAATTTCATCTTCCATTTGGATGCTCAATCTTCCAGTCTCACATGTTCCTCCTGTAATTTATCACAATGCACTTGAGATTTAACTACTCTGCATAATTTTGTGTCATTCGCAAATTTAAGCACCTCACTTGTCGTGCCCCTTTCCAGATCATTTATAAATATATTAAAAAGCACCGGTCTAAGTGCAGATCCCCAAGGCACTCCACTGTTTACCTTTTCCCACTGTGAAAACAGACCATTAAATCAAGCTCTGTGTTTCTTGTCTTTTAACCAGTTTGCAATCCACAAAAGGATATCACCTCCTATCCCATGACTGGGTAAATGGCTCTGAAAAATAGTCTTCTTAATTGATACTATTAGCATAATAAAAAAAAATACAAGACTGACAATAAAGGAGCTTATTTGCCAAGTCTTTACCACTTAGATTTCTCCCAAGAGATTTCAATTTTTGCATCATTTCCATCAAGCCCATAGCCTTCAGAGTATTAAAATATAAAAAAAAATCCTAAGTGAATGGCTAAATGGTCTTTGTACCTAACCCCTTCATAGAAAACCTCAGTTATAACAAACTGTCCTCCTTAGTAATTCATAAACAACATTTGTTCAAGCACTTAAATCCTGTTATAAAAACTTCAGCCTCCTAACAAACACATCTTGGTTTTCAGTCTGTTTCTTATTAATAGTACTGTTAAAGCATAACATAGTGTTTTCTGTTAAGTAGTGTCCTAGAATTATAGAAATGAAAGTCTGCAAGGGGCCTCCGGAGCTCACTGTAATCCCTATCCTGGTACTGTAATCCTTATTTTGCAAATTAGATGTACAAATATTTATGTTCACGTATTAATGCATTAAAACCAAGGGCGACTGATTTACAAGGCCATTCACAGCACTATGCTGCATTATTTAGAACATTATGCTACCGTAGAAAGAATGATGCAATTAACATCTGAGATCTGAGTTAACAAATAATTTATCAAGCCATGTAATGATGCATTTAGAAATCATATTAAGAGAAGCTATTCTGAAACATGTGGTCTTGATGTTTATCAGAGTAAAAAGTTATTTTGAAAAAAGTTATTAGATATCTAGTTATGCTACTAGATAGCTAATTGTTTTGAATATTGTACCTGAATGTAATCCGCTTTGAAATGCCAAAAAGTGGAATATAAGTAAATCAGATAACTAAATAAATAAATATTGTATGCTAATATTGGTTATTTTTTAATGCGGCATATAAAGTAATGAGTTCATTTTCAAAGAAGTTATTTGCATAAAATTAGCGTATATGCATATAAGTAGCTCATATTCGCATACATGCTATTTTATAAACATCAAACGGAGGTGAATAATTTTGGATTTGTATGCACATTTACATTTGCCAAAAAGGTGGGGACATGAGGTACGTGTGTAAGTTGCTATTTTATGAGATTTGTGTGATTACATTTTGCAACTTATTCAAGCAATTTATATCTGCTAATTAACTAGTGCAATTGATATCAGATTTGTCTGTTGTCTGCTATTTTTGGGTGAATGGTCTTGGTAAACTGGTGTAGATGCTGGCAAACTGGTGATTTCAAGTAGACCTGCATATTTTAAAACAAATCCATTTCCATGTATAAATCAGGGTTTTATGCGAATAAGTAATATTTTTTATGGATAAAATATGCAGGTGTATGTTTATAAAATAGATAAAGTACGCACTTTCAATTTGCGCATACTGAAACATTCGTGCATATGTTGGTGGGACTGATATATGTGGAGTTTATAATCTGCGCCAGCCAGATTCAGGCAAATTATAAAATACTATAGAAGACCTCTGAAAGCCCATATATGCGTGTACATGGGACCACACAGAGATCTTTGAAATGGGCCCTTCAAATGCATATTGGTCTTATAATGAATGGGGATGATATTCAAAAAAAGCTGAGCTCCTAAATTTAGGCCTCTAATGGGGTCATTTATAAAAGTCTTATCACCCGGCTGTATCGTGTGCGATAAGCCTCTATTGTACGGGAAAAGGTCCTTTTCGCAAGCGATAGCATGCAAATTAGGGGGATGGGAGGAGATGGGGAGGGGAGGAGTCAGGGCAGGGAGGGGGCGGAGTCAGCGGTGTCCTTGCTGCCAGCGATAACGTTACCGTTATCGTCGGCAGTAGCATGCCGAATAGCACCACCTTTCGGTGCGAAAGCCGGCAGTTGGCGCACCGCCGTGGTGCGAAGGATGTGGGCATTCACAGGCCCACCCCCTATTTTCGCTGGATTCATCATTCTGCGAGGAATGATGAATCCAGGCCTAAATTAGGTGCCTAAGACTTCAGCTGAAAATGTACATAAATTTAGAGGCCTAAAAGTTAGCCCCCTAAATTAGCTGCCCACTTCTGAAAATCAGTGCTTTAACTCTGCCCCTATAGCAACCTACTTTTTAGGCTCCTAAATCTAGGAGCTTAATGAAATTAGGAGCCTAAATGTAGGCACTCAACCCTAGTAAATTTTCAAAGGGGCCAATTTTGGAGCCTGTCCAAATTCTAGGAGCCTAAACTCTTTCAAAATTGGCCCTCATATGTTTTATAATGATAGGTTGATCTAACTTTTTGAATGCATGATCAAAAATTGTTACCTGGGAGCAATGCCATTTAGAGATTTATTTTCTTTTCCCTTAGAGAAGGAATGCGAAAAAAGTCTTAATGCAATTTCCAAAGCCCTTTACCTAGGGTCTCTGAAAACTGCCTTCCTCAGAAGAGATGAGAAGTACACATAGGGGGTCTAACATGCCTGCATGTAGTTGCACTAAGAAAAGAGTCCCTTTGGATGTGTTTAGGTCAGGTGAGTAAAACAATGCGCATATTAGGGATGTGCATTCGCTTCACCCAAGTGGGAAAAACACATCAAACGAGTCGAATTTTTGGTTTGGTTCATTGCAACTGAACTGAATCAGAGACTCATCAGATATTTCCGGTTTGGCAAATCGTGCATGCTGTTGGCAAATAATGCACGCTATTTGCCAACAGAAAAAAGGAAGTGCCCATCCCCTCGTGGCCTCTGCAACCCCCACATTCCCCAAACCCCTGTGGCCCCTGCACCACCTTAACCCTTCTGCGGGGGTCTCCGGATCCTGAGATAATAAAAGGGGCAGGAGTGATTCCCCCAGCTGCTCCTTCCCCAGCAGGTTCTGATCAGAAAATGGTATCAGCTGGCGCCAAGATTGGTGTCATTTTGTTTTAAGGCCACATGCTTCCCTTTACAGCCATAAAACGGCCTGGCTCTCCCGCATCACTTTCTGACTGGGAGCCAGTGGCTCGGGGGTGTGGCAGGGATCGCTCCTGCCCCTTTCTCCATTGCAGAGTCCAGAGAGCCCTGCGGAAGGGGTAAAGAAGAAGATACCGGGGACTGCAGGGTGAGGGTGTTTGCTTTTTTTTTCCCCTTTTAATTTCAATGTTTATTTTTGTTAGGCAAGCAAACCGAAGTGAAAGACTTAAATGAACCAAAATACAGCCCCTCCCCTCATCCTAAAATGAAAAGAAAAACCAAAGTGAAGCCCGTGCATGTTCCTCGCATGTGTACATGACTTTCTCAAACCTCCCTGCCACCCTCCCCCAAATGCCTGCACAGATTTTAGGCGTAAAGAGCGTGGATTCTTTTAGAGCGTTTATTTCTACCAGCTGGTTTTCAAAGAGAAACTATGCATGTAGTTTCCCTTTGAAGATTAACTAGAAAATATACCCAGTAAAGTACGTATCTGTGTACTTTGCAACCACCCGGGCTACTGAATATTGTCTGCTTGGTGTTTAACAAGCAGAAGCCCTGATAAATCATGTCACCCCCCAAAAATTAAATAAAGGCCCACAGGCAGTGTTGGTATTGCAAGAAAGGCAGATTATATCTTAGGGTCAACATGACTAGGGGTGCAACCCATGCATTTGCACAGGGTGGCAACTTCTGCAGGGAGGGGGGGGGGCGGAGGTACAGGACTGAAATAATAATCTGTTTCTCACACTGATGGTGATCAGCAGGCAGAGGAGGCTGCTGCACCCTGAACAAAGCAGCAACTCAGAGAGCAACCCCATTCCTCCCAGCTGTTTCTCCAGGTGGTGGTGGTGGCGGCAGGCAGGGAGCATCGTATTCATGAGGCGATGTGCTGCTTATAGGACCCACAGTGACCCAGCTCCCTCCTCATGCCCGGACTTCCTGTTGACTAAAGAAACCTACGTGCTGCGCTGGGTGACAGGCAGCGAGTTCCGTGACTTCTGCCGCCATCACCTCAACCTCTGGAAGGAGTGGCATATTCATTATTCACACAGGGTAGTGCCAGTCCTGGTTATATATTCCTACCAAGAGGACAGAGGAATGGCCTGGGTAGGAAGCAGGATGAAGATGCCTTATCTGCAAGAATGCTTTGAGGAATACGAGGAGTAGTGGCTGCCTCCACCTCCTCTTCCTCACTGCTGTGTCCTCCTCGTGCTGCCTGTGTCGTCATTGATCACTAACTCATTGCCATTTGAATCTGATTACGTTTTTCAAGCTGCTCCAGGATATCCAGAGAAGAGGGCATAGTTGACTTGGAGGAATATTAGCTCTCCTATAATTTTGGACAGCAGATGCCTTTCATGGCTACTGTGACTAACATTGCCAGCAGCGCTAAATATTCTCTCAGGGTGTATAGAGGTAAATTTTCAAAGACTTGGTTATGTGGGTAAACAATAGGGTTGGTCACATGTGGTTAAGTTGATTGTCAGTTGTTTAAAACCATTCTTTCAGAATGCACATATTTGTCTACATAAAAAGGAGGCGCTCTGGGGCCCTGCATTAGATGTCTGCAAATACCTTACATTTTCAAAAAATATGTGCATGGACAGCATGCTGCTAACACACCTAACTTTATATCTCCTTTACTTTATCTAAATGTCTGTGAGTGCCTTGGGAAATGGTCGTCAGCAATGTTCCCACTAATTTTTTTGTGAGGGTGTGCAGGGCCAGATTTTAATTCTTACATGCGTGGGGTACATTTGTGCGCGCTACCCAGCACGCACAAATGTACACCCGATTTTATAATATGCACGCAAGGGGGTGCACACTTGTGCACCTTGCTCGCGCTGAGCCCAAGGAGAGCCCTGATGGCTTTCGCGTTCCCTCCAAGGCCGCTCCGAAATCGGAGCGGCCTTGGAGGGAACTCTTCTTTTGGTCCGTCCCCCCCCCAACCTTCCCCTCCCTTCCCCTATCTAACCCACCCCCCAGCCCTACCTAAGTCCCCCCCCCCACCTTATTTTATTGTTTATGCCTGCCTGAGGCAGGTGTATCTTGCGCGCGCCGGCCGTCGCGCGAATCTCCGGCACGGCCACTGTGCCGGAGGACTCGGGACCAACCGGCGCCCCCGCTCATGACCCTGACCCGGAACGCCCCTTTTTCAAAGCCCAGGGACATACGCGCATTCCGGGGGTTGCGCGCTCAGGGGTAGGTTATTGGACATAACACTTTGAAAATCTACCCCATTATGGGGCATATTTTTAAAGGAGCGCTGCTGCATACATGTTATAAAGTCCAGGGTTGGCACGAGCAAGGGGTGCACACTTGTGCACCCCTTGCTCGCGCTGAACCTGAGGGGAGCCCTGATGACTTTTCCCATTGGAGCGGCCTCGGAGGGAACTTTTCTACCGCTCCCCCACCTTCCCATCCCTTCCCCTATCTAACCCACCCCCCAGCCCTAACTAAATCCCCCCCCCTCCCATCTTTGTTGCAGAAGTGACGACTGCCCAAGGCAGGTGTAACTTGCATGCGCAGGCCAGTTGCCGGCGCACCATCCCCCGGCACAGGCCACTGTACCAGAGGACTTAGGACCACCCCGGGACCCCCCCCCCAGACCGCCACCACGCCCCCGCTGCTGCCCCCGGACCACCCATTTTTGAAAGCCCCGGGACATACGTGTGTCCCGGGGCTTGCGTGCGCTGCCAAGCCTTTGCAAAATAGGCTCGGTGCGCGCAGGGGTAGGTTTTCGGGGGTTGAAAATCTACCCCGTAACCCTTTGAAAATGTATCCCAATTTCTCCCAGTGAGCTGGGGATAAGCGTTATGTTATCCACACATGGTGCACTGTTTCCCATAGGGATCCGGGATGCCCCCCATGGCGAGCTATTTCTTCACCAAGCTCTGCAAGCCACTTTGAGCCTTCTCTGTCTTGTTGGTAGCTGATGGGATAGGCTGTACCAGCTCCCAACCCCTCACCTCCCAAGGCTTTCTCCTTTCATCTTTGAAGGCTGGCGAGATGGGCTCTTCCATGGTTCAGCAGCTGGCGGGATAGGCTCCAACAGCTGCCCCATCCCAGCATTGTAGGCATTTACAAAACTTTCAGAGTGACACTTCCTGGATGCACGAAATCAGCAGTGACGGCCTGAGAGTTCTGAAGCCATGCACAGTTGAATAGCATTTGTGCCAGGGAGGGATCTAAGCTTTTTTCGCAGAGTACAATAAAAGATACATCAAATACAATCATACACTAAAGCAAAACCTACAATAATTTATAGGGAAACACTAAACCAACAGATTTTCAAAGACAAGGTAACTGCTTGCCTACACTGGGGCAGATTTTCGTACCTACGTGCGGGCGTAGATTTGTGTGCGCAACTCAGCATGCACAAATCTATGCCCGATTTTATAACATGCGCGCTTGGCTCGCGCAAGGGGGTGCACACTTGTGCACCTTGTGCGCGCAGAGCCCTAGGGGAGCCCCGATGGCTTTCCCTGTTCCCTCCAAGGCCGCTCCGAAATTGGAGCGGACTCGGAGGAACTTTCCTTCCGCCCTCCCACCTTCCCCTCCCTTCCCCTATCTAACCCGCCTCCCAGCCCTACCTAAATCCCCCCACCTTTATTTTTTTATTTATGCCTGCCTCTAGGCAGGCGTAGGTTGCGTGTGCTGGCCGAGTGCCGGCGCGTGATCCCCCAGCATGGCCGCTGTGCCGGAGGCCTCGGTCCCACCCCCAGATCACCCCCGGACCGCCCCACCCCGCCCCTTTTTTCAAGCCCCGGGACATATGCACGTCACGGGGCTTGCGCACATCACTGGGCCTATGCAAAATAGGCTCGGCGCGCAGGAGCGGTTTTAAAAGGTTTATGCATGTATATTACGCACGTAACCCTTTTAAAATCCGCCCCATTGTGTTTGAATATTGGCTTGTTATGGGGATAAAAGTGGACATGCACTTTTAAACAGTGTTTACAATGGTGGCTAATATGAAAGTTAGCAGCATGCCTCCTACATGTGTACATTTTTGGAACTTAAATGTACGCACATAGAAGTGGATTTTCAAAGGAATTATGCACTTAAAAGTAGCATATATGATAACTATTTTCAAAAGCCCATTTACATGCATAAAACCTTTTGAAAATTCAGCCGTATGAATTTTCAAAGGAGATACACTCGTAAAATTAAAAATGCACTTAAAGCCCATTTACACACGTACAACGTTTTGAAAATTATCTCCATAGTTTCTAACCACTACCTGATATTGAAACTAAAAGTATGCGCGTTGTTGAAGATGTGCTTGGGTGAATTCAGCCAATCTACCAGTGTAACGCTTTTGCATGTAGATCCTGGCTAAGCCTTTACGTTTCTTCTTCTGTGAAAGCAGCAGCTTGAGTTATGCACAATGTACATTACAGGGCCAATATTAAAAAAAAAGCTGAGTGCCTAAATTTTGAGTCCTAAATTAGGACTCTTAGGAGGACATTTTCAAACGCTTATCGCACGCAACAGCATGCTGGGGGATGAGTCGGGCTGAGTCAGGGCGGCAATGGAAGGAGTCCGGGTGGCGAGGAGGCGGACTCCTCGGTGTCTTCGCTGGCAGCGATAAGGTAAGCAACGTTATTGTCGCCAGTAGCACGCCCAATAGCACCACCTTTCACAGTGGCGCTAATGGGTGCGAAAGCCGGCAGCGAAAACACTGGTGCGAAGGCTGCCGGCTTTCGCAGGCCCCGCCCCCCCGTTTTCTCTGGATTCACCATTCTGCGATAGAATGGTGAATCCAGGCCTTAGTTAGCTGCCTATTTTCAGTTGAAAATTCACCTATATTTATGATCCTAAACATTTGGGGGCGGATTTTACGAGCCCTGCTCGCCTAAATCCGCCCAAAACCGGGCGGATTTAGGCGAGCAGGGCCCTGCGCGCCGGTGAGCCTATTTTACATAGGCCTACCGGCGAGCGCAGAGCCCCGGGACTCGCGTAAGTCCCGGGGTTTTCGGAGGGGGGCGTGTCGGGGGCGTGTCGGGGGCGGGACCGAGCGCAGCGGCGTTTTCGGGGCGTGTCGGGAGCTTTCCGGGGGTGGGCTCGGGGGCGTGGCTACGGCCCGGGGCGGTCCGGGGGCGTAAATCCCCCGACAAAGGTAAGGATGGGGTTTAGACAGGGCCGGGCGGGTGGGTTAGGTAGAGGAAGGGAGGGGAAGGTGAGGGGAGGGCGTTAGAGGATTCCCTCTGAGGCCGCTCCGATTTCGGAGGGAACGCGCGCCGGCTATACAGAATCGATAGCCTTGCGCGCGCCGATCCCGGATTTTAGCGGATACGCGCGGCTACGCGCGTATCTACTAAAATCCAGCGTACTTTTGTTTGCGCCTGGAGTGCCAACAAAAGTACACTTATTTGCGGTATTTGAAAATCTACCCCTTGGCTTCTAAATTTAGGCTTGGATTCACCATTCACCGGACTCTGCGGCCGGCTTTCACACCCAATAGCGCCACCGTGAAAGGTGGCGCTATTGGGCGCGCTACTAGCGACGATAACATGGCTTACCTTATCGCCGACAGCGAAGACACCGCGGAGTCCACCTCCTCACCACCACAACTCCGCCCCGACTCCTCCCCCAGCATGCTATCGCATGCGATAAGCATTTGAAAATGACCCCCTTTGTGTGTTGTTCATTTCCCTAAATTCCTTGTAGCCACCCACTTCTAGGGCCCTTAATTTAGCAGCCTAGTGAAATTTAGGGACTCAGTCCCAGTACATTTTCAAACAGGACACAATAATTTAGGGGCCTCACGTCAAACATTAGACGTTGATGCCCTTTGAAAATTGGCTTCTACACTTTTTGATGTAAAGTCCATTGGTATTTTTATCTGCAGGTGCTTTAGTAGTTCTGAAAGGTAAAGTACACAGGTAATTTCCTTTTGGAAATTGCCCCCCCCCCCCCCAAATTTGCACTTGCTTTTCCTGTAGGTACTTTTTCTAGGTAGTTTTGAAAATACAAAACTATGCAGGTTGTAACATCTCCCGCCGTAACCCCACTCCTGGGAACACCTCCATTGCATGCGCATTGTGGAAGTCATGCAGGGCGGACAATTTTCAATCGCCATTTACCCATTTGAATGGCTACTTACATGGATAAAAGGGCTAGTTGAAAATTTCCCGCCCTGTATGCTGGTAAAAGTAGCGGCGTTCCCAGGAGCAGGGTTAAGACACGGAACGCTACAACACACAGATAGCTTTGTATTTGGAAAACTTGCCGCATTGTTTGTGCTGGACAAAAGTGCTAGCAGAAAAAACAAAATGACAGGTGCAAATACCCAGCGGGTACGTTTTTCCTGGGCAGCGTTCAAAGGGAAATTATATGCCTGCCCTTTCTCTTTAAGGGCTAGTGCAAAATCTGCAAGCTAAACTACCTATGGACTTTTCATCAAATCGCAGAGTTTTGAAAATTTACTTTTGTAAACCGTCTTGATCTTGATCCTGGGAAGGTTCGACCAATAAATAAGTTTAAATTTAAAAAAAAAAAGGCTCCATGTGATACGCAAGTGTTAAAAAAAGCAAAAAAAAAAAAGCAAAATGAGTTGTTTTATTTGTACTAAATCTCTTAACTTAAAGCTACTGCTTCAGGAATGAGAACTGCTGGTCTTCTGGCATGCAAATCCTGAAGGATTTCCTAATGCATCAGATCTCGTCTGCTCTGAAGTCAGAGCTTGACAACGTTATCTTCCCTGGCAGGGCAAGGTCTGCTAAAAGATCTCTGGAGATGAACTGTCCAAATCTCTCAGAGAGAATATACCGCTCCTCAGTTAGCCTCTTTTACGCATAGTGCCTGATGGATACAAAATCCTGCTAATCTCACATCAATCTTCCTGAAGACGAGTTCTTTAAATGGTAATAGAGTATTGTAGGCCAGCTGTAGACTAGAGCATCCAGCGTTGGGGACATATTCAATTTCAGCCACAGATTAAAATGGTTTTAATTATAGAGTGGTCACCCATTATAATAAATGGGTTTGTGAGTTGGTTGTAAATGATGTTTATTGCTGTTTAGAGTTGGACCGCCAGGATGAATGCTGTACAAGATGTACTTTGGACGGAGTATGATTTCAGTTTGTTGGAACAATGAGCTTATTACAAGGAATGTTTTGCTTGACTCTTTGATGAAAACTTAGGTTTCATTTCTGTAAATAACAGATTAAAATGTTTGGAAATTGTGATTATAGCCTTTACGGGATATCGGATAATCGTAGCTGGCAAATTGAATTTTCATATCATTGCAGTTCAGGCTGATCTTAACTTGGAGAAGTCTTGTGGCTTGTGGAAATGTGATCTGTTGACAAGTTCTGTTCACTATTGATTACATCCCTGAATTCCAGGCAAGTGTGCAGGGCCGGCATAAAAATGACCGACGGCACTCTATTTAATAAAAGGCTATGGATGAGAGAGCAGGTTGGAAGTCTTGCTAAGTAGATGTTTTCCTGTGGTGATATATGTGTAAATGAATCCATGAGTGCCGTAGCATTATGCCTGGAGTTGCCAGCTTTCAACTGTGAACATTCCTGGCACTTGAAGGTGTTCGCCCACCCAGGAAAATATCCATGCAGTATTTATTTATTTATTTACTTTATGTATGTGCTCATTAAGAACATAACGCCACAAGAATGGCAATGGCAGTAAGCAAGATCCTCTTCATCCCATCCGGGGCTTATTCCCCCCCCCCCCCCCCCCCACCCAGTAATCCTCTTCTATCCAGTTACCTTGTGCATGTAGCATGATATTGTTCAGTAATATAAAAGAAAATATTTTCAGACCTCTGTATTTCTTGCTCTTTTATTCTCCTTACCTTCATCTTTTATGTTTATTTCTTCTTCTGTTCTTCTAAATCACTCCTCAGCTTCTTTCCTGTTTTCTTTAACCTGTATGCTCCTTTTCATTTTTCTGTTTTTCTTTACTCATTTTTATACATTTCTTCTCCCATCTGATTTCCACATTTCCTTCTTACTCCCGCTTTTCTTTCAAACATTCGTACAGATGTTTCCAGCTGCCCCTTTCTTCTCTGGCTGATCTCATTCCTCTGCCCCTTTCTTTTCTGTTATTTATTTTGTTTTCTCTTGTACTTTTGTTTCTCTTTATCCTACCACATTCTTCCATTCTTTCCCTCTTCTCGCACACAACAGACCTTCCGACACCCTCTTCCTGATGAAAACAGTGAATGAATTCAAAAAGGCATGGGATAAACACTGTGGATCCCTAAAGCTAGAGGTGGAAATGAAGGCAAGGGTGCATGGGGGTAACCAGCATGGAGTAGCAGTTATTACCATGAGAAGCTTGCTGGGCAGGCTGGATGCACCATGTGGTCTTCTACTGCTGTCAATACTATGTTACTAAATTCCTCCCTGATTCTCATTCCTACACACACACACATTCCTTCCTGGCACATCCTTATCTTTCCCTTCTTCTCTCACACTGCTCTCCTGCTCCTTTTCACACATACGTTCTTTCCTCCTTCCCTTATTTCTCTTCTTCTCTACCCGTCCCTCACTTCTCTTCTCCTCATCTCTTTCCTTTGACTCCTTCTCCTCCACCTTTCCCCATTCATTCACCCTCTCCACACCTTTCCTCTTCTCTCCTTTCCATCCTTCATCATTCTTCCTTCTTTCCCTCCTTTATTCTTTCAGGGCTCTTTCCATCCCTTCCCTTCCTTCCTAATATCTCCTCCACTCCTTCTGTTTCCTCCCTCTACCCATACTCCTTCACCCCTCCATTCTTTCTTCTCTCATTGTTCTTTCCTCCTGAAAGGGATAGGGTTGCCAACTGGCTCCAGATTTTCAGGACAGGTTGATCCAGTCCTGGTTTTATGCCATTGCATTCTGGGAGTTATTCTTATTTCCCTATTGCATTCCCTAAGAAAAGCAAGACTTATAAGTCCCTGCATGCAGGGGAGTAAAAGCAGGACTGGATCAACCTGTCCTAAAAATCTGGAGCCAGTTGGCAACCCTAGATGGGGGAGAGGAGACAGGGCCAGTGGAAGAGTATTTGATGCCCTAGGTGAACCTATAGTCATGCACCCCTATCCCCAATGTACCTATTGGCAACAACTCCAGAATAATGCTCCCTCCTGCCAGTGGCACAGCACTCTTCTTTGGAAGGATTGGCTCTGGCACAGCGCTACCTCTAGGCCTTGTGCTGGCAGGCTTATGCTACCCACAAACGTTTGGTGCTCTAGGCCACCACCTAGTTTGCATAATGGTAGCACTGGCCCTGAGAGGACAGGGACAAGACCAAGAAGGAGGAGAGGGAAGGCTGATGGAGAAGATGGGAGTCAATCTGGAATGGGGAAGACAAAGAGAAAGGGAGAGAGATTTTCATGGTCAAAGGGAAATCCAGATTTGGGGGAGGTAGGTAGGAAAATAGGTATTCCTGCACCTACTCAAGTTCTGCTTCCTCTCTACCCTCTCTTTTCTCTCACCCCTAATCCTGCATGTCCCACCATCTCTCTCTTTCTACACACACACACACTCACACACACACACACACACATACTTTCACTCACACACATACACACCCACACACTCTCTCACTCACACACACTCTCACTCATACATACACTCAACACTCACTCACACATACACACACTCTCACTCACATACTCACACATACACTCAACACTCACTCACTCACTCACACATACACACACACACACACACACACACACTCACACTCACACACAGCCATTCTACCCTATATCCACCAGCTTGAAAGCCTTTCACATCGATAATACACCCCAACCAACTCAACTAGCTTATTCCCCCAGCCGGCCTATTCCCAAGCAATTATTTTCTCCCCATCAGCTAACCAGTCAGCCAAGCAGCCTGTCATCCTCCAGCCTGCAAGTTAATTCCTTTAGTCAGTCCAACTCTGCTTGCTAGCTTCCTCAGCTAGCCTGTCAGCCTTGACCTCCTCCATCCCCCTGCAAACCTGCTTCTCCCATACCAGGAAGCCAGTTCCTTACCCTGCAGTCATTCCTGCACAATCTGGCCGGTGACAGAGGGGAGGCACTAACCATTAGATGCAGAAAGAAGATGCATTTTGGAGAAATTACATTTTTTTATGTGTTTCCTTTCATCCTTAGTATTTATTCTCCATTTGTATACAGCAGAACATCTGGATCCACTTAAGCATGAGGTGTTTGCTGAATGATTGAGAATTATTTCTTTTCTCTTTCACTGCAAAAGCACTCGACCTTTTTTGGGGGAACATTTTTTGGTCCAATTGGCCATTAGGTAAAACCATATGGGTCAATCATTTTCAAAAAAGGGGTCAAGCTTGCTTCTGCAGTACAAGTGAAAAGAAATAGTTCTTGACTGATCAGCAAAACACTTCAGGCCTAAGTGGACCCAGGTGTTGTGCTGTATGGCAGGATATGAAGGCCCACAGCCAGAGAGGTTTTGAATGCAGTACTGAGTGGAAGCAGACTGCTTTTCCTTCATCGCATTTTCCTAGTCTAAGTTCTCTGTTTATAACAATAAACATCAACTTCCTTAAAACTGTGTTATATGCTTGTTCTGAAGAACAGAAGCTTGGACTACATGTGCTTCTCAGGTGAATCAGTCTGAGATTGCATCGGGCTCTGAGGAGTGCTGAAGTCTTCTTATTGAACAGGGCAGGTGTGGGTGAAAATGTCAGGTCCTATATTTCCTTCATCAACAGACCTTTCATGTAACAATAACCATAACCATTAGCTGTATGGTACATAGCAGCTTCCTTCCAGATGGGAGCCCATTGCATTCAAACACACACACACACACATATATATATATATATATATATATATATATATATATATATATATATATACTAGCACAGTGCCCGGCCACACGTTGCAGTGGCAGAGTCAGGTTCTTTACCCTCCCTCCCCCTTCCCCTTGCTCATTTACCTCAGTCACTCATCCTCCTCCTCCTTGGTCACTCACCCCCCCCCCCTTCCCTCCCCTGTCCCCACTCCAACTCTCTCCCCTCACACTCACCTCCCCCCTCATTCTCCCTCCCCTCACTGTCACCTCCCCCCGCCTACTGCCTACCCTTCAGATCAGAAAACCTTTGTCTATCTATTTCTGTGGGAACCCCCACCCCCCAAAAAAAACCCCAATCCCAACCCATTAAATCAAATAATAACCCCCCACCCTCCTGCCCCCTCCCAAGACCTGGGAAATTAAAATTGTTGGTGCTACATGTGGTCTGTCCCTGGGCATCTGTGCGCGTTATGTAGCCAAATAGGGGAGTGCCTAACCAAATTTGCACTTCCAAATTTGTTTTGTGGTCTGGGGAGGGCTATTTTGTTGTGTTCCCGAGGTCGTGTAAGTTTAGTGTATGTATTTGTGTGTGAACCTCCCCCTTCCCCCAAAAAACAACCCTATGAGAAAAGTTCTCTTAAACTAACTACCCCACACTCTCCTGCCCCCCCTCCCCCAGCCCTGCGAAAAACAGTAGCCCACCCCCCTGCCCCGCCAGACTTGCTGAATGAATGAAACCTGCCCCCCCCTCGTGACCCCTCCCCAAGATGTTCGCAATAAATTCATCACCACCCCCACCCTCCAGACCCCCCGAGACCTGATAAAAATGTTAGTCGGTGGAGCGGGCGTTCAGGAGCAGTCCGGGAGCGATGTATTGGCATTGGTCCGTCGGCTGTGAGCACTGAAACGGGTTCCGACGGCCCTTTGCCCTTACTATGTCAGTGGGGTGGAGCAATGGCAGCGGTAGGTCCTCTGACATAGTAAGGGCAAAGGTCCGCCGGCTGCCAGTCCTGAAAATGGCGCCGAGGGGCCCTCGCCCTTACTATGTCACATGGGCTACTGCCGCCATTGGTGTCCCCGAGTGGCATAGTAAGGGAAAGGGCCATTACCAAAGGCTCAACCTGAGGGTATCATGAATTGGTAAAGGAGAAGCTCCAGACTTGTCTCTGCTTTGCCTGGATCCTTCCTGCAGGGAAAGCTAATTTCATTGGAAGCATGTGCCAAGGTGACACTTCTGCGTGCTGGATGGGTCTCTCAGGCTCTTTCCTGTAAGAGTCGGTCTATCTTGCCAGATAGGGTAATGAAAGCCTCCTTCTAGGTGGGGAGTTCCTGGCCATCAGCGCCATGTTGATTGCTGGCAGCTGACGGCCGTAGTGCAGGAGATGTGTCCCGGACCGGTCCTGGCCCCCCGCTGGAGCCTCCCGGACTTCTGTCAGGTTTTGTGTGTGTTGTGAGGGCCTGGGAAGTAAATAAATTTGGCATGTGTGTGGAGGGTGTGAGGAGGGTGGTTTTGTGTGTGTTGGGAGGCTGTGGGAAGTAAATCAATTTGGCATGTGTGTGGGGGGTGTGAGGAGGGTGTTGGGTGTATTTTATCTGTAAAGGAAATAGTTATCTTCTGGCGAAAAAAGTGCGCGAATGTGTTAAAATGGAAGTGAAACGTGGACTTGGCTGATGAAGTGATTAGTATAGCGTGTGTTAGTGTAAGGTGTAACAGATGGCGCTTACGTCCAGCAGATCTCGCTGTTTTCTGGAAAAAAAATTTAAACCTATTTTACCTGTCACAGGTGTGGCATATCTGTAATGTAAGTACAGAAGAACCTTCCTGTATGTGAAATGAAGGTTGTGTCCAAATTTGAAAGCAATCGGTTCAGTGGTTTCTGAGATTAGCGATTTTGTCCAAACTATTTAACATTTTTATTTATATAGATATAGCAATCCTAATATTAGGCAATACTACTCTCTCTTCTTGTGCCTATTAAATAATAACAACCACAAACACTCATTTCAGAGCGGAGTAAAAGCACAATTATATTCTCTCTGATATCTCCTTTATTTCATTTTCATATGAACAAATATCACAAATTCAAGCTTTCATAAAATGACACATATCTCATCTCTACCTCACTAAAATCAACTTTCATTCATACTCAACCACACCATTCTCACTTTGTGCAAAATTTTCAAAATAGAAATTGCATAATATTTGCTTTAAATACTATAATGATAAACATTAATGTAATTTTATACAACTTGATATAACTTAACTTTATATTAGCAAATTTCAGTAAAAATACATGGTACCAATATTTCTATTTAACAGCTCTAGATAATCACAAAGTGCATAGCACTGATGTTACTATTAACAGTTCCAATTTATCCCAACCGGGCCCTCGTTTCACCTTCCGGCTTCTTCAGGGGAATTTATATGCTGTTAAATCAATGGTCTGCATCTCACAACACTCCTATATGTTCTTTGCCATTCCAATAAGGGCACCCATGATCTTCATTGCATTTGCAACTATATATTGTATCTGTATCTTGTTTATCTGTGTCTACTTTCATGAACCGCTCTCATCACCATCCACGATATCCAGCTTTTGTATGATTCTATCTCGCAGTTCTCACCCTTTAAAAGAATTTTTTCAGAACCATTTAAACCTCCCTGTTGTATTTAAGGTCCTGGTATCTAACCAACACGGCTTTTCCTTTTCATGTTAACAAACGATTGTTAACATGAAAAGGATAGAGAAGAGATAGCGGGTAAGGGTTTTATATAAGATGACCCTGAATGTAAG
Source organism: Rhinatrema bivittatum (assembly GCF_901001135.1). Lineage (NCBI taxonomy): Eukaryota > Metazoa > Chordata > Amphibia > Gymnophiona > Rhinatrematidae > Rhinatrema > Rhinatrema bivittatum. Next base: position 176,957,000 of record NC_042623.1, read on the forward strand.
CCTGTATTTGGTGTTATCATTCAGCTAGGCCAATACAGTACATTTTGACATGGAATGGGCATTCTCTTGCTTCTCTGATATTGTTAAAAGATTGCCTGGAACTTTTACACAAATATTGTAGCAAATTCACTTAAGGGCCAAGAAAAATGCATTTTGAATTATGTAGCCAAATGGGAAAAGATTATAAACATACAGTACTATTATGTTACTTTCTTTGAAGCCTGCTTTGGGAATATAAGTCTTCCATAGTTTATATTTTTTCCCAGAAGGAAAACTGAGATGACAGAATGAATATCAGAAAAGGACAAAGGGATCACATTTCTCCTCTGTTTTTTCATTTTAAAATATCTACATCAAGGCCTGATTGTCCTAGCCTGTCATACAGCATCTCTCAGTCAAGGGTCTAGAACTAAAAAGTAAGCTGCATCTTCTGCATACTGTGACTACTTCAAAAGTCCAGGCAGCCAGCGATACTCACCCTCTGCTAGTTACAGTTTTACTTCTAGGCCAGGGGTTCTCAATTCTGGTCCAGTGGGCCTGGTGTCCAGAGTAAAGAAAACTTGCAATTAATCCTGCTCTTCAAGAAAGTCTTTGCAAGCATAGCTGATGAATATTCATTGTGGACTTTCTATAAAAACCCCAAGCATCATTAGCATGGGTAGCACTGATGCGTTACCATCAGTATTATTTATTGTTTGTTTTTGTATACCGACATTCAATCGAGATATTACATTGGTTCACATAACAACTGAACAGTAAATAAGACATGAGCTGCTTATTTTTACAATATAACTTAGAACAGTTAACAAGAAGCTAATTATAATACATGTGCCAAGGAAAATTGGTGGTTTGCATATTAGAAACATAGCTTAGGAACAGATTACATTCATAGCTTAGGAACGGTTTACAGAGCTGTTTTAACAGTGTGCAAGGGCTACTTGGAGGAAGGAGGATTTAGGCATGACAACTTGTATGCAGATAAATTAGAACCGTGAAACATAGGAATGGCTAGGGGTAGGGGGGGTGGGGGGAGACAGGGGAGACCAGGGAGACCATAGGGGTCACAGATGTTGAATTTTACAAAAGGTGTGGTGGGGGGAGGGAATGATAAGGCTTAGGATGAGGGGGGAGAGGGGGATTTTTTTTGGGGGGGGGGTGCTTTGGGCTAGCGGGGTTGCTGTCACTTGCAGGTAATGGCTAAAGCCAAGGAGTGTATTATTGGGCTAGGTCTCTGGTGGGAATGCTTTCAGGAATAGCCACATTTTGAGGAGTTTTCTGAAGATTTGTGTTGAGGGTTCGTTCTGTGATGGAGTGGAAGGGAGTTCCATAGTGTGGGGCAGGCTACTGATATGGTGCGTTTTCTGACTGAGGAGAAGTGTGCTGCTTTGGGGGGGACGGCGAGGAGCCCGGATTCAGTGGATTGGAGGTTTCTTTGTCAGGTGTATGGGAGTAGTGCTGTGGTTAACCAGTCCATCTTGTTGTTGATCATTTTTTTGTGGATGAGGGTAAGGGTTTTGTATTAGACTCTGTAGATGATGGGTAGCCAGTGAAGGTCTTTGAGGATGGGGATGATGTGGTCGCATTTTCTGTTGTTTGTGATGGATCTAGCGGCAGTGTTTTGTAGTACCTGTAGAGGTTTGAGGGTGGAGGCAGGGAGGCCAAGGAGGAGAGAGTTTCAGTAGTCAAGCTTGGAGAAGAGTAGTGTTTGGAGGATGGTTCGATAGGCATGGAGGAGCGGTTTGAGATCTTTCAGGGTTTGTAGTTTGAAGAATCTGTCCTTGATCATTGTGGAGATGTGATGTTTGAGGTTTAGTTCGTTGTCGATAGTTACTCCAAGTTTTTTTACGGTATGCATGAGTTGGGTCTCCATGCAGTTAGGTGTGGGGTCAATGGGGAGGAGTGTGGTGTGGTTGTTTGCTATGTATATTGTAAGCCCACTCACTGTTTACACTTGGAATGCTGACAGCAGCAGTCCCAAGCTCAGTGAGCTTGTGACAGCCACATGCATACAAAACTTTCATTCAGACACACCTAAACTTGCCCCTTTTATTCCCTCTTACCTCTTTTCAGAACTTTTCTTCTTTAATTTATTTTCCCTCCTTTGCTTTCCCTCCACACCAATTTCCCAGCCTGATATCCAGGGAATTACATTTTTTTTATTTTAACCCATATGGGTTACATTATTTTACATTTATTTTGGGTTACATTATTTAACATTTATTTTACATTTTTTTTAACCCATATTTTACATTTATTTTAACCCATATGGGTTACTGACTTGGAATGCTTTATGACCGATGATTCTTGTACATTGTTATTTACGTTATAGTTGTTGTATTTATATATTGATTTTGTTATGCCTTTTCAGTATTATCCACTCTTCCTGTTAATTGTATTCTTCGGTTACTTGTAAGGGCTCCGCCCAAAAGTTCTTGTTTTTTGTGAACCGATACGATGTGCGAACGGCTATCGGTATAGAAGAGACTTTAAATAAATAAATAAATAAATAAATAAATAAATTATGATTTTGGTCTTGTTTTGGTTGAGTTGTGAGAGTAGCTGGGTTATTTTGGACAGGAGTTGGTCCCAGATTTTTAGTGTGTTTTCAATGGTTTTGTTTAAGGGGAGTAAGATTTGTAGGTCATCTGCGTAAACATAGTATGTAAGGTTTGATTCGGAGAGGAACTTGCAGAGGGGGAGGAGGTATAGGTTGAATAGGGTGGATGAGAGGGATGAGCCTTGCGGGACACTGTGAGACAGTGGTATCTTGGAGAATTCTGTTATGTTTATTTTTATTTTGATGTTTCTGTATGTGAGGTATGATTTGAACCATTTGATGGTGGTGTCGCATAGTCCGATTTTCTTTGAGTCTGTTAGTAGTGTTTTGTGGTTGATGGTGTTGAACGTGGAGGAGATGTCAAGGAGTATCAATAGGTAGGATTGGCCACAGTCGAGTCCTCAAAGGATTGTATTGGTGAGGGTGAGGAGCTGTGCTGAACAGTTTCCTGAAGCCATGTTGTGTAGGTAGAAGGATGTTATGATCTTCTAGGTAGTCTGAGAGTTGGTTGTTGACTGCTTTTTCGAGGATCTTGGCTATGAAGGGGAGGTTGGAGATGGGTCTGTAGTTGGCTGGGTCAGATTTGTCGAGGTGGGGTTTTTTAAGGATGGGTTTGACTATGGCGTTTTTGAGTTTGTTGGGGAATATGCCTTGTTCGAGGGATAGGTTGATTATGTCGGCTAAGGATCTGGCGATGAGATTGGGCATTTTAGGAGTTTGATGGGGATGGGGTCTAGAGGGTGGGTGGCAGGGTTCATCTTTTGAATGATGGTTTCAATTTTGGTGGATGCGACGGTTCAAAATGTGACCAAGTAATGTTGTGTGAGGAGGGTGATTTTGGTGGCTCCATATTGACTGGGGGGTTCTTGGCAATGACGTTGGAGACTTTGTCCTTGAAGAAGTGCGCTAGGTTTTCGCAGTTGATGGTGGAGGTGTCATAAGATGTTGCGTTCTGATTTGGGTTAGTCAGGTCTGTGACGTAGGAGAAAAGGGGCTTGGGGTTGAATTTATAGTCATGGATTTTTTTTGTAGAAATCCCACTTTGCTTTGTCAAGGGAAGCTGCATATCTGTGAAGTATTGTTCTGAATTTGTCTTTCAGTTCTGGAGTTGGCGTTCTTCTCCATTTCTTCTCTGCTTGTCTCAGTGTTCGTTTTGTGTTTTTTAATTCGGAGGTGTACCAGGGGTCTTGTGTTTGGCCGCTGTTTTGATTTCTTTTCTCAAGGTGGGGCACTTAGCTTTGGCTATTTCGGAATTGATGGTGATCCATGAGTTGGTGGCAGAGTTGACGTTGTTCTTATTAAGAGTCTGTAAGGCTTCAGATAGAAGTTCAGCAAGGTCGTCGCTGGAGCAAGGTTTGATGAAGTCAATGATGTTATTTGGCTTCATGAGAGGGTGTTGTAGTTGTAGCTTGGTTTGTATGAGTTTGTGATCGGACCAGGGTATTGCGGTAGCTGTGGGCGGGTGGAAGTTGGAGATTTTGTTGTTGATGAAGATTAGGTCCAGGGTGTGGCCGGAGTTTTGGGTGGGGGTGTTGATTATTTGATTGAATCCAATTGCAGACATGGTGGTGAGGAGGGGTTTGCAGGTAGGGGATAGGGGCGTTGTGTCTATGTGGAGATTGAAGTCTCCTAGTATGATGGCAGGTATGTCCATGTTGATGTTGGTGGTTATGGTTTCGATTAATGGAGATAAGTTGTGTAAGAGTAGGCCTGGGGGTGCGTAGAGGAGTAAGATTTGGTTTTGAAAAGGCTTGTCTCGAAAGGGGGGGGAGGTTGAGTAGTTGGGATGAGAATTAGATTTTTTTTGTGCTAGGAAGAGTAGGCCACCGCCTTTCCTTTTCGGTCTAGGTATGGAAAAGATGTTGTAAATGGCTTTGGGGAGTTGGTTTAGTAGGACGGTGTTGGTGTTTTTGAGCCAGGATTCAGTGATGCAAATAATGTCAGGTCGGCTGTCTAGTAGAAGGTCATGGAGGATGGGGATTTTCTTGGTAATGGATTGGGCATTGATTAGGAATAGGGTGAGGACAGAGAGGAAAGACCAGTGGACGTTGGGATTGATGGGAATGTTGGTGACGCGTCTGGTGTGAGAGGTGTGGTGTGTGTGGGTTTTGTTGGATTTGTGAGAATGAGTGAGTTTGGGAATGGGATGTAGTACTGCCATGTTGGGGTTGGGGTGGGGGGGGTGAGCGCAGTAGTTTTTTGGTGCTACTTGATGAGGAAGGGAGGAGGGTTAGGGGTGGGGAGGGGTTTGGGGGGGGAGAAGGAGGAGGAGGGTGTTCTAAAGAGGGTGGCAATGCGACGCCTGTGTGGGCCCTTAAAGGGCTCGGTGACGTTGTCGACAAGGAGGGTGAGGGAGAGGGGAGTAGGATACGAAGGTAAAGGCATTAAGGGATAATGATCAGATGGGTGGTTCTTTATGCAGTATAAATATAGTCAAAGTGATGAAGGTAAAAAAGTTGGTGCTGTGGAGGCCCAGAAGGAGAGGCTGGGGCGATAATGTCACTTATTGTCCCTTGTTGTTAGGAGTTCGATGTTGTCGGGAGGAGCGCACTGATGCCTGAGCCCCTTGGGAATGTTTGATGGAAGGGTATTAGCAGCACCAAGGGGTAGCACAAAATCTAAAGTCTGTGCATACTTTCGATGTTTATAAAATAGCAATTACATGAGTACTTAGGCATGTACTATTACATGAGTACTTAGGCATGTACTATAGCTCAAATGAGTACTTAGGCATGTACTATAGTACTTAGTACTATACATGCCTAAGTACTATGAGTACTATGAGTACTATGAGTACTATAAGTACTCATAGTACTCATAGTACTAAGTACTATGAGTAAGTACTAAGTACATAGTACTTAGTACTTACTAAGTACTATGTACATACATAGTACATAGTAAGTACTATACATAGTACTAAGTACATAGTACTAAGTACTCATAGTACTCATAGTACTAAGTACTATGAGTACTTAGGCATGCACTATAGCTCAAATGAGTACTTAGGCATGTACAATTACATGAGTACTTAGGCATGTACTATAGCTCAAACTATTGCTAAGACAAAATGAGGCTAAATGGCGTAAAAACCCATGCACCATCACTCTATCTACCTATAAATCTACTCTTCACCAATACAAATCGAATACATTAAGATCCAAGAGGAACTACTACGCATCCAAGATCCACAACCTAATCTTCGACGCTAAAGCCCTCTTTAGCTACGTCTCTAACCTCACCCAATTAAACCCATCAGAAATCGCTCTCAACCAAGCCAAATCTAAAGCGGAAGAACTAGCGCTATTTTTCAATAACAAAATCAACAAACTTCTAACTCAGCTGCCCCCTAACACCGCATCTACTTCAACACCACCTCAGACCGCCTTCAAAAATACCCGCTTAGAAGAACTGGAACTCACTTCTTCCATTGAGATCTAAGGCATTCTACGGAAAATGAAACCATCTTCTCACCCTTCGGACCACATCCCCTCGAAATTGCTTCTATCAATTCCTGACTCCATCTCCAAATCCCTGTCAGACATCATAAATTGCTCAATAACACAAGGATCTTACCCAGATGACCTAAAATTGGCCTCTCTCAAACCATTACTCAAGAAACCTAATCTAGATCCTAATGACCCAAACAACTACCGACCGATCGCCAACCTCCCCTTCATAGCTAAGATTATGGAGAAACTGGTGAACACCCGACTCTCAAACTACATTGAAGAAAACAACCTCCTATTCCCATCACAATACGGTTTCCGCAAAACACTAAGCACAGAGTCCCTCCTCATTTCCTTAACAGATCACCTCATCCTGGGCCTCGATAAAGGTCAAGCCTTCTTACTGATCCTACTGGACCTATCTTCCGCCTTTGACACCGTCAGTCATTCCTTACTCATACACCAGTTAGCCTCCATAGGTATCTCAGGCACAGTACTATCTTGGTTCATATCATTTCTCAGCAATAGAGGATACAAGGTCAAGATACAGAACAAAGAATCCTCTCAACATCCGTCGTCAGTAGGAGTCCCACAGGGGTCCTCCCTGTCTCCTACTTTATTTAACATTTACCTTATACCGTTATGCCAACTTCTCACCGACCTTAACCTCAAACACTTCCTTTATGCGGACGATATACAGGTCCTGATACCCATTAAGGATTCCTTCGCAAAAACTCTGGCTTACTGGGATACATGCCTTCAAAAAATTAAACTCCTCACCAGCCTAAACCTGGTATTAAATTCCAGCAAAACTGAACTCCTGCTCATCGCCTCAGAAAATAGCACCATCACCTCTGCACAACAAGCCACGCCAACAATCACACAAGTGAGAGACCTAGGAGTCCAAATTGATAATCACCTGAATTTCAAAGCCACCATTAACAAAACCACCAAAGACTGTTTCTACCAACTACAAGTGCTGAAAAGAATTAGACCTCTTTTCCATGCCCAAGATTTCAGAACCATTCTACAAGCAATCATTTTTTCAAAATTAGACTATTGTAACACCATCCTACTCGGCCTTCCCGCTTCATACACCAAACCGCTTCAGATGGTGCAAAATGCAGCTGCACGAATTCTGACAAATACCAGGAGAAGGGACCACATAACCCCGATTCTAAAGAGCCTCCATTGGCTACCTATACACTTTAGAATAATATACAAGGCCATTCTTACCACATACAAAATCATCCACCAACTGGCTCCCATTGACCTACAGATCCCTCTCCGACTACACAATTCATCAAGACCGACAAGAGATGCATACAAGGGATCGCTACAGGTACCACCGTCCAAATCTACTAGACACTGCACACTAAGAGACCGGGCTTTCTCTACAGCCATTCCACCGTTATGGAACTCCATCCCCTCAAATCTCAGAACAGAACCATGCATCTCAACCTTCAAAAAAAGACTAAAGACCTGGATATTCATACAAGCTTTCCCGGACGCCAACATGGTCAACTAATCTCCAACTACACCTTGTTTAACCATATCTTCTATCGTTTACCTGTGTGAATTAATAACCTGTCCTTTCTCTTCCTTCTCAGCTAAGTTCTTATCACCCTGTTATATGTAACTGCCTTTTCAGCACCATTGTTATAGTTATGTTTACTATGCACCCCTGTTCTATGTGAACCAGCATGATGTGACTGCTGTCTCGAATGCCGGTATATAAAAATCTGAAATAAATAAATAAATAAATGTATATGCTAATTTTACATGCATAAATGCTTTGAAAATTCACCCCAATGTGATAAAACCTTTTTGGGGGGTTTTGAAATTTTTGAAATATCATACAGAGCACAGAGGTTTTTCTTTTAACCAAAAATGTCTTCCATTGTCTGAAGTACAAGTGATTCTCTTGACAGTCTTTGCTTCACGATCTTAATTTATTTGTCATTGCGAGTCTGCTGTACACTAAAAGATGAATTTTAAAAGCTGGGAAATACGCTCATGTCTCGGGCCGGCACACGCTGTGCAAATTATAAAAAGTGCCCAAGTACGCGCATATCTGCCGGTACACGGACAAATCAAAACGTTAAAAAGGGGCGGAGTATAGGCATGGTCTGAGCAGAGCATGGGCAGGGCATGGGCATTCCAGGAAGGTGGCTTGAAATGTGCGCGTAAGTATTTATGCGCACAAGCTCACGCCGGGGTCCCCTATTGCGTAACTTTACTTCTGCTATGGATGGCGCGTAATTTTTAAAATAAAATCAGGGCTAGACAGCGGGGTTTGAAGGGTTGGGGCTAATAGTGTAAAAGGGAGGAAGGTTAATTAAGGGGATTAGGGAGTCAGGAGCTTTTAGATGTGTGACCTGGGAACAGACTGGGGAAACTGGTAATTGCATCGGCACAATTACGTGATAGATCCAGCATTTGCATGGACAAGCGCTCGTCCATACAAAACTATGTGCACATGTTCATGTATACAGCCGATTTTATATCATACACGCATATACGCGCGAGTGCTATAAAATGGCCGTGTCCATTTGTGCAAGCCACCATTCGCATGTACATGTAGGCCCGCGTGGCTGCTTAAAAGTTAGTGTCTAATCTCTTGCACACTAGATTGGTAGAAGAGCAAGAAAGGGAGCAGCTCGCATACTATGCAAGTTTAACTCCAGGCTGTGAAATCTTTCAAATCATTTTAAATATTTGCTATGGGAAGCAGTCAGCAATAAATGTTGCAGTCCAACTGCTGTCATAAGGGTTATGCACCTTATTTTTGGTTGTGAAATTTTTTGTATCCCATGTCAGATCTATAAATATTAGCTGTGCTTGTTAATGCTGAAAGAAGATGAAACTGAGCTGTGGTAATTAGCTTCCAAGCTGTGATGAAAGGTATACCCTGATTGAAACCCTTGTTAAATGTCAGATAACTCACCATTGAATAAATGGGGATGGTCCTCTTATAAAAACCATCAAATTTACTAATTACCAGATATTGCATATGAGAAACACTGATTAGAGACTTCAAATGTTATCTTTCTATAGTAGATTCATTTATTTTCTATAGTGTTATCACTCATTGGGGATGTGCATTTGCTTTGAAATGAAATGACAAATGCAACAAACACTCATATTTTATGTCTTTAAAAAGTAAATGGAAGTGCCTGCCTCCCCCCCCCCCAAAAAAAAAACCATGTTTGAGAACGTCAATAATAACCCCTCCCCCTGAGTCAGAAGGGCTCCCACCGACATTGCTGCCTTTCTCTAAGCCACACATACATCTCTGGGGCACATTTACTCCTTCCCTCCGATGGGTCTCTCCGATGAAGAAAAAGGCAAGAGCCATTTCCGGTCACCCCTGCCTCGCTGGTTCCCACTTGAAAATAGCACTGGTGAAACTATGTTTTTGCAGCTGACAAGTAGATAGCCACAAAACAAAATGAAGAGGAGCCAACGGCGCAGGAGTGACTGGGGATCGTTCCTACCCTTTTTTTTTTTTTTTATGTTAGGTCCCCACAGAAGGGGTAAATGTGCTCTGGCATTTATTTGTTCCTTTACAATTTTTTTTTAATGTAATGTTTGGTTCATTGCACATCCTTATAGCTCACATATACTGTAGCTGTGTAACTGAAAACACAGCTTCAGTGTCTGAGAATCTGAGTTAAGTTTGTGTTTGCTTACAATGTTCTTACTCTATATTCTGCACTGGATTCAACTCGTTTTTATGAATTATTCTTGGAATTTCACAGTGGGCAATGTCAAAGAGACCAAAAGTATTTTAAGGGACAAAATTGCCTCCAGGTACCTCTTTGGGTAGAATCGCTATTCTCCATGCAGGAAGTTGCAGGTTGAGAAGGATATATTTTGGGTAAGAATACAGTGGTCTGATTAGCTGATAGAAATCAACTGGAAGTGCGCACAGAACAATGTCTGAGTTTTATTGTATTTATGCAGCCATAAGTACAAGGCTCATGGCTGTACCACCATATTTGGCACACCACCATTTTGCATTTTGTTTTATGCCTTATATATATATATTTGTAAGCATACATATCCTGCTTTTAAATTGTATATTTTGGTTTAGATAACTGTCTATGTCAGGGGTAGGCAGCTCTGGGCCTGAAGCGCCACAAATAGATCAGGTTTTCAATATATTCACAATAAATATGAATGAGGTATATTTGCATACCCTGCCTCCATTGTATGCAAATATATCTCCTGCATATTCATTGTGCATGTCCTGTGGCATTCCGGGACTGGAGATCCCTAACCCTGGTCTATGTGATCCTGTACTATTTAACTTTGTTATGATCTGTTCTGAGCATAATGAACTAATAAACTGAACTAAACTAAACCATAAACCACCAATGTACAAGGCCTGCATTACAGCCAGCAGGCATGCCATCACACATTCAAATGCACCCCTTTCAGCTGACTCTTTACCTTATTAAACATTTAGATGTTACTGCCAACAGCAGCCAAAAAGAAATGGAATTAATTATTTAATAATGCACTCATCTGGCCCTGCTGTTGCTGCCACAAGTCATAGTTGACATTTTATGGGTTTTTTTTTTTAGAACTGAGTGAAGCAAGATAAATAAAGCCCCATGCTGAGCAAGAAAAAAAGAGATTTATCCTGAGCATTAGGCAGAGCAGAATACCAAGAAAGAAACTAAATGTGCCATGAGCCGTACAAAGAGAGTGGCATAATAGTGGAATTCAAATATAAATCTATGAGGTTTAAACAATAAATTCAGTTTCACAAGCATTTCTGTGCTGCTGTGACCGGCTCCAGAGAAACTCAGTGGGACGTCATAATATCTTTGCAGAAGACCTTGATCCTTCTTCAAGTCTTTCAAGTCTTTCTGTTGACATTGAGAGCGGGATTTGATTAGCAACCCCCATCCCTCCCAATTCGATTGTACTAGGAAGTTGCTCCCAGAAACTAGAAGGCTGCCTGGCCAAAGCTACCTAAAAAAAAAAAAAAAGCCCCGAGCGCCTCCTTGATAGCACGCACCCGAGGACAGCGGCTGGCTGCCGGTTAAGAAAATGCATGCTGAATTTATCAGCGTGTGTTTTCCTAACCACCGCACATCCACGGGTTAGGAAAACGGACGCTGATAAATTCAGCGTCCGTTTTCCAAACTGCTGGCACCGTGTCTGACCTGCCCTAAGCTCCCTCCCTCTGAAGGAGCTTAGGGCAGGTCAGAACGAGTGAATAAATCAATATTAAAGTGTCGGACACTTAATATTAATTTATTCACTCCTTCACTTATTGCCAATTGGTCTGTTCACTGTCACATGTCAGTGAAAGGACCAAGACTGTCCTGAAAGGAGATTGGTCCTGAAAGGAGATTGGTCCTTTCACTGACAAATGTATTTCTTTTTGCATCGGGAGTGAATAACTAATTGCCTCATCCACATGCATTTGCATGTGATGAGCGTTATTAATTTCTCGGTGCGTTGGACGCACATTGTGGAGGCGCTGATCCCCTTATTGCATAAGGGGATTTGGTTGTGCCTACACGACCCACGTCCAACTGTGGATTAAACAGTGCACTTGGCTGTGCGCACTGTATTACATTGGACCCCTTGAGCACTACTCTTACTATTTCCTGTTTCCAGTAAATTGAGTGCTTTTGCCTCCAGTAAACCCTGTGCTTCTGCTTCCACTCATTCCAGTGTTCTCTACCTGATACTAATGAATTCTGACATTAAAGGTTACTACAACAGGAGAAAACATGTCCGGTGCCACTCTTGGCTCACCCACTTCCAGTAGCTGTCCTTCTGGAACATCATCATCTATGCTGTGCTGTAATCATAGCCCTGAGTAGAAATGTGCACTGAAAGTGGTTTCTTTTTAATGTTCTTTTCCTTTCTTTTTTATTTTGTTTGTTGTTTTATTGTGTTTATTTAAAATAAAATAAGCAACAAATGAAAAAGAAAAATATGTGAAGCAAAATGAAATATAAAAATGTTAGGTTCTGGACCCTCCCTGGCCAGGATTTCCTGGGCTTCCTCTGACCCCCTTAGTGCCTCCTCCTTTGAATCTTACCCCACTCATGGGTAAAAAGTAGGCAGGAGTTCTCCACAGTTGCTCCTGTCCAGACAGTGCTGAATTCAAAATGGCACCAGTCATAGGTCAGCTGATACCATTTTACAGCAACACTCATGGGGTTGGGAATGACTTGGGGGCCATAGGGACTTTCTCTCTGTGGCCTCTTTAAATGGTCTGAGGTCGAGCATGTGCGAACCTAAGAGGACGCATGGGTATCTGGAGTTGACGGTGTCCTGCTGCATGGCGCCCAATGGCCTCATGCTAGGGGAAGAGTTGGTGATGTCCTGCTGCACCATGAAGAAAAGCAGCAGATGTGGCTGCAGAGGTAAGAGTGGCAGTTCGCGGGAGCAACCCGCGAACCACCAAATGCAACACTACCCCCTTTAAACCCCCCCTCAGAGGCTTTCAGTTTTCTTGGGTACTGCTGATGGAAGTTTTTTAGGAGGTTGGGATCCGCATTGGATGATGGCTCCCATGAATTCTCCTCTGCACCATAGTTTTTCCAGGAGATCAGGTACTATATTTTCTTGCCCCTCTGGAAGGAGTCCAGGACATCTTGGACTTCATATATTGTGTCTCCTTCTAAAACAATCTCCTGGGGTTCAGGTGGCACTCTGGAGGGCCAGGAAAGCACTATTGGCGTGAGCAGAGAAATGGGAAACACGTGAATTTTTAAAGTAAGTGGTAACTTCAGCTGGTAAGTGACAGTGCCTACTAGCCATAACTCTGGGAATGGTCCAATGAAGCACAGTTCCAAACATAGTGAGGGAAGCCTCAGGCGTAAGTGTCTGGTGCTTTGCCAAACTTTCTTACCTGTCTTGAATAGGGGCCCTGGCCTTCTTCGGGCATCTGCAGTTTTCTTGGCTCGTGTAGCGACATTTTCAATTAATTGAATGGTTTGTTTCCACAGGTCATGTTATCGTTGTACCAAAAGATGAGCATTGGGTGAAAGGACTGTCAGGGGTAGTAGCAACTAAGTAGGGTTGTTTCCCATAAAGAAACTGGAAAGGATAAGAACCAGTAGCTGCTTTAACATGATTGTTCTGGGAGAATTCAGCCCAGGGCAGTAGAGTGGCCCAGTCATCCTGGCACTCATTGACTTAGGAGCAGAGGAACATTTTATGAGTTCTATTAATATGCTCTGCTTGCCCATTGCCCTGCAAGTGGTAGGCCGTCATGTAGTCAAGCGTGATACCAAACATCTTGTAGAGGCAGCCATTAGAGATAGGGAGGTCCACAATAAAATCCATGGACAAGTGGGTCCAAGGTTCCTTGGGAGCTGGCAATGGTTGTAACAGCCCAGGGTCAGCCATGCAAGGTTTTTTGCTGTGCACAATTGGGACAAGAGTTGACATAGGCTTTAACATCCTGCTTCATTTGGGGCCACCAGTAGTGTAGTTGAAGCAGTTAGAAAGTTCATGCCTATCCAGGGTGTCCTGCTACATGGGAGTCATGGACCCATTTTAACATTTTTTCATGCAGTCTGCAAGGCACTACCATCTTCTCTGGAGGGACAGGTATCATTTTGGCCAGGAGTATCTTAGCAGGATCAATTATGTCTTGGAGGTTCTGGGATGTCCACATTGAAAAAAACAGGAGAAGCCATCTGCTCATTATTTTTTGAGCGCGGGGTGGTATTGCAACTCGAAATTGAAATGGGCAAAGAACAAAGACCAGTGAGCCTGTCTAGGATTGAGGTGCTGAGCTTGATGTAGATATTCAAGGTTCTTGTGGTTCATGTATATGGTGATACGATGTTGAGCCCCCTCAAGAAGATGATGCCACTCTTCTAGGGCCAACTTTATCGCCAAGAGCCCTCCTGGTCGAAGATAATTTTTTGGAGAAAAAGGAACACAGACAAAAAGCACATTCAGAACTGTGTTGGCTGAGGACATCACCTACCACAAAGATGGAAGCATCTACCTCTAGAATGAAGGGCCATGTGGGATCCAGATGATATAGACAAGGTCCATGGGAAATTCATCCTTTAATCTCTGAAAAACCTCAGTAGCCTCTGGAGGCCAATCCTTGGTGTTGATGCCCTTGTAAGTAAGGGTGGTAAGAGAGGATGCCAAGGAGGAGTAACTATGGATAAACTGGCAATAATAATTAGCATACCCTAGGAACCTTTGCAAGGCTCAGAGTCCAATCGGGTGAGGCCACTCCAGGATGGCTTTTACATTGGCCAGGTCTATCTGAAATCTGTCTCTAGAGACTATATACCTGAGTAAGGGGAGTTCCCTTTGCTTGAAGAAACATTTCTCCAGGTTGGTGCAGAAGTTATTTTCCTGGAGGCATGAAACAATGATCTTATGTTCTTATGTTCTTATGTTCTTATCTGAGCATCTCAACAATGGGAGCTCAAGATCCAGTAAAAAATCAGTATGTCATCTAGATATATGACCATGCAGGTTGCGGAAGATCTCATTGACTATTATCTGGAAGACTGCAGGAGTGCTGCAAAGCCCAAAGGGCATTACCAAATAGTGCCCATCACATGTGTCTTCCATTCATCCCCAGCCTTGATGTGGTTGACATTCCTAGTTATCAGCAGAGACCCTTGCCTAAGTCCTGCCTGCCCCGGTACCCAAAAGCTCAACCTGAGGGTAACATGGGTTGGTAAAGGTGAAGCTCCAGACCTGTCTCTGCTTTGCCTGGATCCTCCCTGCAGGTAAAGCTAATTTCATTAGAAGCATGGTGCCAAGGTGACACTTCTGCTTGCTGGATGGGTCTCTCAGGCTCTTTCCTGTAAGCGTCGGTCTATCTTGCCAGATAGGGTAATGGAAGCCTCCTAGGTGGGGAGTTCCTGGACAGCGAGCTCATCTTTAATCTTTCAGAGAGGCCTTCCAAGAAGATGGCAACCAAGGTATCCTCTCACCAATTAAGTTCAGAGGCCAGGATTCTGAACTCCACGGGGTACTCGTCTAAGGTGAAGGAGCCCAGGCAAAGATGAAGTAGATCAGAGGCTGTCAAGGCTTCTCCACCATGCTTCCTGAAGACAGAGAAAAATTGTTCTAGTAACCACGAGGTCAAGTAGGATGGAATTCCTTCATTCACAGAGAAGGGAGACCAAGGCCAGCGCCGCCCCATCTAGTAGAGAGAGGATGTAGTTTGTTTTGACTTGGTCATCAGGGAACAGAGAAGCCTACAGCTACAAGTGCATTCTGCACTGGTTGAGGAATCCCAGACAGTACTTGGGATCCCCTGCAAACCAGGGCAGTGCTGGCAGCTGAGGAACAGCCCAACTGGGAATTGGTAGTAGTGGTGGCACCGGTACCGGCAGTGGCAGTGCAGAAAGTGAAGTTAGGGCATCCAGGCGGGTAGTGAGGCAATCCATAGTCTCAGCAAGGATTTCCAAGGCACTCTATTGGTCCTGCAGCCTGCAGGCTATACTGGGAATGGCTTAGAGCAAGGTCAATTCCACCAAGTCCATAGCCTCAACAAACTGTTCAATCTGTGGACTCTTGGGCTGGGGTGAAATTAGCTTTAGCTGCAGGAAGGATCCAGGCAAAGCAGAGACAAGTCTGGAGCTTCACCTTTACCAATTCATGTTACCCTCAGGTTGAGCCTTTGGGTAACGGGGCAGGCAGGACTTAGGCAAAGATCTCTGCTGATATCTAGGGACGTGGTCCAAGGCCAGGCTACGGTCGTAGACAGGCGGCGGTCAGGCATCTCGAGAGTCCAGGCAAGAGTCAATATCAGGCAGCGATTAGGCATAGCAAGAGTCCAGGCAAGATTCAAAACCAGGTATCCATCCAAGGGAGAGGAAGAGGGACAAATAGAGCTAAGCAGGAGCAGGCAGGGCAGACAAAAATAGGCAGAGGAAGGCAGGAACAGGCTAGGCAGAGGAAGGCAGGAACAGGCTGGGCAGATACAAGCAGGAATCAACATGCACTACAGTCATAGCTGGACCTGTTACTGAGGCAGGGTGCAGTAGGGGAAGCTAAAGGGCAATGCCAGTGATGTCATCAGTAGGGGCCGGGGGACTTTCCCGCTGTAGCCCCTTTAAATGGCCTGAAGTCGGGCGCACGCATGCTTAAGGGGAGGTACAAGTAGCTGGAATTTGTGGCATCCTACCGCATGGCGCCTGGTGGCCTCCCACCAGTGGAAGAGTCAGCAGTGTCCTTCTGCACTGGGAAGAATAGAGGCCTATCCGGCTGCAGAGGTGAGAGAGACAGTTCACGGGAGCAGCCTGCAACCACTGAACGCAACATACAGTACATTGACTAATACTACACCATCTATATTTTCTTAGAAAAACATACCAGGTTTAATTATTTACTTTCCTTGGTCAAGTATTTGTAAAAGGAAGACAAATTACTGATTGGATAGCCACAATGCAATACAAATATCATAAGTTATCACAGGTTTCTAAACACAGGACATTTCTTTTGAACCAAACACTTCCTAGTTTGTAATGAGTTATTGTGTTAGAGGTTTGTAAGCAAGATATATGTGTAGTAACACAATGCTGTAATAAATTCTGATCCCCAGAGCATGAATGCTAATAATACCATCAGTGCCCTTCCTATGGTCTTGACATCTACAGTAAACAATAAACAACATTTCCAAACTCCCCCCCCCCCCCCCTGAAAATGAAATGACACTGCCATCATACATGTGTGATGACCTTTAATTTCCAGCACTTTCAACAGCTGCAGTCTGCATTTTAATACCATCCGTAGCATGTGTAGCACTAAGGATCTAGCTAATGTAATTATATGTATATGAAATCAACAGCCAAGTTCCGAAAAAATCCCCAGCATTATTCTGAAAATGGATGGTGTATGAGGTCAAAGTACTGGGCCATGCTTGGAAAAAAGTTAAATCAGTAATATATCTCGGTCATTGGTGTGGCAGACCTTGTAGTCGCACAGAGGCACTTGCAACAGCCATGTTATTTCACAACGAGATTCCTGGTCATTCCGGAAAGAAATCCCATTTAGGTGCTGATGTCCTGTGTCTGCTTCACAGCTGTTCGCATATCACATCCACACAGAAGGGCCTGAGACTAGGGCATATCTTCTGCATAAAGGGGGAAATATGCTCGAGGACAGAAACAACCGCTTTGCTCATGTATATCCTCTTCCTCCAGCCCTCATTTTATTTCATACCACTTCTACAATGAAACCCAATCCTTTGCACTGGGGTGCACAGTGCCTTAGGAGTTGTCCTTGGTTTTGTTTTTTTTTTAACTATTTTTTTTATTCATTCATTGTTACAGTACAGAATGACAAAACAAAACAAAAACCATGAACCAGATTGCATTGCTTATCAGAAGTAAAAGCAATAATGTCAAATTTAGATCTGTTAATGTTCTGTTAACCCAATGATATTCCCTTAGGAAAGCCTTATCGCAGCCCTAAATAGATCTAGAAAACCTTTGAGACAGGTTATGTTAGGCAAAGACTGGGGTACACAGGTTAGGCTCATTGTCAGGGTTTTCTTATTCAAAAAGCTGCGGTCTTATTTTGTTTCCAACTGGCTCCAGAATTTTCAGGATAAACACAATACAAGTTCCTGCATGCAGAGGGGTAAAACTAGGACTCGATCTACCTGTCCTGAAAATCTGGAGCCAGTTGGCAACCCTATACCATAAACATCTAGTTTCTTCAATTAGTTAGCTACAGACACCACCAAAAATGTATCTGACAGCATTACATTTATAAACATTGTAAAATTGATCAATCTTGTTTTTTCCCACTTAAACCATTATTGTGTATTATAATATTTTGCAAGGCGTTTCATCACCAAAGCAAACAATAGGGATAATCATGCATACCCTTGCCTAGTGGCCCTCCTGATTTATCATTATATTTTAACTCCAGCTGTAATTCATGCCTTTAGACTTTTCCAAGTAGCAATTGTGTTTTAAGTTTTTTGAAACTTAGGCAAATAATAAATTCAAATAAATAAATAAATTGAATACTTCAGGCAGAATGCATGTGCCTGAAGTATTCAGTTGCTACTAGGAAACCTCCAGCCTTGAAGGTATCCCAGACTATGAGAGTGGGTGGGTGTCTCAACATTGTGATTTCTTGCAAAGTCATTTTTGATTTGGGCGTGCGATTCAGGAGGGTGGCCTATGCAAATTAGGGTCCGCGGTAAAAGGAGGCGCTAGGGACACTAGCGCGTTCCTAGCGCCTCCTTTTTGACAGGAGCGGCGGCTGTCAGCGGGTTTGACAGCCAATGCTCAATTTTGCCGGCATCGGTTCTCAAACCCGCTGACAGCCACGGGTTCGGAAAACAGACGCCGGCATAATTGAGCTTCCGTCTTCCGATCCGCGGGCTGCAGGCCGATTTTTACTTTTTTTTTTTTTTTACTTTTTACTTTTTTTTTTACTTTTGGGGCCTCCGACTTAATATCGCCATGATATTAAGTCGGAGGGTGCACAGAAAAGCAGTTTTTACTGCTTTTCTGTGCACTTCCTCAGTGCTGGCAGAAATTAACGCCAGCCTTTGGGCAGGCGTTACTTTCTGTATCGTGTGGGAATAACTAATAGGGCCATCAATATGCATTTGCATGTTGCGGGCGCTATTAGTTTCGGGGGGGTTGGAAGCGTGTTTTCGACGCACTATTACCCCTTACTGAATAAGGGGTAAAGCTAGCACATCGAAAACACGCGTCCAAATGCGGGTTAACAGTGCGCTCCACTGGAGAGCACTGTACTGTATCGGCCTGACTATTTGTAAACATCCTTCTCTTCTGCGGTCCCCATACCCTTGTGGTCCCCGCCTACCTCTTCTGCAGGGATATCTGAGTAGAATGGGGCAGGAGAGATCTGACTGGTGCCATTTTGTTTTTCGGGTGTGTGCTTAACAGCCATAAAATGAATTGGCACCTGTCTCAGGGCTGGCTGGTGCTGTTGTGGAACCAGGAGCCAGTGGCACACGAGTGATTAGTAATCACTCTTGCACCTTTCTCCTTCAGAGACCCCCACAAAAGTGGTGGCCATGTGAGTGCAGGTGGGGGGAGGGGGTGCTTTGTTTTTTTAATTTATTTTCATTTTATAAAATGCGATGTTTATTTTGATTCAGGAAATATATTTCAACATAAATATTGAATAAACCGAAACCCACACACACAAAAAAACCCCCTCAACAACATGAAAAAAGTACCCAAATGAACATTTTTGCCCATGCACATCCCTAGTTGGAGTAGACCTGGAGCAGCTAGGCCACTGCTAAATTTAGATCATTTTGAGCTAAAGTAATAGTAATAATTTGTATTTCTAGAGACTGCCTTTCCAAGGTTAGCTCAAGGCAGTTTACACATGTTGCTGGTTGCTGTACCCATGCTCCACATAGATGAAGGCGGCAGTTGTGCCTTTGTTATGGTCGTGGATCCTTGGGCCGGTTGGGACAGTAGATGAGGCGGCTCAGAAGAGACCCAGAGGAGGCTTCACGACTGGAAGTCTGAGGTCCCCCCAGGAGGAGCCCGTAGGAACCTGGACCTCTTGGACTTAGGTGGAGTCCTATGCGACCAAGGACCCAGGCAGCGATTGAAGAGATGGACGAGGACTGGACCCAGGTAGATGAAGAGTCTTCACCCTCGGAAGCCCACGGCTCCTCCGGGAGGAGCCTGTGAGAGCCCGAGCCGCTGGGACTTAGGAGAATCCTCTGGGCCAGCACGCACCGGATACAAGAGGAGAGGAAGAAGCCAAAGTCGGAGTCCAGGAGCTAAGCCAGTTCGGGAGCCAGGAGTCAGAGATCCACACCAAAGCCAGGGGCAAAGCAGAGGACGGAGTAATGGATGGAGCCGGGTCGGAAGCCAGAAGGTCAGAAGTCAATACCAAGCCAGGAACAGAAGCCGAAGTCATGGAACAGAGCCAGGTCAGAAGCCAAGAGTCAGACGTCGATACCAAATCCAAGGGGCGGAAGCAGGAGACAAGTTCAGGAAGCAAGCTGGGTCGAAGAGAGAAGCAATCCAAGAGTCGCAGCAACTAGCAGTCAGGAAAACCTGAGGAACCTCGTTGCAAGGTGAGGATCCCATCCCAGCTGCAGGGTAATATGCCCTGCAGCGTCTGATATCATCCTAGGAGCTGTCCTTGGTTTCCCGCACTGGCCCCTTTAAGACTGGAGCCCCTGCGTGCGCGCCTAGGGGGCGGGGCCAGCAACGGGGAGTCGGCGGTGTCTTCCTCACAGTGGGGACGCCACGGCAGGCCGCGGAACATGCCTGGGAGGCCGGAGACGGACTTGCGCAGGCCGGGCCGGCCCCAAGGTAGGTGGAGGGACCGGGGCATGGCCCGGTTCCGAAACAGCCTTCCCTTCATATAAGATTTGAGGTCCACTCTTTTCTTCTGTTGGTCATTATGGCAGTAGCTTTCTGAGCCCGAGTGAAATCTTACTCTTTAATTGCTGCGGAGGGATATAAAAGCTGTGAATTCAGAAGACCCACATTGGAACTGTTAGTTAAAACAGCTATCATTGTGGATGACAACATGTTCCCACATTCTTTTAATTTTAATAGACACTTGGCTTTCAAATATGACCCAGGTAACAGTGGTTTTTAATTCTGCCTAGAATGGTATGAAAGAAAGAAATCCCTACCATACTGCTAAACTCTGATATTAGATTTGCAACTCATGAGGAATTGGTTACCAAGAGTAATTCCCTTATAGTCAGGTTGTGAGACATTTTTATAAACTTTGCCCAAGAAAAGCAGAAAAGCACAGGTCGTAGGGTTTTAACTCTTCTTAATGCATGACAAATTTGCAAAATACTAGAGATGTGCTTCGTTTAAAGATATCAGTTTGGGCTTCGTTTCGGGCGCTCCGCGGAAACTTTCGTTTTCCCACAGTTCTTTTTTTTTTTTTCAGCAATTTTCGACGAAGTGCGTTAGTGCGCACTAATGGGCCTTACTGTGCACTAACAACCAGTTAATGCGCACTATCTCAGCATTAGTGCACAGTACACCAAACGAGATAGTGCCCACTAGCTAGATGTTACTGCGCATTAAGGCCCGTTAGTTAAGTATGTAGTAGTGCACTCACTGTAACTAATGTTAGTGCGCTCTAAAAAATGCAACTTAAAAATTAAAAAGTATCAATTCAGAGGAGTTTGTTAGTTAGAAAAACAGTGTGCACTTATTGGTATTACTGAGCACTAAGAGATATGCAGTGCGCAGTAACTCCGTTAGTGTGCACTAACACGAAATACGAATTTTGCCAAAATTTCGGCAAAAATTGCTTCATATATTGGCGCTACTGAACCATGATGAATTAGACAATATCGTTGACATTGTCTAATTCATGAAAAATGAATGCACATCCCTACAAAATACACCTAGAATGTTCTGCCAAGCTTCCCTACCACTGTCTTTGCTGCAACCAAATAGCCTGCAAAGCTGAGACAGTATAAAATGATGCCAAGTTCAGAAAAAAGATCAACAAATGAGTTAACCTTCCAGTTTCCTCCTTTTATCTATGTTGGTAAATCGGGTAACAAAACAGAGCATGCTGTTTAGAATTTAGGAATATAGAGCAATTAGGGGCTTTGTTTGACAGACATCAGCTCAAACTTGCACATGAAGAATACTTAAGAAAAATATGAGTAACATTAAATCATGCTCTTATTTTTTTTTTTTATTTCATTTTCTGAAAGTGTTAATCTTGTTAGTAAAGAACTTCATCAAAGATGTTTACCCTTTTTCCTTGCTGAATGGCCTTGACTTCTTCCCAATGGTTTGTTCCACTTTAGAGACAATAGCAACACTATGATCTTCTTGAGATATGATTATTAGAGATGTGAATCGTGTCCTCGATCGTCTTGATCGATTTCGGCTGGGAGGGGGAGGGAATCATATTGTTGCTGTTTGGGTGTGTAAACTATCGTGAAAAATCGTTAAAATCGTGAGCCGGCACACTAAACCCCCCTAAAACCCACCCCGACCCTTTAAATTAAATCCCCCACCCTCCCGAACCCCCCCCCCCCAAATGCTTTAAATTACCTGGGGATCCGGCGGTGGTCCAGAACTGCGGCGGTCCGGAACGGTCCCCTCAATAGAATCGTGTTGTCTTCAGCCGGCGCCATTTTTCAAAATGGCCGCCGCAAAATGGCGGCGGCCATAGACAAAAATGATTCGACGGAGGAGGTCGTTCCGGACCCCCGCTGGACTTTTGGCAAGTCTTGTGGGGGTCAGGAGGCCCCCCCAAGCTGGCCAAAAGTTTCCTGGGAGTCCAGCGGGGTTCCGGGAGCGATTTCTTGCCGCGAATCGTTTCCGTACGAAAAATGGCGCCGGCAGGAGATCGAGTGCAGGAGGTCGTTCAGCGGCGGTCCGGAACCCCCGCTGAACGACCTCCTGCAGTCGATCTCCTGCCGGCGCCATTTTCCGTACGAAAACGATTCGCGGCAAGAAATCGCTCCCGGAACCCCGCTGGACTCCCAGGAAACTTTTGGCCAGCTTGGGGGGGCCTCCTGACCCCCACAAGACTTGCCAAAAGTCCAGCGGGGGTCCGGAACGACCTCCTCCGTCGAATCGTTTTTGTCTATGGCCGCCGCCATTTTGCGGTGGCCATTTTGAAAAATGGCGCCGGCTGAAGACAACACGATTCTATTGAGGGGGCCGTTCCGGACCGCCGCCGTTCTGGACCACCGCCGGATCCCCAGGTAATTTAAAGCATTGGGGGGGGTTCGGGAGGGTGGGGGATTTAATTTAAAGGGTCGGGGGTGGGTTTTAGGGGGTTTTAGTGTGCCGGTTTTCCTGCCCTCCCCCTTCCCCCGATTTACGATTTTTTAACGATAAATCGGGGGAATTGGTATTGTATCGTGGCCCTAACGATTTTTTGACGATTTAAAATATATCGGACGATATTTTAAATCGTCAAAAAACGATTCACATCCCTAATGATTATGGAGAAATAGAAATAGGGATGAAATATATGCAAACTGTAATTAGCTGGATAGGTTAACCCAGGAAATCTGCCTCCTCCTTGAGACTGAGTTCACAAGAATTCCTCTGCACGCCCCAGTAATCCTTCTGCCTTTAGGAGGTATGAAAATGGTGTTCCAAATCCTCTCCTAAGAATGTGCAATGAATGTTGAATAGATGCTGGAATGGAAACATGTTGTTTCTGGCATTGCAAATCAAAGAACTGACATTGACAGATGAAATCTCTAATGAAATCTCAGTATGAGCTGACTCCAAACACCATGACAAATGTTATAGGGAAGAGGAAAGCAGGAGTTACTGCTAATGTCCTCATGGTAGGATCTGCCCTCTGGGAGTTTTCATTTTTTAAATGGCAGCTATGGTGTTGTACACAAATTAAAAAAAAAGAAGAGTAATTATTCAGTTCTTTTATTAGCAAAAGTCACTTTGGGAAGACCTATTATATTTTAAGATGCTGGAGTGACAGACCTATTATATTTTAAGATGCTGGAGTGACAAAATCTATAGATGCAGTTGAAGTAAAACCAGGACAAACTCTGAATATTCTTTTTGACACACACCTATATAGTGGCACATGGGCACACCGGTGTTGAAGATTATTCCCTTTATGATAAGTTTTGCTTTATTGTTTCCGATGATGTGATTGGTACAACAGAAACATAAATGAACTGCTACAACAGTGTAACTATTTGAACTCTCGCTAAATTACGCATTGTTTTTGTGTAATGAACTTTACAGGGTGCAGTATACTCTCAGCATTTATTCTTTCAGCCATCGGTAAGATTAATGTAATCATTGTAATACAATAATTATGTTACTTGACCTCTGCTTGAAATCAGCACCTGTGGAAATGAAGAAAGTCTCTTTCTCTAATCTCACAACTCTGCTTCTCAGCTTTAGCTCCTGCATACAGGAAAATTGCTGTCGGCCGAGCACATTCAAAATTAAGTTAACTTCAGTGACCTAAAGTGACAAGACTGGAAAGAACCAAAGGAATGGATGGTGTATCTATTATTTCCCTTTGTCTGTAATTACTGAAATTTATGGCAGCAAAGAGTTGAGGCAAACGTGGTACATGGATTGACTGTCTAGTAGTTCAAACTGGAAATCTTGGTGAACAGAAGGAAAAGAAGGAGACAAGGTATAAACAAGAGCTGCAATGCGCCAACCATTCTGTGACTGCATATTTTATCATTTAAGTTTTGCACTCAAAAGGGACTAATGTACGTTCCTCCTCCCTTTCAGACCTGTCTGCGCGGTATACCGTTTGTGCATGTAAGTGGGCCCATGGAGAGTTATGCTAGTATTTTTATGAACTGTGTGGCAGGAACCACACAGTTTGGAAAATACTGCATATTTCTGCCCTGAAACTAACATTAAAAAAGATGTATTTATTTATATTTAAAAAATGTCTAAGCCCTCAAGACAGATTCAAAGCAGTTAACAAAACAGTAAACATAAAATGCCATAAAAATTAAAGTCACAAGCATACAGATAGACCCTATAAGAAGGGTGAGTTTTGCCACATCAGGAACATACTCTCAAAAAGATTTCTCTTTTAACTAAAAATTATGTTCAAAACCCATTCTCTGGGTGAAAAACAAATTAATCCTGTAAAATAGCTTCAGGAGAATTTAAACGACACATATTGTTTGGCATATCTACAGTATCTGCATGCAACTCACCTTGAACTACCAAGGAAAAGGCATGAGCTAAACAAACAAATTAAACCAAAATATTAGACAGATTCATCTCTGAGTTATCTAATACTTATCTCATCATTATTGACTTGGGCCAGGATTAGCCACCAAATTTCCATTAACATTTCATTGGTGGCAGAGCTCTCTCAGGAAGATTTAAATTTTTTACACCCCCAGGCCCCTCCAGGCATTTTAGGCCCCTCCCCCCTCAAAGCACTTACTAGTAGACCTTGTGTTCCAGTGTTCAAAGACAGAGTTTCCATATGCTTCATCATGGCCTCCATTTTCAAAACAGCGCTGGCTAGCCTCAAGCGTCCATTTCCCCCAAGCACAGGATGGCTGGAGTAGGAGGTGGGAGAGGGGTTTTATATAGACACCCACTGGACACACATTAGCCTCTTTAAGACTGAAGCTCGGAATCACTGGGGCATTCATTAACATCCCAATTCTCCCAGGGAAAGTTAATTACAGCTTTTTAGTTGTGGTTAAGTTTCCTGAAAATTATACGGCTTCTAAGTTTTCAGGCAAGCCGCATTATTCAATTTGCATTGGATTGCCTAGTAATGAGCTAATTTGCATGTAGTTGGATGGTAGTCAGCCCATCTCCATTCCTGCTTTGCACCTTTTTTTTTTAAGGGTGTTTACCATGTGTTAAAACCGTAATGCGTCTTAGTAAATGACTCCCTATGTTTGTAATTGAGGCAATAGCATGTGAGGTGAATTGCCCAAGATCACAAGGAGCATCGGGGGATTTGAACCTTGACTTCCTTGGTTTATTTATTTATTTCAGATGTTATTTATTGATTACCTCTCCCAGTGAGTCTACAAAGTGGTGTACATATTAAAACAGTTTCTCCAGATTTCTCTGCATCTGTCAGATTTCCAGGCATTAGTCCAGATTCCCGTGCTGATCCCAGTTTCCAGGCATTAGATCAGAACCTGGTGCTTTCATTCAATTGTCTCCATCATCACAGTTTCTCCAGCCTCTGCACTTAAGAAGAGCTCCTACCAGAGTTGCCACAGAAGCCACTGCTTCCTCATTGAATGGCACAGAAGCTGAAACTGGGCTGGGCAGTGCTGAAAATTCTCCATTGGTAATGGGAGAAGCCATGGCCAAATGTGATAGCTTGGCTGGCTGTGACAAATCCAAATTTGGGGGAGAGCTTGTTGGCACAGACATTGCCGCTTCTGCGTGCAGCATCATCTCAGCATCTAAAGCCTCCCCTGACATAGACCAATGGATTAGAAAGCTCTCCCTCATACCTGGAGGCAAAAAAATCTCAGCCATGGAGTAAGTTCAAATTTTTCCCTTATGTTTACCCATTGAAAAACAAGATAGCTTATCGCTGCCACTGCGGGGAGGAAGGGGGGAGGATCATTTTCAACCAGAGCAATCCTGCCTAGGTAACTACTTAGTCACCAGGCCAAGGACCCTATTCACTAAGCTTCTTCCCTGTTGGCACCGAATGGGAGGAAAGGCTTCCAAAATCGGGCTCTCAATCGCTCTGAAGGTTCTGACTCAAAAACTGAAATGGAGGGAAAGTCTGAAAACGAATAACTTCAACTCTCCTTTTGATTATTTCATTGGGTGGTTGATCAAAAATCTCAACATGCCAGAGTATTTTCATTTGAGCCTTCATTACTGAGTTGCAAGTCACTTGTGTGGTACAGAGTTGTTAAAATTCTGTGTTACAAGTGAATCACATTTGATTAGTTAAAACCTTCAAAAAGGATGTGATCAAACCCTATCAATACCATGCAATACAGTCAATATTTTGTTTAGTATTAATCCAGCTTGTTATGAAATGTCTTAAAAATGCATTCAACAAAAGCGGTGCTGCAGAATACCCCTGTTGCACTAAAATTAATAAGATTTTTTTTTTTTTCATTATTGCTGCTTAGGAATATATTGCTTTTTGATAAGTGTTTTAATCTCTGCTATTACTTTTCTCATGCAGCGTAAATCCCCTGTTACCATCTCTTGCTCCAGGTATGAATGAATAATCTGATTTAAATCCTAGATGCAACCCACTCTGTTCTGCCTGACTTCCACCCAAATGGGCCCATTTTGTTAAGAGCTTTAATTTTTCCTCTGATATATTCAGGATCTCTTCTAGAGCAATCTTCTTTTATAATGTGCTTTTTCAGGAGGGGGAGGGGGACATCCCTACGGGGCCTCCTCTTCCAAACTGCTGCCTCTCCAGTCTGTCTCAAATTATAAATTTGTTTTCCTGAAACTGGACATGTGCATTAACCACAATCACGTTCTCAGCCTTAGAGAAAAGAAGACGGGTCCTTAGTGATTTGATCGAGCAATGGGGGTGAAAGGACACGCCAGCTGCAATTAATTGTGTGAAGGACATCCTCTCCTCCTTTCCAATTTCTGCTGTTGAGAAGATCTCAGTTTGGCTGTCTACTGTAAGAAATGTGCATAGCGATGTTGTACAAGCTTAAAACGATTCATAGTCTAGAACCCTGTCTTCAAAACAATTTGAGGTAGGATATATTGAATTACTTACAGTTACTGTCAAAAAACAAACTAAGGGCCTTATTTTCTAAGGCTATCGCACGCCTGCGCTACCTAAATCAGGGCGGAGTCGGCCCCAGAAGAGGAGGAGTCGGGGTGTCACTGGGGCCGACTCCGTGAAGACGGCGTCGCCAGCGAAAAGGTAAGGGCCTTTTCGCGTCCTATTTCGCGCCCAACAACTACACTTTCTATGGTGGCGCTATTGGGTGCGAAACTGGCAGCGATCGCACCGCGGCGGTGCGATCGCTGCCACTAGCGCAGGACTGCCCCCCCCGGGTCAACCCCCCCCGCCCCCCATTAGCGCAATTTTCTAAAGTATCGCAGGCCTACGATACTTTTGAAAATGAGGCCCTAAATCCTTAAACTATCATGTTAGAAGCTGATTTACCACTAGATGCGGTGGACACATAGGGGGCGATTTCCAAACAGACCATGTAATGTTTACCCAAATTTTCAAAAGGAAACCACATAGGCATGTTCCCTTTGAAAATGCAGGTAAAGTGTGCACATTAAAACCGCCTGTCCCATTTGCCCTGTGCTTTCATGCTGGACTCCAAGATGTGTAAAATCGTGCATGGATTTTTGTAAATTATTGTCATTTTTATTCCTTACATTTATTATTTACTCAATGATCATAGCCACTCTAAGTGAAGTACAATACTGTATATGCTCCCAAGAATGCCTCCTTACAATTCCACTAATAGAAAGTGCAAGTCTGAGTTAAACTGAGTTTCTCGTAGCTGCACATTATTTGGTGGCCTAGCAACACCCATAAAGCAGGCATTAAAAGTTGGTGCTGGCATCATTATACCCAAGTCTTCTTCCCATCTACTCCATAAAGGAGTTAAATCTCTACAGTTCTCGATATGGGTCAAAGATTTATAAAATGAAGATTTGGTGGACCTCCTTGGATCCTGTACATCAAACTATTCTTCAACACTGCCCGATTTTCTTTGGTCAAATTCAGCTTAGGGTATTGATTCCAAATAATGGTGGGCCTGAAGACAGTAAAATAATTTCTCCCCGGTAAAGTAAATGCTTCTTGCAACAGCAAATTTTAAAGGTTCCCCTTGATCATTCAACAATTGCCCAATTACTATCAGTCTTTTCTGTCTCCAGCTTGTGATTATACCCTTCTGCATACCTGGAAAAATTGTTCATTCCCTTCAAAAGACAGAAAGGGGTAACCAGAATATTGAAGTTGCAGTCTATGTGTGAGCCATCACCATGTCTTTTGTAAGTGGGAGATCAAACAATGGCATTGTAAATGAAAAGGTAACTCTCTATTGTTAATGAGAAAAAGAAATGGAAGAGACAAGGGAGCTACCAGACCTGTTTCCAATTGAAAGTATGAATAATAATTGGTTCCCTGAAGCCAAACATCTTAATGCCATAAAGTAGCTGCCATATTGTATAATCTCAAGTTGACACACTCAGTCCTCCTCTCCCCCAAGGCTTCATAAGCTGATTAAATGCTATTTGAGGTTTTTTTCCCCCCTCCATAGATATTTCTTTTATAAAAATTTTGTATGAGAATTTATCTAAGTAAAGAAGAAACAACTGGAAAACATACAACCACTTCAGTAAAATGACCATTTTGAAGATATATATTCTCTCTAACAGTGAGATATTCAAAGGTGTCCACACTCTCAACCTAGTTTTAGTGTTTACTAGTAATCTTTGTATATTAGAGTGCTACAAAATATTTAAATCCCTTGGCAGTAGAACCCCCAAGTACGTTTTCACCCCATCGACCCACTTCAAAGGAAATACACCCATCCACTGCTGTTGACTCTAATCTCCAATGGGAAGAGCTTCAGATTTCTAAAAATGTAGTCAGAAACCAGCGAGTCTTCCATACTGGTCAAATTCACCCAATAGGGTGATCAGGGAGACCTCTGGTTACAAAATATGTAAAAGAAGGTCATCTGCAAAAGCATATAAGTTAAGAGACTGAGTTCCCACCCAAACACCATGAAGTCTAGGGTTCTGAATTATATTCTGTATTAACAGATCTAAAGCTAAAACAAACAATAATGGAGACGAGGGGCCTGCTTGACTGGTATCTCTTTGTAGAATAAATTCTGCAGTTAAATTCCCATCAAACAAAACCTGGGCTCTCGGATTCATATATAGCATTTTTAAAAATTGTAGAAAGGGGCCCTCAAAACCTCAAATTCTCAACAATTCGAACAAAAAGTTCCAGTCTATCAAAAGCCTTTCTGACATCAAAACTTATAAGGAGGGATTTCAATTTTTGACTAAATATCTGGTATATAGTTACTAAAATGTTCTGCACATTTATGATCGGTACACATCCTTTAACAAAACCCACTTGATCCGTGGTTACTAAGTTCTGCAAGATAAGTGCCAGTCTGTCTGTCAATATTTTAGCAAATAATTTTTTGTCATAGTTCAGTAAAGAAATAGTTCAATATGATCCTGGCTTGGGCAACACGATTATAGTGGCTCTATTTGTGTTATAAGGCAATTCCATGTTTGTCAAAAGCACTTCATGAACATTTGCTAACAGGGAACTGAGACGCGGCCCCGGATGATGACGTCAGTGGAGCACTGGTATTTAAGCCCAGGCTTCACTCCCTAGCTTTGCCTTTGCAACAGGTCTCCTCGCTGGTCGAGTACTCGTTGCCTCCTGAGAGATTCGTCTCGTTCCTGTGTTCCTGATCCTTGCTGACTTCGGTTCCTAGTTTCCCTGTTCCTGTGTTCCTGTTCTTCATCCCACCTATGGATTGCCTTCTCGGATTTCGAGCCCTGCTTTGCCTGACCACATCGTTGACTCTCTCCAAGCCCAGACCTCTGCTTCACCTGACAACTCCAATGCCTCTCTCCAGACCCAGACCTCTCCATTGCCTGACTACTCCGTTGCCTCTCTCCATGCCTGGACCTCTGCGTTGCTTGACTACGTTTGACTATCTCCATGACCTGACCTCAGCCTTGCTTGCCACTATTTCCAGGTTGCCGCCAGCCCTGACTCAAATTTGATCTACGACGCCGCTTCAGCCTACATCCTGGACATGGCCTATTCAGGGTTTGGCCTGCTCTTGCTCAGGCATCCCCTGTCTGACTTTGTTCCTTTGGCACCCGAGTCTCCGGGACACTACCTCATCCAGTTCAAGACTGTAACATCTCTCTAATGCTCTCTGAACTGACCTCGATCCCTCCATCGACAACGACATATGGAGGCCCACCTAAGTTCCAGCCGGCCCCGGCACTCAAAGGCTCAACCCGCAGGGAACAAGGGCTGATATTGGTGAAGCACCAGCTGGCCTCCGTACATCAGCCCACTTTACCTGCCGATGGTAGGGACCCGTAGGTCCCTACCTATGGGTTGCGTCAACCCCACCTCAGCCCAAGGGTCCACCTCCAGCGCAACAGGTTGCAAAGGCCATGGACTCGGCAGAGCCGCGTGCCCTCCAGGCCATTCCTGGTCTGGCCTCCAAAGTACAAGAATAGTAGCAGTTTCTTAAGGCACTGGCCTCCTCCCTTTAGCATCTTCATGCCCAGCCTGATGCCCTAGCCAACAACCCAGTTCCAGTTCCGGCTTCTTCTCATCAACAGCCATCTCCTTCTACTCCTAGAGCCTTGTTGGCCCTACCAGCTCCACCGCATTTCAATGGTGACTCCAAGCTCTGCAGAGGGTTTATCAGCCAATGCTACATGCAGTTCACTCTGCAGCCCTCCGTCTTTCAAGATGAATTAACCAAGGTCACCTTTCTCTTGTCTCATCTTGAAGGGAAGGCGCTGGCTTGGGCTTCTCCCTTGTGGGAGTGATCAGACTCCCTTCTAAGGGAACTATCTTAATTCGTGGCCGTGTTTTGATGGACCTTTGATGAACCTGGGTAGCATGCCGTGGCAAGCACTAGTTTGTTACACCTTCTTCAAATTCAAAGAAGTCTATTTGACTACACAATTGAATTTTGGACTTTAGCTTCTGAACTCGCTTGGCAGGAAGACTGCCTACGAGCTAGCCACCTGGATGTACTATCCATGCAGCTGAAGGATGAGTTGGCTGCACGGGAGCTCCCGAGGACCTTATAGACTTGACGGGCTGAATTGATCATCATCTCCAAGAGCGTCACCGGGAAAATAGTTGTTGTGTCCATTGGTCTCAGACGGCTTCGACCCTTGTGCCTCACCTTTTTCTCTGCTCTCTCCTCTAGCCTTGGGAAGATGGCTACTGCCGCATCTGCAAGCCGCATTCTCTGGCGTCCCCAGAATGGCTATGGCAAAGCCTCACACCATGTTTCTCCTAAGGGCCTCCTAGGGAGCACGCGAGCATGCCACCCACGTCTTTATCCACATCATGGCGGGAACCTCGGGGGCATCCCCCTCGAGTGACGTCACACCATCCGGGTATTTAGCCTTCGCTTGTTTGCTAGCTCATTTAGTTAGCAAGGATTGGAATAGATTGGATTCGTTCGGTCTAAGCTACTCTGCCACTTCCTTGCTGCTGCTGGAAGCTCTCTCTGCCTTTCGGGGTATTCTCTAACCTGGATACCCACTCCTCGGGGATTTGCTTTCTTTCGGGTCCCTTACTGGGATCAGGTACTCCTCCTTGAGGGCCTGCTCTCCCTGTATCGGTGCCTGTTACCATCTGCCTAGTGGAATCGACAACCTTACAGCTACCATCTAGTGAGTGATCTATTCTCAGTCTGATTCATCTACAGATCTGCCGTGCTGGGAAACCTACACATGGATATCCCTATACCATCTTGGTGAGACAGGTTCCCTCTGCCGAGGGTCCCTGGACTGCTACCTCTGGATCACCTCACTACTGCCACCTCTGGTGGTATACATCAGCTGTACAATAAAGGATAAAACTCTGTGTTTGTTCATCCTGAGTCTAGCCCAGTACTGTGGTTCCCCATGGGGCTCCTCCCTGTGGGCGTGGTCATCTTCCACAGCACCCAAGAATCCACTCAAACACCTTGAAACCATAACATTCGGATGCCCAAGATGTAATCTTGGGTTCATTCCCGTTCACCACCCACCACCAGCCCTGCCTCCGGTAGGGTCTCTGTTGTGGCCAAGACGGAAGAGCCCATGCAGTTGGGCCGTGGGCGGCTGTCCCTGGAGACAAACAAGTCTGTGTCTGTATTGCGGAGCACCTGGCCACCATCTACAGGTCTGCCCCATCCATCCGAGAAACTTCCCGGCCTAAGTTCACTTGGGGTCCTGAACTTGGGTGTAACATCACTGGCCCCTCAGTTATCTGTACCGGTCACCCTGATCTGGGACTCCCAGTCTTTTCCAGTTCTTGCTCTGGTGGACTCCAGAGCAGGAGGCAATTTTATCCTCAAGGATCTAGTTCAACTACTGGGTATAAAAACCCATCCTCTGGAAATCTCCTTGGCATTGCTTCCATCTATGGAGAACCGCTACCCGGTCGAATATTCCTGACCACAGAGCCAGTTCAACTTTGTACTGGCGCCCTCCACATGGAAGAAATTGAATTACTGGTACTGGAGAAATCCATTCACCTGGTAGTCTTAGGACTACCCTGGCTCCAACATCATTCCCCTCAATTTGATTGGGGGTCACTCCAGCTGGTGGAATGGGGTTCCACCTGCCATCAGTCTTATCTATGTAAAGTGGTGCCACCACCTGTGGTTCCTCTGGCAGCCACATCTTCAGGTATACCCACTTCCTATGCGGATTTTGAAGACGTATTTTCTAAGCAAAAAGCAGACCTTCTTCCACCTCTTTGGAGGTTTGACTGTCCCATAGAACTCCTACCAGGGACCATGCCTCCCCGAGGGCGTACTTATCCTCTGTCTCTTCCCGAGACGAAGGCCATGATGGAGTACATCCAAGAAAACCTTGCGAAGGGATTCATCCGTCCCTCTACATCTCCTGCTGGTGCAGGATTCTTTTTCGTGACTAAGAGGGATGGGCCTCTCAGGCCGTGAATCGACTACCGTAGCTTGAATTCGATTACCCGCAAAGACAAGTACCCTCTGCCTCTGATCTTGGAACTATTTGATCATCTGCACGGAGCATCCATATTAACCAAGTTGGACTTATGTGGGACGTACAACTTGGTGCGGATTTGCCCTGATGATATCTGGAAGATAGCTTTCAACACCAGAGATGGGCATTACGAATATCTGGTGATGCCCTTCGGCCTCTGTAACACACCTGCAGTATTTCAACAAATGATGAACAAAATTTTCAAAGACCTACTATATACCAAGGTTGTGGCATACTTTGATGACATCCTTGTCTTTTCTAATGATCTGGCTACACACCGCACTGACGTTCTTACTGTCCTTAAACACCTTCGTGAGAATCACTTATTCGCAAAATTGGATAAGTGTTTGTTTGAGAAGTCCAGTCTTTCCTCGGGTACATCATTTCACAACAAGGATTTTCAATGGATCCCACCAAGCTCAAAGGAATCCAAGATTGGCCGCTGCCCATGGGTCTTAAGGCACTACAATGATTCTTAGGATTCTCAAGTTATTGTCATCATTTTATTCCACATTATTCAACCCTGACAGCCCCTCTGACTGCATTGACTCATAAGGGCCAAGATACTCGAAACTGGATCCTGGAAGCTATTACAGCCTTTCGCCGCCTCAAAAAAGCCTTCCTAGCTGTTTCCTGTCTCTATCATCCAGACCCAAACCGCCCCTTCCTGGTCGAGGTGGATGCCTCCACGATTGGGGCTGGGGCAGTCCAGAGCCAACGCACCGCTTCTGGATCTGTAGTCCCGTGTTCATTCTACTCTCGCAAGTTCTCATCAGCAGAACAAATTATAGTATCGTAGATAACGAGTTACTCACCATTAAACTGGTCCTTGAAGAATCGCGCCCGTGGTTATAGGGCGCTCAACACAAGTTATTCACTGATCACAAGAATCTGGAACATTTGAGCCACGCCCAACATTTCAACACCCACCAGGCCCGATGGGCATTATTCTTTTCCAGGTTCAACTTTGAACTTCATTACCGTCCAGCTGAGAAAACCCTCCGGGCGGATGCCCTATCACACTCTTTTGAGCCAGAAGATACTCCGGAAGAACCCAGTCACATAATAGATCCAGCCTGTATCTGCTTGTCTGCAACTCACCCAGTCCCTACTGGGAAGACTGTTGTGCCCCGATGATTCCGAGAAAGAGACCTCGGTGGGCACATGACTCGAAGTTTGCTAGTCACCCAGAATGAGCACATACCTTGACGCTACTCCAGTGGTTCTTCTGGTGGCCCACTATGGTCTCTGACGCTAAAGCATACGTCAAATCCTGTAACACTTGTGCTCAACAAAAACCCCTGTTCGGTCGACCCTGGGGTTTGCTTCAATCACTTCCAGTTCCCGAGGAACCATGGATCCACCTGTCTACGGATTTCATCGTGGACTTGTCACCATCTAAGGGCCATACCGTTATATGAATTACAATAGATTGATTCTCAAAGATTGCCCATTTTGTCCCTCTACCAGGCCTACCATCTGCTCCTGAGTTGGCACGCCTGTTCTTTTGTCACATCTTCAGATTACATGGCCTACCCAAGGACATTGTCTCTGATAGAGGTCCACAATTTGTTTCCAGATATTGGCACACCCTTTGTTGTAAATTCAACATTAACATCAGTCTGACAACAGCCTATCACTCTCAAGCAATGGACAAGCTGAGCGTATGAATTGCTCCTTAAAGGCTTTTCTTTGCGCCTACATAAACGATCGTCAAGACAAATGGTCTGAACTCCTTCCTTGAGCGGAGTTTTCCCACAACTCCCATATCGCTACTGCTACAGGTACGTCACCATTCTCCATTGTCTATAAGAAAAAGAAAGAAAATGCCATACTGGGTCAGACCAAGGGTCCATTAAGCCCAGCATCCTGCTTTCAACAGTGGCCAATCCAGGCCACAAGAACCTGGCAAGAACCCAAAAACTAAGTCTATTCCATGTTACCATTGCTAATGGCAGTGACTATTCTCTAGGTGAACTTAATAGCAGGTAATGGACTTCTCCTCCAAGAACTTATCCAATCCTTTTTTAAACACAGCTATACTAATAAGAACATAATGGGAAGCAACCGCGACCACCATTGCCCATACCGTTATCAGTACCTTCCCCTGGTGTGCAGGCCACTGCTGATTCCCTCAAGGCATTATGGAAACAGACGAACCTTCGCTTAAGCCAAGCCGCTTCCTGGGCCAAGCGATCTGCTGACAGTCACTGATGCTTGGCTCCTGAATTCCTTCCTGGCCAAAAAGTCTGGTTGAGCACTCGGTATATCCAGCTCAAGATACCCTCTCAAAAGTTTGCACCAAGGTACATTGGACCTTTCTCAATCACTCGATGCATTGGACCAGTTACATATCAGCTTCGGCTGCCGCCTACGCTAGGAATCCACATTACGTTCCACATATCTCTTTTAAAACCAGTGGTCCTGTCCTGGCCTTCACGAAGGCTCCTGAACCATCTCCGTTGGTGGCTGAGACTGATATCACCTACAAGATACATGAAGTCCTCGACCTTTGGATTGCCTTCTTGGATCTCGACCCCTGCTTTGCCTGACCATGCTGTTGACTCTCTCCAAGCCCGGACCTCTGCTTCGCCTGACCACTCCGTTGCCTCACTCCAGACCTAGACCTCTGCATTGCCTGACTACTCTGTTGCCTCTCTCCAAGCCCGGACCTCTGCATTGCTTGACTATGTTTGACTATTTCTGTGACCAGACCTCAGCATTGCTTACCACTATTTCCAGATTGCCGCTAGCCCTGACTCAAGCTTGCTCTATGATGCCCCTTCAGCCTATGTCCTGGACTTGGCCTATTCAGGCTTCGGCCTGCTCTTGTTCGGGTGCCCCCATCTGACTTTGTTCCTTTGGCGCACGAGTCTCCAGGACACTACCTCATCCAGTACAAGACTGTACCATCTCTCTACTGCTGTCTCTGGGCTGACCTCGATCCCTCCATTGATGACGACATACAGAGACCTACCTAAGTCCAGCCGGCCCCGGCACCCAAAGGCTCAACCCGCAGGGAATGAGGGCTGGTATTTGTGAAGCGCCAGCTGACCTCCTTAATTAGTCCACTTTGCCTGCCAATGGTGGGGATCCATAGGTCCCTACCTACGGGTTGCATCAACCCCACCTCGGCCCAAGGGTCTACCTCTGGCACAACAGGAATTTGAACAGTTTTGATTGTTTAATAGTTCCCCAAAGTTCCTGCATGCTTTCCAGAGAATTCAAAACTTTTAATTGCTCTAGAGTTAGCTTAGAAAATAATGTTTCATCTAAGTAGCACTGTTTTGCTAAGCAATCAGCTTTATCTGCTGTGTATAAACCTTTATAAAAGTCAAGAAAAAGTTGACTAATCTCTAATCTAATTTAATTCTTTATTTATGACTTTTCCAATACAATTGTATCACAAAACTTTTACAGGTAACTTGTTACATAACATTGAATGAAATAAATCAATAAGAAATTAACTGATCAAAGCAAACAATTCCAATGTTGTAACCAAATCTCACTTCAATTTCTAGAAGGGGGGTATCACTTTCAAGGAGAAAATAAGAAAAGGTTAATTAATAGGACTTAACCTGAATAAAGGGAGCTATCTATTTTATTCCCCTGGGTCTACAGTTGCCTCGGAGGGGCTTGTTGAATCCAAATAAAGTTTCAACTGCTCTGGGGAAAAGAAAATAAATGTATCTGCTTCTTTTTTGATTATACATTTGCAGGGGTATCTTAAGAGAAAAGTAGCCCCCAGAGAGATCACAGCTTGACGCATAGACAGAAACCCTTTCCGTCTTTCTTGGGTTATTTTTGAAATGTCCGGAAACATACGGACCCTACTGCCATGAAACATAATATTTAAATTTTTAAAATAGGAAATCATTAATCTACTAACATCCTGTTCAAGTATCAAGGATACTAACAAAGTGGAAAAATCTATAATTTCGATAGCAGACGATTCTAGGAAGTTAGTTAGATTTTGTAAATCCAAAGATGGTGCCGCTTGTTGATTTGAAGAATTTCTTGCAGGGAGGAAATAAGCCTTATTTATCAAGGGAAACTGTGCTTCAGACAACTGAAGAACTTCTGAAAAGTATCTTTTCAGGGTAATAGTAGGCATTTCCCCCATAACTCTCGGGAAATTAATTAATCTTATATTCAGACAGCGGTTCCAGTTCTCCAGCAACTCCAGTCTTCTGGAAAGGGCAGCTCTGTCACGAATAGTAGCTATATTGAATTCTTTAATATGTGAAATCTCGTTTTCTACTTTCCCCATTGATGTCTGAAGTGAAATGAGGGAATTCTCCTGATTTGCAATTTTAGAATTTACTTGCGAAGCAAATAAGTCCAACTTTGCGTTACAGTCCCGTACTGCTAAAGTTAACCCCGCTGAGAGTTCCCATAGATTTTCCAGGGTTACGACCGTTGGTCTTACCAGAGGTTCAGGTCTGGCCTCCGATGTTGTAGGGGTCACTCCGGAGATTAAGGATGTTGTTTGTGGTTCAACTTGGGCCGACACTCCTTCCCTCGTCGAGCCTGCTCCGTTTCCTGATTCTCCTTCGGCGCTTACCGGCACTTCTCCCAGCTCCTCATTCGCAATGACCTCATCAGTCTGCGATGGTTGCTGTGAGTCCGGGGTCGAAGTTCCTCTGATGGCCGGTGGACGCGTCTCGGGGGGGCAAACTCACCTGGGACAGGGAAACCTCTGTCCCAGGTGAGTTTGCCTCTCCTCTCGGCGCGCTCACAACCGGACTCCCCGCCACGATTTGTTGAGCTCCCTGGGCGAGGAAAGTTGTAATCAGAGCTTGCTCCGTGAGTTGGGTAGGTATAGAGGGAAAAACCCTCACCTTCCCCTTTCTTTTCGCCGGCATTCTAAGGAAATTTTATGAAAGTTAGGAGCAGCTCTGTTCCACACACCCATTCAGGATGCCATCTTGCCCCCCATACCCCAGTCTCCCCTCTTTATCTTTCAAAGCTGTTATATATGTTGTGCTTAATCTATTTTTAACTAAATTGGCCAGCATATAGCCAGATTTGTTACCATATAAAAACATTTTTTTTTGTAAAACAGCCTTTTTTTGGTTCTTTGGTGGGATTAGGGGTTTTAATGTAATTTGCGTTATTAAAAAATTGAGCTTTATTGTTCCTATTCGGGTTCCTATTGAATCTTCTCTTATCGAGCTTTAATTGATGCTCTAATTGCAGAATGTCAATAGCTATACACTTCTTTTTATGTGCTACATATACAGTAATGTCTCCCCTTAACACAGCCTTAGCCATTTCCAAAAATAAGAATGGATCCAAGAGATGTTGCTTATTAAATGTTGCGTGCCCCGTCTGTGTCCGACCCGTGCATGGGCCTGCTCACCTCTCTACAGGTCCCAGGTTGGCCTCCCAAAAAGCAGCTGCGAGCTCCTCCAGGCCTCAGCATCCCGCAGAGGCGGTCGCCGGGCCTTCCACTGCGCACCAGGCCTCACGCCGGAGTTCGGCGGCGTCTATGGCATTGGCCACGCCCCTATGTGTGCATGCGCGCAGATGCCCAACCTCATGTAGGGCCAGGGGCGGGTCCTAGTTCCGCAGCGCATCCTGATAGAAGGAACTACTTAAGGAAGTTTCTGCCTGCACTTCCTTGCCTTGGCAATCGGGTCGGGATTGTATTGTGTGCTAGATTGTCACTGCATGTTCAGCCTTGTTCTAGTCTCATTCCAGCTTCGTTCCAGCCTTGTTCCAGGATCCTACTGTTCCAGCATTCATCTGTCCATCTCCCCAGGTAGTACCCTCGGACTGCCTCTCTAGTACTGACCTCGGCCTGTTCCTTGAATACTCTTCCTGTTGCCTGCCTTCTGACCTCGGCTTGCCTATGACCTCGTTTGACCTCCGGAACCTGACCTCTGCCTGATTGACCACTCCTCAGAATGATCTTCAGATTTGACCTCTGCCTGATTGGCCACGTCCTCATTCTGGCTCTGTCCCTTGCCTTGTCATCGCCTACGCTGTTCTGGTCTTCCTTGTTCCATCTGACCTCCAGCCTCAAACCCAATTGCGCTCCTTTGCTGTCCGTGGGCATGCCAGTCTACCATCTCTCCAGGAGACCCTGCGAGGGCCTCCTAAGTCCAAGTGGTCCGGGTCCCTACAGGCTCCACCCGGGAGGACCGCGGGCTTCCAGTGGTGAAGCTCATCCTAGCCTCTGTCTCCTCCAGTGCTCTGCCCCCTGGGTGCAGGTGCTTCCTGGTCCCTACCAGGGAGCCATTCTCCACTGCTCCAGGACAAGGGTCCACCCCCATGTGCAACATTAAAAGTATTAAATTCCTTCTATTTCTGTCTTAGATAATCCTGAAATTGAAGATCTTCATATAAATAACCAGGGAACGTCCACCAATGAGATTGAGGATGAGGGGTAATCCCTTCAAGATCTACCCATACTGGCGCATGATCCAAAATCTCTAGTGGGCCAATCTCTGAGCCAGTTACTTGTGAGACTGAGAATCATGTGCCCTCAAAATATGGGTATAATCCCTTTCAATAGGATGCAGGCACCTCGATATATCTAATACAGGGGTGGGCAAGTCCGGTCCTCAAGGGCTGCAAACCAGTCGGGTTTTCAGGATACCCCTAATGAATATGCATGAAATAGATTTGCATACAACTGAGGCAGTGTGTATGCAGGTCTCTCTCATGCATATTCATTAAGGATATCCTGAAAACCCGACTGGTTTGCAGCCTTCGAGGACCAGAATTGCCCACCCCTGATCTAATAGATTCAAAAAGTATAAAGATAAGAAATCCCTTTGTTCAGCGACATGAAAATGCTGGATTGTGTAGATGACTTGTCTAGCTGGAGATTGTGTGTAGTATTAAAATCTTTTCCTAAAAGGACAGGAATATGTGAATATTGTGCAAGGATATCTCTTAATTTTACGAAAAAAT
Source organism: Rhinatrema bivittatum (assembly GCF_901001135.1). Classification (NCBI taxonomy): domain Eukaryota; kingdom Metazoa; phylum Chordata; class Amphibia; order Gymnophiona; family Rhinatrematidae; genus Rhinatrema; species Rhinatrema bivittatum. The sequence goes on from NC_042623.1 coordinate 176,997,103, forward strand.
TATCAGTGTTCGAATTTGGTGCATAAACATTACCAAAAACTATTGGCTTTCCATATAGTAGCCCTTCTATAAAAATATATCTCCCCTCAGGTTCTTGTATCCTATTGATTAATTGAAAAGAGAGCGAGCGATGAAGCAAAATAGCTACTCCTGCTCTATGGGAGCCAGAAGACTTGCAAAATATTCATCCAGCCCAGTTCTTTTGCAATTTATCATGTTCCACATCTGTAAGTTTGATTTCTTGTAAAAATATTATGTCTGCCTTGAAACATTTCATGGAGTTGAGTAACTTATATCTTGACAGCTGCGCCTATCCTACAAACATTCCATATTATTAATCTTGTTGTTTTAAGCATAATGTGCTATATATCAACATCAAACACTCCATTACCAGTCTTTCATTTTTCCAGGAGGTGTTTCCCAGCCTTAATGCCACCTTTCTCCTCCCAGTGTAAAAAAAATCAAAATGTAATTAGGCATCTGTGACTTTCGGTTCCCTTATTAATTCCAAAATTCCCTCTCATCCTCCCGCACATGGATCCTCACCAAAACCCCAAATTGCAGCTTTCCCAGCTTTGTTGCTGCTCAGTATCCGATTGTATATCAACACGAATACATTACATTAACTATATTCAATAGGTATTGAAGTAAATGAAAAACATTTGAGGTGTACACCAATATGACAACAACTGCAGGTGTTCCAGTACAAACTTTCTACATTCTTCAGCCATTAGGCCATTGCAACAACTTTATTCAACATTTCTGCCAACAGCAAACACCTGGTTGGGACCTGCACACAAGATTGTTCATTTGTGCATCACCTCAGCAATTGGTAGCATACTCCACTTAAGGCTAGATCCAAGTCCCAGCCCCTTGTCCGCCGCATGCTATCGAGTATGTCAAGCATGTTTTGCCATGACATTCAGTGGTCCTGATAATTAAATTATGAACCAAACTCCAACAGTCTAATAATAAACAAATCAAAAGACTTCCCAAGTTTGTAAAGTCTTCATCAGTGCAGAAAACGTTTCCCATCTTTCGGCCATTAGGCTATTACACAACTTTATTCTTATGGAGAAACATAGATATTTGGTATTTTGCACTCTATGGCAGATTGTCAATAAACTTCATAGCCACCCTCATCTTATCAAATAAATGAGATACTCCTGCATGCCATATGCGAAGCCATGTTGGGTATTGCACGGTAAATTTAATTTGTTTTTGCACCAGCGCCAAGTACATAGGGATGAATTCCTTCCATTGAGCGGAATCTTTTGCCGAGTAGTCCTGAAATACGTGAACCTGCCTTTCTTGGTATTGCACATTACACTTGTGATAAGCTTGCATAATTTGTAGTTTATTGCCAAAATTAAGAATTTTAGCAATCATGATATGGGTCTGGTTATCTCCCTCCCACTTATTGCCTAGCTGATGTGCCCTTTCTATTTTTAAAAGGCCAGTAATTTCCGCCAAATTTAGTGCCTTAGGCAGCCACTTTTCAAGAAAAAATGGCAAATCGCATTATTCTATGGATTCTTGCAGGTCCACCAATCAAATATTGCTCCTACGAGACCTGTTTTCCAGGTCATCTATTTTTTCTTCTCACTGCGATACTATTTTTTCTAAAGACAGTAGTCTACCGTTGTAGGCCACTGAGTCATCTTCCAAAACGGACACTCTTCCTTCTACTTATGCATTCGTGGCCCAAACTCGGACAATGTATTTTTAAGGTCCACAATCTGCTCTGAAATAGAACTCAGTGTACTCTCCAAAGTGGTGACTGCTGCTGCCGTCAGTTCAGCAATGGTCTTATTATCCTGACTAGACCTGTTTGATTTCTCCGTTTAGTGGCCATTTTATCAATTACCATGCATGGTTTTTCTTTCTCCTTTTTATCCCCTTTTAAGGGCATCGTACTCAGAGACTTGTGCACATATTTGTCGATCGACATATGCTGCTTTCACTTCTGTAAAAAACAGATGTATATAATGCAAGTTGGTGTGTATATTTTGCAATTCCCAGGGTATGGCACCCAGAGCCTTAAGACTCATGTCTGATCAGGCCCACCACATCACGTAACCCCCAGCATGACTAAATTTTAACAATTAAAGTGAATAAAATATTGCATTTGATTCATTCTGTACTCTAATATAGCTTCCTGTTCAATTTTCTGTGATTGGCAGCCATAGTCCAAAACAATTTTTTTTTAGTGTGGTATTTTTTTAAATCATAACTGCACAATTTCTAAAAAGAATATCCAATATGTAAGAATACTTTGAGAACAAGTTGGTGTTTCTCATAGAGGACCAGCCCATGGATCAATGGATCATGTTGTTCTTGGGACTTCAGCAATGGGACCTGCAACTGCCATCAGACAACTGTCCTATTGACATGCAGACACTCAGCTCAGCATAGCCCGTGAAGGTTGCTAAGATTTTATAGCAGCCTTTATACTATCTCTAGCCCAGGATCTCTCATTCGACTCTCTCATTGGACAGTGGTCAGGAGCACGGTCACCAGCAGGTGCTCTGTTCCAGCTCCAACTCTCAGGATTTGGCACACATGTTAGAGGAACCACAGGCATTATGGGATCCTCTACCGGGGTTAGCCTGGATCTTCAAAGGAGCAGGCTGACCCCTGCTTTTTGGAATTTAAAGTTGCAGGGAACCCAATTAAGAGCACATTCTTTTATTGGCCCAATGAGTTGGAAAGCACTACTGAATGTTATTAGAGATGAACTTGTCTATTTGATTTTTAGGAGACTTTTTTCTTCATGCATTTATAAAAATAACCTTGGGTTTGGGTCAATTCTGTATGACACTATTATATATTTTAACCATTTACAAGAATATTTTTAGATGTTGATTTTATAGGTTTGCTTTAATGCCATGTCCTGTTTTAGTCATTTATGAATGTTTTAATATAATCTACATGTAGTAATTAATTCAATATTTGTGGAATAGAAGAATGCATAAATAAATAAATAAATAAATAAATAAAATGTGCCTCAGTCAAAAACTGTGGCATCTCTGTGTAAAATGAAAGTGAGAATGAAGGTTACAAGTACTACTAAGACTGACAAACTTGTGAATTTCTTCTTATGATTTACATTTAACATCCTAGGAAGAGAAATTTGTTGGTAACTTTAAACAGGTGAAGGCTTTGGAGAGCAAAGTTTTGAGTTCACAGATGAATAGTAAAAAGCAATGTTTCAGAAGAAGCATTGAAAATCTTGCCAAAAGAAAAGAAATCTGCATATTATTAACTTTCCAAAAAAAACAGTAATAGGCTTTCAAAATGTTTTAAAACATATTTGTTTGAGGTTTTGCATATGCCCAAGGAATCACTTCCACCAATTAATCAAATGTAATACCCACCTAAAAATGAATTTGATGAGATTCTTTGCTTTCTATTGAGGAGCCACAAGACGTAGCTAAAAGGGATTGATTCCTTAAATTCTAAGTTCATTAGAAAATATCTCCAGACAGGATACTGATTTGAAATCTGCTACTTCGCTTGTTTCATTTATTTTACAGTCAGACTGAAATGCAGAGTTGTTTCAAAGTTAATATGTTTACTGATGTTGCTCAGGCGACTCAGCCTAAAAGGTGGCACTTTTTTTGTTTGCAGTTGAGAAAAGAGGTCCTTGATGTGGGAGATCCTTTTTCACATCACTACCTAGCTAAAGGAAAAAGTGTTTACTCTGGGAATAATAATATTACCTGTGCCCTCGATCAAGTGACTCCATTTCTGAATGATAAACAGCAAATGGTTTTAGCAAGTTCAGCCTTGGATAGCTAATTATTTTCTTCTGAGCACTCAGATTTACTGGCTCCATGTGAGATTTTTATCATTGGATTTGACTTGTATTTTGGCAAATTTTAATCTTTTTGTGTTATTCTCTTAGATAGTTTGATTATCTGTTATAATTTTGTTTGTAAATTATTATGATCTTGCTCCTTCATGTTCCTTTGGTGTACTTAAACTTTGGGCTATGTTTTATTATTGAGATTTGTTTTGGAGTAATATTTTATTTTTTTACATTTTCAAAGCTTATTTGTGTAAGACGTTTTGATTTCTCTTGCAATTTTTGAATTACCTACCTAGCTATAGCTACCCTTCCTATGTCCTTTATCAGAAGAGGGGCTTTTGGTTTACCTTTCATAAGAAATACCATGCTGGGTCATACCATTGAGCTCAGCACCCTGTCACCAATAATGGTCAGTCCAGGACGCAAGTGCTTGACAGATCCCCCCAAAATAGATTTATTTCCTGTTATACATCCCCAGAGATAGCAATATTATCTTCCTTTAGTCTATCCAGCTAATAATGTTTCCGCCACATCCTGCAGACCAGTCCATATATGTGGGATGTGTCCTCCAGCCAGCAGATTGAGGCAGAGACAAAAATTCAAGAGCTGACTGCACTCTCTATAAAAGGTCTGGTGCTACTTCAGCTCCTCAGTATGACTCTACTTCAGCCGATGTGCACACGTGTTGGCTGGCGCTGCAACAGATAGATGGATATGTAGTAACTTGTTTCTGTGATGTCTTCAGTCCGGGCTTTCAGGAAAACAGGCAAAGAGTCCTGAAGAATCCTGTTAGAAGCAGAAGCCCAGGAAAGCAGGCAAAGTGCACTGAAGATCCTGGTGGAAACAGGCTCCCAGAGTAACATTGACAGCAGGCCCTCGTTAAATCCAGAGCTAGTCAGGCTGCTGCAAAGTCCCCTTAGCTCCACAGATCAATGGGAAAGGAAAAACAATGTGGTGGCATTATAAGGAAGATGCTGAAAAGAAATGGGACCCACGGCCCTAAGCATGCATCAGCACATAAAAACAGACTCCCAGGGTTTCAGGTAAGGAGCACTGATTTCCCTGGTTGAGTGGGCTCCCAGGGCAGCAGGCATAGAGTCTGGTTTGTCCCTGGCAGGAGGAAGAATTGAAGAAGGAGAAGAAAACACCAGGTAAGGTAAGGCTGAGGAAATCACCATGTCAGCTAATGTACAAGAAAATGTTGGAATGTTTTTCCTGGGCTATCATACCCATTGAACTTTGTGAGATGCCTTCAGCGCATGGTAGCGATGCTCAGTGATTGCAGTAACAAGTTCACAGCTGGGAGTTCTTGAGGGTGTCT